>NW_027507764.1:20245344-20350344 GCF_037356315.1 Lithobates pipiens | reverse complement strand
TCTTCTATTTTTGTTTATTATTATTTTTATTTATTTTTTCTTTTAGTATAAATTTAGCTGCTAAACCGAGCAAAGTGCGGCGGAACGAAAAGCAATTATTTTGCCGATCTGTAAAAATAGCGCCCCCCCCCCCCCCCGCTCGCTCAGCAAACGCGCCCCCTCCCCCCCCCATTCTCCGGCTGCACTGATTCGCTGATCTATAGCCGATCGGCTCTGCTAAGCGAGCTATAAAGAGAGGAAGTGTGAAACTTAATGCAGTTTTATGGCTTCTTTTTATAGATTGTCGGGGAGAAGCGTGAAAAGCTCTCGCCTCGATTTTTTTTCTTTTTCATTATGAAGGAGCTGGTGGAGGTCCTCGCCGTTCCTTCCCCGATCGTTCGCTCTGACTCTGCTCCACACCACATCTAACACCCCCTCGCCGCTCGCCCCCGCCGACTGCAGCCGCCTCGCTCTGCAGCTATTAAAGCTAGGTGCAATGTTTACAAGCGAAGAGAGTCGAATCATAAAGCGCTTTCCTCTTACTTGGGGGGGGGGGGGGGGGGGTAAGAGGAAAGCTCCAAAATGACTTCCCAGCCCAGACGGTCGGAGGCGAGCTCCTTCCTCTAGGAGTCAACGCAAAGCTTTCGCTTTTTTTTTTTTTTAGAGGGATTTTCGATTCGTTTGGAATTGCTGCAACCAGCAGTCGCCAAACACAGGGAATTTTACGTTTGTCCACTTTGCCTACTGGGCACTTTTACCCCCCCCCCCCCCCCCCTGCCCAGGACAACTTTTACCTTTACTTTAACTTTTTACAATCTTAAGCTTTCAGCGCTGTCTCTCTTTGAATGACAATTGCGCGGTCATGCGGCGCTGCACCCAAATGACATTTTTATCATTTTTTTTTCTTCAAACAATTCGAGTTTTCTTTTACTGGTATTTAATCACTACTAGGGGTTTTTTCTTTTTTTTTTTTACTTTTTGCTAAACGAATGAAAATAAAACAAAATTTTCATAAAACATTTAATAATTTCATAGTTTGTTACAAAATTTGGGAAATAAGTAATTTTTCTCCATCACTGATGCGCGCTGATGAGGAGGCACTGATGGGCACTGATGAGGCTGGACTGATGGGCACTGATAGGATGCACCGATGAAGCTGCACTGATAGGCAGCACTGATCTGTGGCACTGATGGGCACTGATAGGCGACACTGGTAGGCATTAGTAGGCGGCACTAATAAGCACTGATAGGAAACACTGATGGGTGACACTGATGAGGAGGCAGTGATGGGCACTAATGAAGCTGCGCTGATGGGCACTGATAGGCTACACTGATGGGCACTGATAGGCTGCAATGATGGGTACTGATGAGAAGGCATTGATAGGCTGCACTGATGGGCATTACTAGGCTGCACTGATGGGCACTGACAAAGAGACACAGATAGGCAGCACTGATAGGCTGCACTGATGAGGAGGCAACGATAGGCGGCACTGATGGGCACTGATAGGCGACACTGGAAGGCACTAGTAGGTGGCACTTATGGGAACTGATAGGAAGCACTGATCGTTGACACTGATGAGGAGGCACTGGTGGGCACTGATAGGCGACACTGATGAGGAGGCACTGATGGGCACTAATGAGGCTGTACTGATGGGCACTGATGAGGAGGCACTGATAGGCTGCACTGATGGGCATTACTAGGCTGCACTGATGGGCACTGATGAGGAGGCACAGATAGGCGGCAATGATGGGCACTGATAGATGGCACTGATAGGCTGTACTGATGGGCATTAATAGGCTGCACTGATGAGGAGGCGCCGATAGGCGGCATTAATGGACACTGATAGGCACCAGTAGGTGGCACATATGGGCACTGATAGGTGACACTGATGAGGGACACTGATGAGGGGGCACTGATGGGCACTGATAAGTTATTTTCATCAGCACTGATGGGCACTGATTAGCAGCATTTGTGGGCACTGATTGGCATCATTGATAAGCATTGATTAGAAACACTGGTGGGCACTGATTAGCAGAATTTTTGGGCACTGATTGGCATTACTGGTGGGCACTGTTGGGATTGCACTGATATTCAGTGCCTTGATTATCGGTGCGGATGTTCCTTTAACACCAGCCGGTTATCGGTTCTCCTCTCCTCATGCTGTCAGCTTGACGGGAAAAAAAAAAGCAGATAACCGACTCATTGGAGACAGCTGATCACACTGTAAAGGGCCGCTGTGATTGACCCTTTACCCCAATCTGTGATCAGCTGAGTCCGTAGGGGGTGCGCGGGCAATACAATCATGGGAGGATGCCCTCCCGGCAACCAAGCCTGCGCTGTAGTCATCTTTCAGCTATAGCGTGGGCAGGAAGTGGTTAATGTTAAAGTACTAAAAGAACTGAAGACAAATCTTTTAAGTACTTGGTGTTTTTTTTTTTTTTTACTTTTTTTTTTTATAAAATGTTTTATAACAGAAAATAGAGGGGGGGGGGGGGGGGGACAAACCACAGTTTTTGGTATATTTTCAGTTATATAATAAGAGTTGTGTGTGAGATATTTAGTCAAAAACGGCACACATTACACATTGTTAGGCATACATTTAACCCCTTGATCATCCGAGATGTTAATCCCTTCATAGCCAGCATCATTAGTACAGTGACAGTTTATATTATCAGCACTGATCACTGTATTAGTGTCCGCTTCCCGACCAGCGCACGCCGATATACGTCGGCAGAATGGCACAGCTGGGCAAATGGGTGTACAGGTATGTCCCTTTTAAATTTGCCGCCGTGCCATCGCGTGCGTGCTGGCCGGGACCTCCGCAAGTAGGGTCGCAGGTCCCGTGGACTCGAGTCCGCGGGGATACCTGCAATCGTCTCACGGGGAGGAAGAACAGGGAGAGGCTAATGTAAACAAACATCTCCCTGTTCTGCCTAGTGACAGTGTCACTGATCTCTGCTCTCTGTGATTGGAGAAGAGATCAGTGACGTGTCACACATAGCCACGCCCCCCCCACAGTTAGAAACACACCCCAGGACACACTTAACCCCTACACTGCCCCCTAGTGGTTAACCACTTCACTGCCAGTGACATTTACACAGGAATCAGTGCATTTGTATAGCACTGATTGCTGTATAATTGTTAAAGGTCCCAAAAATGTGTCAAAAATTTCCAATGTGTCCGCCATAATGTCGCAGTCATGATAAAAATCGCAGATTGCCGCCATTACTATTTAAAAAAAATTATTAATAAACATGCCATAAAACTATCCCCTATTTTGTAAATGCTATAACTTTTGTGCAAACCAATCACTAAATGCTTATTGCAATTTTTTATTACCAAAGATATGTAGAAGATTACGTATCGGCCTAAACTGAGGGAAAAAAATTTTTTTTATATATATTTTTATATTTTATATTTATTATAGCAAAATGTAAAAAATAATGCGTTTTTTTTTTCAAAATTGTCGCCCTTTTTTTTGTTTATAGCACGAAAAATAAAAAATGCAGAGGTGATCAAATACCGCAAAAAGAAAGTTCTATTTGTGGGGAAAAAAAGGACACCAATTTTGTTTGGGAGCCACGTCACACGGCCACGCAATTGTCAGTTAAATCGACGCAGTGCCGAATCGCAAAAAGTGCTCTGGTCAGGAAGGGGGTAAAATCTTCCCCCGGCTTAAGCGGTTAAATAAGAATTTTAAAAAATCCAGTGGTAATCAAATACCACTAAAAGAAAGTTCTATTTGTGTGAAGAAGTATGATATAAATTTTATTTGCGTACAGCGTTGCATGACCGCGGAATTGCCAGTTAAAGTAGCAAAGTGCTGAATAGCAAAAAATTACCTGGTCATGAAGGGTTAAATTCTTTCTGAGCTCAAGTGGATATAGAGGAATCAGAACATCCTTCCTCCTACTTGTGATCCATCTAGTAACATAAAGATCTATATAGAGGAATAAGGACCTCCTTCCTCCTGATGATGATCCCTCTAGCAATAAAAAGATCTATATAAGGGAATCAGGATCTCCTTCTTCCTGCTGGAGACCCCTCTAGTGATATAAAGATCTATATAGGGGACTTGGGACCAACCTTCTTCCTGCTGGAGACCCCTCTTGTGATATAAGATCCATATAGAGAATGCAGGGCTCCTTCATTCCGCTGGTGATCCATCTAGTAATATAAAGATTTACAGTATATAGAGGAATCAGGACCTCCTTCCTCCTGCTAATGATCCATCTAGCAATATAAAGATCTATATAGAGGAATCAGGAGCTCCTTCCTCCTGCTGGTGTCCCCTCTAGTGATATAAAGATCTATATAGAAGAATCAGGACCTCCTTCCTCCTAAAAATGACCCCCCTAGTGATATAAGGATCTATATAGAGGAATCGGGACCTCCTTCCTCCTGCTGGGGATCCCTCTAGTGATATAAAGATCTATATAGAAGAATAAGGACCTCCTTCCTCCTGATGATGACCCCCCTAGTGATATAAGGATCTATATAGAGGAATCAGGACCCCCTTCTTCCTGCTGGGGATCCCTCTAGTGATATAAAGATCTATATAGAGAATTCAGGACCTCCTTCCTCCCACTGGTGATCCCTCTAGCAATATAAAGATCTATATAGGGGAATCAGGATCTCCTTCCTCCTGCTGGTAATCATCCTTCTTCCTACTGGCGATCCATCTAGGAATATAAACATCTATATAGAGGAATCGGGACCTCCTTCTTCCTACTGGTGATCCATCTAGTGATATAAAGATCTATATAGAGTAATCAGGACCCCCTTCTTCCTGTTGGGGATCCCTCTAGTGATATAAAAATCTACATAGAGGAATCAGGACCTCTTTCTTCCTGCTGGAGACCCCTCTAGTGATATAAAGATCTATATAGAAGAATAAGGAGCTCCTTCCTCCTGATGATGACCCCTCTAGTGATATAAGGATCTATATAGAGGAATCAGGACCTCCTTCCTCCTGCTGGAGACCCCTCTAGTAATATAAAGATCTATATGGAGAATTCAGGATCTCCTTCCTCCCGCTGGTGATCCCTCTAGCAATATAAAGATCTATATAGGGGAATCAGGATCTCCTTCTTCCTGCTGGAGACCACTCTAGTGATATAAAGATCTATATAGAGGAATAAGGACCTCCTTCCTCCTGATGATGACCCCTCTAGTGATATAAAGATCTATATAGAGGAATCAGGACCTCATTCTTCCCACTGGAGACCCCTCAAGCGATAACTAAAGCTTAATGTAGACATATACACATACAGTATGTACAACTTTTTTTTTTTTTTTATGAGATCATTGTACGGAACTAAATGCTTTGCTAAAATGCAGAAAGCCTATGTCTACAGCACCACCCCGGTCCAAAACATTTTGGATACAGTCAAAAAATTCTATCAGATTGGTCTGGCATGATCTGTCCCCAGTAAAGCCATGCTTTCTTTTAGATAGATGTTCTGGTAACAACTCAAAATTATGGATTTTCTCTCAAGCACAGTCCCCGTGGTAATAGTCTCCAAGACAAATTTAGAGAGTATATCTCCCTAGTGGGGATACAGCTAGCAATAAAATAAAAAATGAAGGGAGTCCTCCTAACCCTTCATCCAAAACTAGGAAAAAATGTTTTGGCTTTAAACATACTTTATAATAAGCAGAGAAGCATGATGAGTTAACAGTAATCTTTGTGTCCTTTATTTTTCTTGGTTGGCGTTGTGGCTTCATAATGCTGCCCATGCCAAAACTCCAAAGGGGGCCGTCAGGAAAGTCGCATTCCCTGGAATTTTTTCAACCATATGTCACTTTTCAGCATGAGAATCGCACTTCTTCCGCTTCTTGAAATCTTGATTTTCCTTCTGGTCAACCAAGATGGAGGTCTTCCAGAAGATGCATATGTTCACAGAGAGGGTGCAAACACTGAACCAGAAACAGGTTTTCTATGTTTAATTTATGCAGGAAGTGGAAGCACGAGGACGCCGTCTTATCAGCTGCTGAACAGACAAAGGATAATGCAAAGTGATTATGTTCCCGAAACCAAACCCATCAGCAAAATGGTATTTTTGAAGACAAATTGTAAAAAAAGAATTTTGTTTTTGGAATAGAACAAGCACATTAAAAAAAAAAAAAAAAAACTCTTTTATCATTAAAAAAAAAGCATATACGGTATAAACTGTATATATAATATAAAACTACTTTTGAAAGAGAAAATTATTGTTTTTTTTTATAACCCCGTGCCTAACTGCCAGGCACATGAAAGGTCACATTTCTTAATATGTTATGACCAACAACATGGGTAACTGGAACACAACAATTTGATCTGTTTGTGCTCTGCTCCTTTTTGAGGTCTTTTGTCAATGATTGTGATGACATGGAGAGGATGGTCGTGGCACAACATAGCTTGTGAAGTTGTCAAGTACTGGGTTTACATATTAAAGCAGTTGTAAACCCGCTGTTGTGTTTTTTTCCCACCTGCAAAGGAAAAGGCATACTAGCTCATTATGAAATACTTACCTTAGAACGAGGCCCCGACATCTGGCCCGATCCACGCCGAGGGAGCTGACATGTTCCCTCTGCGTTTCTTCCGGGTATCGCGGCTCCGGCACTGTGAGTGGCCGGAGCTGCGATATCGTCACTCCCGCGCATGCGCACGGGAGATTTCTTCCCGGCAGGGTCTGGCGTCTGCCGGGCTTCCAGCCGGGAATCCCCTGTGCACATGCGCCGCTGCAGTCAGCGGCGCTTTGCGAGGGGAATATCTCCTAAACCGTACAGGTATTTTTTTTTCTTATTATAGGCTTTCCTGTAGGTAAAAGCCCCCAAAATGACTATACAACCACTTTAACTCTTCCCCACTGCAAAGAATGAAGATAAAAGATTGATCGTACATTCACATTTCTATGGCTCTTCATTTGACGGTGCCTTGTGTAGCCCCCTGGTCCACTCTACCAGCATGCCTCTGCATCCACTGTTAAGTCCCATACACACTATCAGATTTTCTGCTGATTTTTTCCTTCAGATTTACCAAAACCATATAATATGAGGTCAAACCTTAGGAGTTTTAATTTGCATGCAATCAGGCAGGCCCTTCTACTACATGGTTTTGGTAAATCTGAAGGAAAAAATCAGCAGAAAATCTGATAGTGTGAATGGGGCTTTAGTTGGAGGAGTACCTTCCAACCTACCTAGGACATCAGAGGACATTGACTGGCTTCTGTGCAGCCTGGGAGGAAAGAGGACTGCTGGGAACCATCTGGGACTATGGGAAATGTAGTCTCCAGTAGACATCTTTATATCAAGCTATAGGCTAGTTTATAGTTTTGGCTCGTCTCTAGCAAATGGAGCAGTTTGTTTGCTTTTGGCTGTTCTGGTGCAGGTTCAGCTACATTCTAGTAAGTTCTAGAATTTCATGGGTTGGAAGAGGCAGACCCTGCACTTGAATATTCATTCAGCTTCAACCAATGTCTAGGAAGGAGAATGTACTGAAGAAGGCTGCGGTGGGTATAAATAGGCTGGGGCCTGTAACAACAGAGACCTTGTCCTGGAGGGCTGTGGTCCCCTGGGTCACTTAGCTGAAGTCCGCAGAATGCCATGAGGTCCCAGTGCAGAGAGAGACCTTTGCTAAAGTTGCTGAGAGTAGGTTGGAGGAAGTCCACTGAGGATCCGGCCTGGAGGTTCACAGTACAGAATCTGGCAGGTACTGGAGGAAGGCATCCAAGTATGCAGGGCACAGTGAGTAAAGTGTGAGAGAGACCCTAGTGACTGTTTTTGCTTGGAGAGATTGTTCCAGACTTGCTGGCTTAGGATTGCTGATGCTTTGAAGCTTCCTGAGCTGCATGTTCACCCTGAACACTTCAGCTATGAACAGCGAGTGTCCTCTGTTGTACTTTGAGTATCCCAAGGCTCACCTTGCCTAACCAAGTTTAACCAGCATACAACTACAAAAAGACATGCACTGCCTGTCTCTTGAGTTGTGAGATTGTGGAGCTGCCGTGTGCCTGGTGGCCATGTACCTCATAGGGAAAAGAACCTGGGAAAAAATTGCAAGACTGGTTTGGGGATCTGTGCTAGAGCTTGATGGGAGTCCAGGTCCCAGGTGACCAGAGACCTGCAGAAGGAGAAAAAGGAGAAAGAAACCCGGAGATCAGGGCAGAGGACCATTTGAGTATGCTGCTGTATCCGTGGTGTCAGATAGAGAGAGACTCTGCTGCCATGTCTACACAGAGGGCGCAGCTATAAGTGATGGCCACTGCCAGGTCCTGAGTTGCTGCTCACATAACCAGTAACATGAGAATTTGCCAATGCCATGTCCTGAGTCGCTGCTGACATCACCAGTTCCAAGAGAATTTGTCAATGCCAGGTCCTGAGTTGCTGCTGGCATCACCAGTTCTATTAGAATTTGCCAATGCCAGGTCCTGGTTTTTTGCTGACATCACCAGTTCCATGAGAATTCGCCAATGCCAGGTCCTGAGTCACTGCTGACATCACCAGTTCCATGAGAATTCGCCAATGCCAGGTCCTGAGTTGCTGCTGGCATCACCAGTTTCATTAGAATTCGCCAATGCCAGGTCCTGGTTTGCTGCTGACATCACCGATTCCTTGAGAGATTTCCACTGCCAGGCACTGAGCCATTGCTTATATCATCGGTTCAATGAGAGATCCCCACTGGCAGGTCCAGATTTGCTGCTGACATCACTGGTTCAGTGAGAGGGAGCGTAATCACAGATCATGTGGTGGTAAAAGGCCACTGGCCACAATTTCCTGACCTCTTCTTAAAAGGACAGGGCCTCCTTATTTTTAGGATACAGTTGTCAGGGCTGGCTTAGCCCTTCCTTCTCTGGGCTGGCCGCTCAGCTGTCGGCTAATTGCCAGCTCTCTTCTTTCTCCACAGTTACCAGCTGTTCCTGATGATGCACATCTGACCTGCCTACTTAAAGCCTTCCAGCTCACTTCACCTCTGCCTTCGCCTTGGTCACATCACTAGAAACCATCTCCTGCAGTTTGTTTAAAGATTGGCTTGCTGACATCCCTTCTGGCTCCTTATCCTGCTTACTGTTGCTCTAATTGAATCCCTGACTTCTGGCCTGGCTGACCACCCGATCTGGTTACTGGACTCTGGCTATGCTTGACTACGCTTTTTCTATTTACCTTTTTATTTTTATTAATAAACAAGTGTGATTTAATTGTACTTCTGTCTGAGTCTGATTCATGGTTTCTGACAACAGTTTGGGTACTTATGCCTGGTATTGTGGAATCCACTCAAGTCTGAGCGCTCCAATTCCGGAACTTTGGGCTCCGGCAGTTACCAATACACTGTCCACGGTCGGACTTTCTGCCGGTGTGGTAAAATTTCCTGCGACTTATGAAAATTCCTCACCCCGTCACTTCCGGTGCGGCTCCGTCACTGTAACAGCTGACGACGGGCCTTTACTGCGCATGCGCCAAGTCTGTGATATTAACGGCGCATGCGCAAGATCTTTATTTAAGCGGTGGTTAAAAATTATACACGGAGACTTGCGGGTGGGCGGGCGGAGCTGAACAGATGCTTAGAACGTCAGCAGCAGCCCCGCCCACCCCACTAACATGCCCCTGAATCGCTGGATGTTTGTTTATGGTGAAGAAAAATTATGGCTTCAGCTGCTATTAACAGCAATCGCGCATGCGCGGGATCTTTGCTTATGGTGAAGAAAAATTATGGCTTCAGCTGCTATTAACAGCAATCGCGCATGCGCGGGATCTTTGTTTACTGATCAGAAAAATTATGCACTCAAGCACATTCTTATTGGTGATAAAAATTGATAGACTCGGGCGGGCGATGGCTTTATTATATCATCGGCAGCACCAATATGTATAGTATTTTTTTAATCAGAATATGCAGTGTATTTATTAAATCAGCAGAATATGGGCACAATGTCTGCGTTTGGGGCACAATGCCTGTGTTTGGGGACAGTGTGTGCGTTTGGGGCACAATGCCTGCGTTCTAGCCTCCCTTCTAATCTATCCCATGTATCCTCTGTGTACTCTGGACATGTCTCTGGGCCTTCATCCCTTCTAATCTATCCCATGTATCCTCTGTGTACTCTGGACATGTCTCTGGGCCTTCATCCCTTCTAATCTACCCCATGTATCCTCTGTACACTCTGGACATGTCTCTGGGCCTTCATCCCTTCTAATCTATTCCATGTATCCCCTGTGCACTCTGGACATGTCTCTGGGCCTCCATCCCTTCTAATCTATCCCATGTATCCTCTGTGTACTCTGGACATGTCTCTGGGCCTTCATCCCTTCTAATCTATCCCATGTATCCTCTGTGCACTCTGGACATGTCTCTGGGCCTCCATCCCTTCTAATCTATCCCATGTATCCTCTGTGTTCTCTGGACATGTCTCTGGGCCTCCATTCCTTCTAATCTAACAGGGGGAACTCTGTGAACCCTGATGCAAAGGGCAATGCTGCAGACCCTGATGTAAGTGGGAACTCTGATGTAAATGGGAATGCAGTGGACTCTGATATAAGGTTATCTCTGGTGACCAGAGCACCCCTTACATCAGAGTTCCTCCTTAGATCATTCTCTGTAGCATTTTCCTTTGCCTTGGGGAAGAATCCTGCGGACTCTGATGTAAAGGGGAATGCCGGGAAATGTTATGGGGGGGGGGGGACTCTGATGACCAGAGACCACCTTCCGCAGAGTGAATACACTAGGGGGGGGGGGTGTTACTGAGATGATGGGAAACATTTATATGAGTGCCCTCTTGTCACTGACCTCCTCTCCACTGCAGCGTGCAAGGCTCAGTTAGACGGCTCTAGGTTGGTGGTTCTGGTTTTTATTCTATAGTCTCTTCTCCACAGTCCATACACATCTGACTCCTCGCGTAATCCCAATCCTGGCGGTGCTCTCACTCTTGATTCCTCTCCAGACTCCCCCTAAGAGACTGCAGACACGTTAAAAGACAAGAGATAGTCAGAGATTGCAGACAGGACACAGGAGGTGGCTAGAGGCTACAGACATGGTACAAGAGGGGGTCGGAACATGTGCA
This sequence comes from Lithobates pipiens, assembly GCF_037356315.1. Taxonomy (NCBI): domain Eukaryota; kingdom Metazoa; phylum Chordata; class Amphibia; order Anura; family Ranidae; genus Lithobates; species Lithobates pipiens. The sequence goes on along the minus strand of NW_027507764.1, from coordinate 20,339,331 downwards.
CAGGAAACAGGAGGCAGTCAGTGGATGTGGAAATGGTACAGGGGGTGGTCAGAGTATGCAGACATGTAGGGGGAGCAAACAGAGGGGTTCCCCGTGTAAGTTTTGGACACAGAGGGATCAGTCATGTAGGGGGATCACACAGTGGGGTGAAGTCCTTATAAGAGCTGTCACAGGAGGGCCCTCACACAGGACACATGGCTGGCAGGGCAGTGAGGTTGGCGCACACAGGGTGATCAGGTTCCTGTTCTTAGGGGAGGTGGGGTCCTGATCCCCAGGGCAGATGGGGTCCCTAGGTGAGATGAGTTCCCCGTTCCCAGGGGAGATGGAGTTCCTGTCCCCAGGAGAGAGGGGGGTCCCTGTCCCCAGGAGAGAAGGGGGCCCCTGTCGTCAGGAGAGAAGGGGGTCCCTGTCCTCAGGGGGGAGAAGGTTTCCCTGTCCTCAGGGGGGAGAAGGGGGTCTCTGTCTTAGGGGGAGGGGGTCCCTCTCCTGGGGGGGGGGGTTGGAAGGGGGTCCCTGTTCTGGGGAAAGATGGAGTGGGATATGGGATGGTCTCACTTACCATGACATGCAGGTCCCTCATTTATGCCCGTCTGGGCTCCCTCCAGCAGCACAGATGGGTGATCAGCATATCCCCAGGGAGCACAGCTACGGCTTGACAATCTGGCAGCAATTGATGGGTACAGTGGCTGTGTTTGATAGCACAGTGGCGGCAATTTATGGGCACAGTGGTTGCGTTTGAAGGGCACAGTGAGCCAGGGTTTGCTGGGCACTGTGAGGCGGTGTTCGCTGGGCACAGTGAGGTGTTTGCTGGGCACAGTGAGGCGGCGATTTCTAGTCACAGGGAGGTGGTGTTTGCTGGGCGCAGTGAGGCGTAGTTATTGGCAGAACAATGTACTGTATATGTAGTCAGTGCTATGCACGGGGCCCCGCCCCCTCTCCAAGTTCTGCCCCCTCTCTAAGCTCCGCTCTATCTCTCCATCCCAGCAAGTCTCCGCCCGCTTGAGTCCATAATTTTGGTCAACCGCTGAACAAATATCCCGCACATGCGCTAATACAGCTTGAAGCCATAATTTTTCTTGACCAGTGAAGAAAATCTTGGGGTGGGAGGGGCTGCTGCTGACGTTCTAAGCATCTGTTCAGCTCTGCCCACCCACCCGCAAGTCTCCACCCACTCGAGGCTAGAACGCAGGCATTGTGCCCCAAACGCACACACTGTCCCCAAACGCAGGCATTGTGCCCCAAACGCACACACTGTCCCCAAACGCAGACATTGTGCCCCAAACGCACACACTGTCCCCAAACACAGGCATTGTGCCCCAAACGCACATACTGTCCCCAAACACAGGCATTGTGCCCATATTCTGCTGATTTAATAAATACACTGCATATTCTGATTTAAAAAATACTATACATATTGGTGCTGCCGATGATATAATAAAGCCATCGCCCACCCGAGTCTATACATTTTTATCACCAATAAGAATGTGCTTGAGTGCATAATTTTTCTGATCAGTAAACAAAGATCCCGCACATGCACTATTGCTGTTAATAGCAGCTGAAGCCATAATTTTTCTTCACCATAAACAAACATCCAGCGATTCAGGGGCATGTTAGTGGGGTGGGCGGGGCTGCTGCTGACGTTCTAAGCATCTGTTCAGCTCCGCCCGCCCACCCGCAAGTCTCCGCCCACTTGAGTGTATAATTTTTAACCACTGCTTAAGATTCAGGGGCATGTTAGTGAGGTGGGTGGGGCTGCTGCTGACGTTCTAAGCATCTGTTCAGCTCCGCCCACCCACCCGCAAGTCTCCGTGTATAATTTTTAACCACCGCTTAAATAAAGATCTTGCGCATGCGCCGTTAATATCACGGACTTGGCAGTGATGGAGCCGCACCGGAAGTGACGGGGTGAGGAATTTTCATAAGTCGCAGGAAATTTTACCACACCGGGAAATGTTCGATGTGAGCTTGTTGGCGGAAAGTCCAACCGTGTGTATACTGCATCAGACATTTGTTTACGGACAAATGTTGGCTAGCATGTTCTAAAATTTTCCGCCAACAAATGTATGTTATCGGACTTTCCAATCATGTGTACACAAGTCCATCGGACAAAAGTCCAAAGTACACACACGCATGGTCGCAATCAATTCTCACCAAACACAACATTAGCAGAAGGAGCCCAAAGGGTGGCGCATGACTATTGAACTGCCTTTTTATCGGCACGTCTTGTACATCACTACATTCGTAATTGTTGGCCAACATTTGTGTGACCGTGTGTATGCAAGACAAGTTGGAGCCGACAACCTTCGAACAAAATTCCACGGTTTTGTTGTTGGAAAGTCCGATCGTGTGTACGGGGCAGTACTATTTACTATTTGCAAAGTTTTCCTGCCAAATTCGTATCAAATCCCAAAATCACATAACCAGAGACATTACCCCAAAGGGACAAAAGAGGGACATTATTGGTACCAAGTGAACACACCATTGTTTAAAATTCATACGTTTTATTTACAAACATATTAAAAGAAAACACATTAAAAATGAGGGGCTGTATGTTCCCCATTATACAGTTACAACTTCCATATTTCAAAATTGTCCAATCCTATACATAACTTCAGAAACGGCAGGTTGATAGGGTCAACGCGTTTCACAAGATTGCTTCCTCAGGACAATGACTTATTTAGTAATGTATGTTGCGTTGTATCTAACTTTTATCTCTATAGTTTGCTTACACTTTCTTTGAAGGCATGTGAGAGATCCTGACAAAGACAAGGCGTTTCTTGTCTTTTTAGTGTCTTTATTGAAAATTATCAATAGTGTTAGTAACATAAATGGTTCAGCAATAGCAAACTCCAGATATTGATTTATCTGCAACAGTCACTGTGCTAACAAAAAATTAAGAGGGGAATGTTGTATCTGTCTTTATACTAGATTCTTGAGAGAAAAGAGATGAGCTTGTGTAGGGAGTGAGGACAACTGAGAGGGGGATGAGGGCATGAGGGGGTAGACATGACCAATCTCTGGGATATGTGCAGGGTACGGGAGCAGCCATTGGCACATGTTGGCAGAGGTGACAGATCAGCACCTCATGAGAATATTTCATTAGCCACAAGCAGAAAAGTCTGAGCCCTATATTAATCATTCCTCTTTTTCATTAGACTCTTAAGGGTCTATTTATCAATTTCTTCACTAGGGATGAGTTGAAAGCTAAGTCCGAAGACATGTTCAGACCGAAACGTGACTATTTGAGCATTTGGACAAACACTCGTACATTTACTCGTTTGGTGGGAGCCCAATATAATTTATAATGGAAGCCACTTCCCGCTGCCAATGGTTGCTAAGACTCTGGCAGGTACAGCATGGCCTAGTCCTAAACAACCAGCGATGTCACCAGTCTCATTCACTTAAATGGCCATTAATCCCTGGCCATGTAAGCAAGAGAGTGGGGATAGTTGTAAAAAAAAGTCAGGGGGATTCCCCCTATAACACCTAAGAGGTTGTTCAGGTCTGGTATGTATTTTAATGGGGATTCCATGCAAAAAAACAATGCTTGAGGTTCCCTCAAAATTTTATACTCTTGGGTCTGGTGTGGATTTTAGGAAAAAGAATGTAAGGTCTCCTTCAAAATTGATAGCAGATCCTTAAGCATGCCCCCCTTCCTGAACTATATCAGGCTGTATACCCTTAGCATGGTAAGGTACCCTGCCAGAGAGCACCCCTCTCCTGTCCTCATGTTGATGAGGATAAGGGGTTCTTCCCTACAATTCTTGCCTGGTTATTGAAGGGATCTGTGGGCGGGGGAGGGGGGAATAATAGAATCTGGAAGCCCCCTTTAACAATAATGAAATATATGTACTGTTTACAAAATTTCCATCTTTATACACCTGCTGAACGTTGCAATCAGAATGAAAATGGAGAGGAGTTACATTGGCTTCTAGAAGAAAGAAACAGAGTCAAAATAACTGTCCAAACCCCACCTCCTTGTTCAATATTTTGAAAAGAAACAAAAAAATATATATATAAAACATGAGCAAAATTTCCAAAGACACTCATAGCCTGGACCCTGGGATGCCATTAGGGGCCATACATGGCAGAGATTTTCTCAGGAGAGTATGCTTGCTACAAGAAGAGGAGAGAAGAAATCAAGAAGAGAAGAAGAAATGAAGCAGGCAAGGGTCCTAGGAGGGGGGAATCCCACAGATTCAGGGTGGACCAATTGGACCATTTAAAAGTAGGAGATATTCAATGAATGCAGGGCATACCAAAGTTTAAGGGATTTGGGCTAAGAATCATTAAGGATGCTGGACATCTTTTAATTATTCATCAGTGTGGTCTTACGACCTTTAACTTCTTGGAGGGGTACCAATGGCTTCTTTCAGGTCTTAGCGATCATCTGCTTAGCTGCTAAGCAAAGACACATAGCTAATTTCTGCTGGTGGGAAGATAGTCCTTGATTAGGGTTGTGAAGAAAAGCCAATTTGTCATCCTTACGGACTATCAGATGAAAAAAGGGTCCGAAATAGGCTGAAGGTTCTAGGCAAAAATGCAAGCAGTTTTGGAAAGTACCACCATGTATGGAGAACTGTCCAAAAACCCTAATACAGGGGTCTCCAAACTTTCTAAGCAAAGGGCCAGTTACGGTCCTTCAGACTTTGAGAGGGCCGGACTGGGGCCAGTGAGAATCAAAAATGCCCAAGCATCAGTGGGAGTAAATAATGACCCATTATTGGTGTCAGTGGGAGGTATAGTGCCCTATTGTTGGTGTCAGTGGAAAGAATAGTGCTTAATTGTTGGTGTCATTGGCAGGAATGAGACCTGTTGTTGCCAGTGGGGGGAATAGTTCCCCATTGCTAGTGTTAGCGGGAAGAATAATTTAGCCCCATTGTTGGAGTCAGTGGGAGGAATATTGTCCCATTGTTTGTGTCAGTGGGAGAAATAGTGCCCCATCTTTGGTGTCAGTGGTTAGGAATATTGCCCCATCGTTGGTGTCAGTGGGAGGAATAATGCCACACCGTTGGAGTCAGTGGGAGGAATATTGTCCCATTGTTTGTGTCAGTGGGAGGAATAGTGCCCCATCTTTGGTGTCAGTGGGAGGAATATTGCCCCATTGTTTGTGTCAGTGGGAGGAATAATGTCATATCATTGGTGTCAGTGGGAGGAATAGTGCCCCACTGTTTGTGTCAGTGGGAGGAATAGTGCCCCAAAAGCCGGATAAAGGCAAGAAAATGGTCACATCCGGCTCCCAGGTTTGGAGACCACTGCCTTAAAGCATCTATTATTGTTGGTGGGGTTTCCATGGGATATGCGTGCTGGAACCCAAAACCACCTAAAGAGGACTTCGTAAGCAGATTCCATGCAGGTGGAGACACTGTGCATCTTAAATGGTCTCCAACCTTAGGCATGGAGTTGGAGGGGGGGGGGGGGGGGGTGGAGAAATTGTCACAGTTCAGGATGTTTTTAGGAAGCGGGTGGGGTGGGGGGAGGGGGGGAGAAGTACCTGCAGGCTCAGACAAGCGTCATGCTTAAACGCAGCACTGTTAGAGGCAAGCAATGACTGCACAGAGAAAAGTCGGCCATACACGGTTAGAAAATCGTTAAAAAAAAAGCATTCAATACGCTCGATTGTTTGACTTTTGAAACGTAAGTGGGTTCATTTCAATTCTCGAAATGCACATTTTTATACCGATAAAACAAACAAACCAACATGTCTGATTTTTTTTTTTGCAACGATTTTCAAAATATTAGTAGTGGAACAAATCTACAGCATCGATCGATGAAAAAACGACCGTTTATGTTGTTAATCGATCAATAACATGTTGATAATTGGGTGACCATCTATTGATACAATGATGGCGTCATCGCATGCACGTTCAAAGTTTATTTTTATTTTTTTATTATTCCGACCGCCAGTAAAAGAAAAATGTTTATGTTAAAACGAGGATCTTCCTAAATATTCACAAACAGTTCCTTTTATTGAATTCCTCTTTAATTCTTATGAGTTAGATTTTTTTTTCCCCCTTGCATGTTATTTGCAGCATCGTCTCCCGAAATGAAATTTAATTTCAGGTGTTTTGCATTTTCCAGCAATTGGGTGAATATTTTGTTCCTGTAATAAATTCGGAAGATGTAAAGAATAAGCCTGCGCCATTAATATTTCATAAAGAAACTTATTGCTGCCTATTTTACTCTGCGTCAGATTCTAATTGTGTTCTCCACCAGCCGGCTAAACGCATTAAACGCGTGAATTTTATCTGTTACGTGACATTAGAAAAGGAATCTTTGGAAATAAATAATTCCAGTTAGCCTTACACAAAGCTCGTCCTGTTTTCTTTTCTCCTGTGTTAGGCTAAGGACACATGGGTAGTTTTCCCAAACACTGGTCATGCTTTCAGTAGGCTTCTAGCAAGCTTCACCAAGCATTTTCAAAGCATATCAGAAGAGTCTACAGAGATTAGACAGTTAGTCTCCCATAGCTTACTGAATGCCTTCTGAAGACCGCTAAAATCTTGTTAAAGCTACAGCAGGCACTTTGATTAAATTTGTCTTCAACCTGATTAGATTGGAGCTGAATAGTGATGGACGAACTTCCAACGGGATGTTTCGCGAAGGCGAACCGCGAACGCGGCCAAAAGCTTGCGAACCACAAGGTTCGCGGTGGACCCCATTGACTTTAATGGCAGGCAAACCTTAAAAACCTCCAGGTCATATTTTCAGCCACAAAATACTTACTACCTGTGCACACATAGTCCCACAACATGGACACTGACATAACAAAAGTATTAAGTGAATCTGGGATCGACAACGACAAGCATTCTTTTTTTAATCTGTGAAATTTACACAATTCAGGAGCGCATGAAGGCCATGGAGGAGAGGCAAGGTCAGGGCAGGCTATGAAGGGGGTGCAGGAGATGATCAGTGCCATATTCAGGGCAGTGCAGTCCTGTGCCAGTGTCCCAGTGTGCCAACCTGTGCTTGAGCCCCTCCCTCTGCCCGGCCCTTACCCTCACCTATGCAGGGCTCCACTGTGGTGGTCCGTAGGTGCGAGTCCAGTGCTGATCCTCGGCCATGGTACTGGCACTGCCTGGTGATTGGCTTCTCCACTGCTATCTCCCTCACTGTCTGAAACCAGCACCGCGATAGAGACTAAGCACTGACACCAGCACCGTGATATAGAGCACTGACACCAGCACCGTGAGAGCACTGCCACCAGCACTGTGATAGAGAGCACTGAGACCACACCAGCACCGAGATAGAGAGCACTGACACCAGCACGGTGATAGAGAGCACTGACACCAGTACCGTGATAGAGAGCACTGACACCAGCACCGTGATAGAGAGCACTGACACCAGCACCGAGATGGAGAGCACTGACACCAGCACCGAGATAGAGAGCACTGACACCAGCACCATGTTAGAGAGCACTGACACCATCACCGTGATAGAGAGCACTGACACCAGCACTGAGATAGAGAGCACTGACACCAGCACTGAGATAGAGAGCACTGACACCAGCACCGTGATAGGGAGCACTGACACCAGCACCAAGATAGAGAGAGAGCACTGACACCAGCACCGTGATAAAGAGCACTGACACCACACCAGCACCGTGATAGAGAGAGCACTGACACCACACCAGCACCGAGATAGAGAGCATTGATACCAGCACTGATACCAGCAACTCGCTGCAGGACCCAAAAAATATGAACTTCTTCAAACAGGAGGGTACGGACATATAGTATGGCGTGCTTTTTTTGTACAAGGAAGTGAGCCAAAGGTAGAAAAAAGGTCTGTGTGCTTGATTAAATAAATTGTTTATAGAGTTATGCATATACATGGTCTACTGGTCACATGTGTTGAATTCCTCCGAGATCCATGCCTCATTCATTTTTATAAATGTGAGGTAGTCAACACTGTCGTGAGCTAGGCGAGTGTGCTTATCGGTCATGATCCCCCCTGCTGCGCTGAACGTCCTTTCGGACAGGACACTGGATGAGGGGCAAGCCAACAGTTCCATTGCAAATTGGGCAAGCTCTGGCCAGAGGTCAAGCCTGCCCATCCAGTAGTCCAGGGGTTCATCACTTCAGAGCGTCCACATTGGCCGTTAACCCGATGTAGTCGGACACCTGTTGGTCTAGGCGTTCCCTGATGCTGGATCCGGATGAGACCTGTCGATGGGTTGGCTGAAAGAATGACCTCATATCCGAAGTCACCAACACATCTTCAAACCGGCCTCTTCTTGCAGGCCCTGTTAGATTGGTACCCGCAACTCTTTCTCTGGGAGTGGGAATTCCTCCTCTGCCAGCGCACGCAAAAGCAGAATGCAGCATTTCTCGAAGCAAGGCCTGGAAGTGCTCCATTCTGACAGCCCTCTGTGATGGTAGTAACATTTCCGCCATTTTGTGTTTGTACCGGGGGTCTAAGTACGTTGCCACCCAGTACTGGCCCTTGACCTTTATGCTTTTTATACGGGGGTTCCTGTTAAAACACTGGAGCATGAAGGCCCCCATTTGCACTAAACTGGAAGCGGTGTGGTGGCCTGGCTCCTGCTCATCATCCAGGATAATGTCGTCCTTTTCATTCTCCTCTCCCCATCCACGCACAAAAACAGGGATCCCAGAAAGGTTTAAAGCATGCTCTTCTTGCTCCTCCTCATCCACCCCGGCACCATCCTCCTCTGACTCCTCTTCAGACTCCTGTTGTTCACTTGTCTCAGATAGAGTAGCCCCCCCTGGGAATTCATCCAGCATTGCGACTTCCTCATCTTCCTGCTCCTGCTCCTCCACGACTTGATAAATGACACGATGCAATGCACGCTCTATAAAGAAGGCATATGGTACGATGTCACTGATGGCACCATGGCTGCGACTGACCAGTTTGGTGATCTCATCAAATGGCCGCAGAAGTCTGCATGCATTGCGCATGAGCAGCCACTGGGGCGGTGAAAAAAAACCAAGCTCCCCAGAACCGTTTCTGCCGCAGGGTTCGTACAGGTAGTCATTAACTGCACGTTTCTGCTGGAGCAGCCTATCAAGCATATAGAAGGTTGAGTTCCATTGCGTCGGGCAATCGCAAATAAGACGTCTGACCGGCAGATTGTGTCGCCGCTGAATGTCAGCAAGGCGAGCCATGGCCGTGTAAGATCTTCTGAAATGGGCCGAGATTTTCCTTGCCTGCCGCAAGATGTCCTGGACCCCAGGGTATTTGACAACAAATCGCTGCACGACCAAGTTTAAGATGTGTGCCATGCATGGCACGTGTGTGATTTTGCCCTGTTTCAATGCGCTAAGCAGATTGGCACCGTTGTCACACATCACTTTACCAACTGTCAAATTGAGCGGTGTTAGCCACTGATCTGCCTGTGAACGTAAAGCTGAAAGGAGTGCAGGGCCAGTGTGGCTCTTGGCTTCCAGGCACAACAGATGCAGCACAGCATGGCAACGTCTCACCTGGCATGTCGAATAGGTTCTGGGGATCTTGGGTGGCGCAGCGGAAGAGACGCTAGCAGTGGAAAAGGAGGAGTCAGCCCAGGAGGAGAGGGAGGAGGATAGAATAGGAGGAGGAGAAGAAGAGCCAGGCCTGCATGCAATCCGTGGCGGTAAAACCAAATCTACACGGGTGCCACGGGTTACATGCTTGACGGCCATCAGAAGGTTCACCCAGTGGGCAGTAAAAGTTATATACCTTCCCTGCCCGTGTTTGCTAGACCACGTGTCTGTGGTCAGATGTATCTTGGCACCGACACTGTGTGCCAGAGATACATTCACTTGCCACTGAACATGGCCATATAGCTCTGGGATGCCCTTCTGTGAGAAATACTTCCTTCCGGGGACCTTCCATTGTGGTGTTCCAATGGCCACACATTTTCGAAAGGCCTCCGAGTCCACCAGTTTATATGGCAGTAGTTGGCGGGCTAGCGGTTCTGACAAGCCAGCCGTCAACCGTTGGGCAAGAAGGTTATCCGGCGTAATAATTTTTTTACGCTCGAACATTTGGCCCATGGAAGCCTGCTTTTTTCCAGAAAAACGTGAGGATGGCATGATGGAAGGTGGAGTGGAGGACAATTGTGAGGAGAGAGGAGAAGTAGAAGATGAGGCTGGACGGTGAGAGCCTGGAGTGTGGCTTTGTGTGTTCCGTTCCTCCCACTGGGCTCAGTGATGGCTGCTCATGTGCCTTCTTAAGGCAGTCGTCCCTAGGTGAGTTTTGGGCTTACCGCAACTTATGCGTTGACTGCAAAGGCTGCAGATGGCAACACTATTGTCAGCAGCAGACACGTTAAAAAAAGCCCACATTGCAGATGCATGTGCCGGGCGTCCTGGGAGCACCAGATGTGACCGTACATGGTTGATGCCTCGCTCCTGATACATTAGCAGTTTGCTTTGTCCCTCCTGTGCAATGTAAGTTATTCCTGCTTCTCCTCCATATCTGCTGGTCCATATCTCCCTCTGAACTCCCCTCCTCTTCCTCTCTTGTTGGCACCCACGTGACATCACTAGACACGTCATCATCGATGTCACCTTCCCCAGCGCTATAATTGGAGATCTCGGAGAAGGCAGCAACACCGGGGACCAACCTCCTCCTTGGGCTGATCTGGGTACTGTCGTCAGACTTCTGAGTGGCGGTTGTTGCTACCTTCTCTTCCTGATCCGATGCCAAGAGTGGCTGCGCATCGGCAATGTCTTGTGATGGATCAGAAAAGAATTCCTGTGACTCAAGCAGAGGGTATATGGTGGTGGTGTTGGTGGTAGTGTCTTTGGGGGTACACACAGCAGAGAGTGAAGAAGAGGGTGCAGATCGAGAGGATGAGGAGGGTGCAGAAGAGTTATGCCGCGTACACACGGTCGAACTGTTTGACGTACTTAGTCCATTGAAACACATTTCAGCGGACAATCCGCTCGTGTGTGGGCTTCAGCGGACTTTTTCAGCGTTCAGTCCGGAGTACAAAGAATTTTGGTTTTTCCAAAAATCTTTCCGTCGTACTTTGGTTTCAGCGGACAATACGGTCATCAGTATGCTAGTTCGACGGACTAAGAATTGCGCATGCCCAGAAAGGATTTACACGGCGGAAGGGTGCTTTGCTGTGTCTTGGACTTCCTATTTCTAGTCCCGTCGTACGTGCTGTACACGTCATCGCGCAAGCTTTCGACGGACTGTTTGTGTATCCGTGTGTGGTCAAGTCCGTTCAGTGGAAACTACGACGGATTGTCCGTCGGATTGTATGACGGACTAAGTATGCCATACAATCCGCTCGTGTGTACGTGGCATAAGGCTGAGTGAGCCACTCAACCAAGTCTGGTGCATCCTTTAAAGTAATTGAACGCACCTTCTGCAATTTGCCACTTTGGCTCAAGCCTATTGCTCCTGCCCTACCCCTACCACCCCTGCGGAAGGGCCTGACTCTTCCTCTGCCTGTAATTTTTGAAATGACCCTGTGACAAAATTCTCTGGAGAAGTGCAGTATGTATGTGGAAGAAGGTATATAATACCCCGCTTCAATCTGTCATTTTGGGGGGCCACTGGTCTATCACACCAGTTATAATACTTTTTTCTAATTGCGTTTGTCACTCTTTGTAGTATCGCTGCAGAACCGCTCAGCAGTCACAATGCTGCACAGTGGAAATGCACTATACTATGCTTTCTATATGTGCAAGTAAATTATACGTGTATTACACCCCTATATACTGCACACCAAATAGTACACCTATACCAGTCCTTAAAAGGACCTTTGTGGACCTAATAGTAGCTAGCTAGTGAATTGCAGACTGTCCCTGCTCCAAAAACCAAACTGTCCCTCCATACACTGAGAAACGACAGCTGCAGAATTGGTCAGCAGCACTGCATGCAGTGCACTATAATATGCTTTCTATATTTGAAAGAAAGTATATTATACGTGTACAACCCTATATACTGTACACCTATAAAAGGACCTGTGTGGACCTAGTAGCTAGTGATTTGCAGACTGTCCCTGCTCCAAACACCAAACTGTCCCTCAGTCCCTACACTGATAAATGACAGCTGCAGAATTGGTCAGCACTCAGCTCAGCAGCACAGCAGTCAAGTATAATATGCTTTCTATATTTGAAAGAAAGTATATTATACGTGTACAACCCTATATACTGTACACCTATACCAGTCCTTAAAAGGACCTTTGTGGACCTAGTAGCTAGTGATTTTCAGACTGTCCCTGCTCCAAACACCAAACTGTCCCTCCCTACACTGATAAAAGACAGCTGCAGAATCGGACAGCAGCACTCAGCAGCACAGCAGTGCACCATAATATACTTTCTATATTTGAAAGAAAGTATATTATAGGTGTATTACAACCCTATATACTGTACACCTATACCAGTCCTTAAAAGGACTTTTGTGGGCCTAATAGTAATAGCTAGTGATTAAACTGACTGTCGCTGCTCCACACAGTGTCCTTTCCCTACACTGACAAAAGACAGAATGTAAAATGGCCACCATATCAGGTCTATTTATAAGGTAGGGGGTATGTCCATGTGCTGAAATGTCTCAATTGGCTGACTTGTACCCCATGATGGATGTGTCATGGGTCAAAGTTTTTCACAATGTAAACAAATATGGCCGCCGTGAACAGCGCCAGAAGTCCGCCAGTTTGGCGAATCGCGAACGAGCAAAATTTGCCGCGAACCGACCGCTTCAAGAAAAGATAGTCAAATCTGACCTCCGGCCTTCCATTCAGTCTTGCACATTTGTACAATATGTAAGCTTACAATATCGATTCAATACTGTATGTAGCGATACCCCCGTGAGAGCCGCTGGATATCCTGATTACCCCTATTCCTGCATATCCGGGCAACCCGCATTTCCAACTTTCATCCAGACACAAGAAATCAGTTCATGGGCTTGTTTTTGTTGTTTTATAGGGGAAAACAACTTGGATAGTGTACAAGGTTTATGGGATGCCCAAATTGATTTGAAGAACAACAGATGAGGACAAACTTCCTTCTGTATGTACACAAAAATGAAGATCCTGGACTGTACTCCCTCCAGAATAATGACAGTCTCTATGGCTCAGTGGCAAAGTCCTTTACAAATCAGGCGCTCTCAGTCCACTTTTAAAGAATGGCAAACTGTATGCAGGAATATCATATCTCTTCAGCTGAACCTCACTCCATTCTGGCACCTGCATATATTACCAGCCCACCTGGCTGATTTTACTACTAGCCCGCTGTTTCTGAAGAATGCCCCAGGACAAGGGATTGGATTAGGCACAACGCTGTCCCTGGAAAGTATTGCTACATCTGGCAACCTCTCCCCGTGTATGCCCCTGGGTGTGCTGAGATACTCACACTTTCCTTTGCTCCCCGCTGCACTGGACAAGACTCCTGTTCAGGCCTCCAAATGATGAGATCCAAAAGGTAATGGAGATCCCTCTCTCAGGTTTCCTCTTCTCCCTTTCCTCATTTCTTGTCTGGAGGCAACGCCCCTGAACCAAGGTCCCCTCCCAGGCCACAGGACAGCAACCTTAGCACTCCATCTTCCACCCGACTCCCCTGCTGGCCAGGCTCCACCATATTTAAGGGCTGTCCCAGCCACCCTGCCAGTACCTCTGTCTAGGGATTGGCCAGATTCCATCAAGTACGCAGATCAGGAGCTCCTGGTCTCTGCATGCTAACTTCCAGAAGCTTCTCCAAGCTTCTATATCCAGGGGGAGGTACCAGAGACCTGCCCTGTAGAGCCATCCAGCCTGACCTACAGTAACCCAACCTAATTACAAATGCACGTAGCTATCATAAATTATACCAAACAAATGTACCTACACTAGTTTCCCACTAGACGGTGCTACAAATATAAAGTGCATTTAGCACTTTCAGTCACAAGGTGCTACTATAGTAGATGTTTGGGAACAGAAGTATGAAGGTATCTCCTAGTGCAGTGATTTTCAACCTCAGTCCTCAAGTACCCCCCCAACGGGCCATGTTTTCAGGTTTTCCTTTACTTTGCACAGCTGCTTTAAATCAATAGCGATTACACGGTATTGATAAGAGCTATTTTATCTAAGGGAAGTTCCCAAAACATGGCCTATTGGAGGTACTTTAGGACTGAGGTTGAGAATAACTGTCCTAGAGAGAGTTGAGATGAAGTGAATAGGCTGGGATTAATAATTAACAGGAATGGAATATACAGGTGGATGAGGAAGCATTTAAAGCGGTTGTATACTATTTTTTTTTACTTTTACCTACAGGAAAGCCTATAATAAGGCTTACCTGTAGGTAAAAAAAATATCTCCTAAACCTGTACTGTTTAGGAGATATTCCCCCCGGTATGCCCGAGCATAGGACCATAATCAAATTCCTGCTTCTCCAAGGGAAAGCTGCAGAGCAGATCCATGATGAAATGTCAAAGACTTTGGGTGACAGTGACCCTTCATATGCAACAGTTAAACGTTGGGTTGTCAATTTTAAAACTGGCCATTTTCGCTGTTGAAAATGAGAAACCCAGTGGAAGGCCTGTTTCTGTGCCTGCAAATGTGAAAGCCATCCATGACATGATCATGGAGGACCGCCGAATATCAGCCAAAAGTATTGTTACATATCTGGGAATATCACGAGAGAGAGTTGGTGCCATCATCCACAACGACTTGGAAATGAGAAAGCTTGCAGCAAAGTGGATCCTAAAACTTTTGACAACTGAACAAAAAAGGAAACGTGTGGAGACATCGGTGGCTGTTTTGGTACATTTTGCAAGAAATTAGTCAGATTTCCTGGAAAAACTGGTAACTGGTGGGTATGCTGAACAAAAAAGGTTTAATTTGCCCCATCAACCGACAAGATTCTTAAACCAAAAGAAGAGAAGAAGGCTCTATACAGTAATGCAACATAAAGGTATTGAGGCCCAAGAGGCCGGTTTGCAGATGACATCTGGAGCCACATGCAGGGCTGCCGCCCATGATGCCGCCATACCTCTGGTGGAGTGTGCCGTCACCACCTCCGGAGGAGCCAAGCCCTTAGCTCTATAAGCCTGCTAAATGGACTGGACGATCCAGACCGCAATCGTTCTGGTTGAAGCTCGCTTCCCTCTGCAAATGTGTTGAATAGAAATGGATCTACTGATTGATTTCTGTTCAGCTACCCTGACTAACAAATCCACAGATCCAGCATGTTTTGACAGCAGGGGAGTCTTCCAGGTTTCAGAATTAGACATGTGCACTGCTGAAAAATGTGTTTGTTTTCGTTTTATTCGTTTTTCGGGTCGTTATGATCACGATTCGTAAATTCAAAGATCCGAAAATTCATAAAATCGTAAATTCATTAATTCAAAAATTCATAAATTTGTAAATTCAAAAATTTGTTAGTTTTCGTTTTATTTGTTCTGTTTTTTTTTTTCTTCGTTTTTCAGGTCGTCATGATCGCAATTTGTGAATTCGTAAAAATTAGAAAATTCGTAAAAAATTTGTACATTTTTGAATTCAAAAATGCAAAAATGAGAAAATCTGAAAATTCGTAAATTCAAAAATGCAAAAATTCATAAATTCAAAAATTCATAAATTCGTAAATTCAAAAATTCGTAAATTCAAAAATTGATAAATTGATAAATTCAAAAATTCATAAATTCGTAAATTCAAAAATTTATAAATTTATAAATTAAAAAAACCCATAAATTCGTAAATTCAAAAATTCGTAAATTCAAAAATTCTAATAATCCAACGCGTGAAGAAATCGGTGGCTGTTTTGGTACATTTTGCAAGAAATTAGTCCGATTTCCTGGACAAACAGGTAACTGGTGGGTATGCTGAACAAAAAAGGTTTAATTTGTCCCCTCAACCAACAAGATTCTTAAACCAAAATTTGCAGAAGATAGAGAAGAAGGCTCTATACAGTAATGCGACATAAAGGTATTAATTGAGGCCCAAGAGGCTGCTTTGCAGATGACGTCTGGAGCCACATGCCGGGCTACCGCCCATGATGCCGCCATACCTCTGGTGGAGTCTGCCGTCACCACCTCCGGAGGAGGAGGAGGAGGAGGAGGAGGAGGCCAAGCCCTTAGCTCTATAAGCCTGCTGAATGGACAGGACGATCCAGACCGCAATCGTTCTGGTTGTAGCTCACATCCCTCTGTTACTGCCAGAGTAGAGAATGAACAGGTATTCAGAACGTCTAAAGGAGGAAGTAGCTCGCAAGTATTCTTTCAGTAGCAGGGTAGCCCTTAAGCGCAAAAATTACGTACCTGTACGTGATCGCTGGTGCGCGTGCGTGGCTGGATTCCTGCTGCGATTGGACACATCGTGGGCGCTGATCGTTCAATGGAGAGACAAAATTGCAGTCTGCCTATGTAAGCAAGGCAGGTTGCTGTTCTGCCAGAGAGGAAAATTGAGATCTTGTGTTTTCTGCTAAGCAAAAACACAAGATCTCTGCTTTCCTCCAGCCAGAGCCCATCCCCCCACACAGAAAACACTCCCGGGGAACACATTTAACCCTTTGCCGATGTCATTTATACAGTGATAGTGTTTTGTTTTGTTTTTTTAGCACTGATCGCTGTATTGGTGTCACTGGTGTTGTGGATATTCCACCACACTCTTGCTCTAATAATCACCATTCTACCATGATGATATAATGCAGCCTTCTGAACCATGTCTCCACATTTCTCCCCTCTGGTTCCTCATTCCCCAGTAAACAGCCATTCTTACGTCCTCATCTCAGCATGGCTGCCTTTCAGCAGTCCCCTCCTTCTTTTATTCACAGACAACCAAAGAAATTACAAAGAGGAGGGATTGGCTCCTACAGCCAATAGCCTCCTACACAGATTGTGACCTCACAGGAAATGAACAACACGGTATGTGAATGACCATATAAGGACGTGACCAAATAAAGACATGATACAGAATAAATGAATTTATACAATAACCAATGAACGATGACTACAATTCCACTCATTATGCATTGTTCCAGAGAACAATGCATACCTAGATTATGCTACCCTTCCTTGCAGATGGAAGGCTATCTGCAGATGCACGCTGCAAATCTCAACATGTGCTAATCAGACACAGCAGAGACAATGAGCGTACATCTGCCCACAACCGATACTTGCAGAGCAAACATATCCCCTCAGACGATTGTCTGTGCAATGCATAGGGGCCCTTTCGCTGGCGGACATGTCCTCACTCCGCAAACACCTCTGTCAGGAAATGTTCCATCCGCTGATAATATCTGTCTCTTGGCGTGCAGTACTGAGGTCCACCAGCAGGTGTCTCCTGTCAGTTTTGAGCTGTCAGGAGAGCTTTTCCCTGCTGATGCTATATCATCTTTGGGCCGCAGTACTGGCGTCCACCAGCGGATGGATCCTGGCAGTATGGAGCAGGCAGCACCTCCTGCAATCAGGTGTCACTTGAGGCCAATCACAGGCCTATAAATAGCTGGCAAGCACTCATATGTTTGCCTCGGTATTGTTCCTTGTGCCCTGACCTGCTGCTTGCGATCCTGTTCCTGTTCCTGTTCCTGTTCCTGTTCCTGTACCCTGAACCTGTGACCCGTGGCTCTGATCCTGTTTCCCTGTCCTGGTCCCAACCCTGTCCCACCTGTTACCATTATTCCTGTCCTGAAGTCTGATCCATCCATCCTCTCCCTGTCCTGTGTTCCTTACCCCATTTGCTGATCTCCCCGTGTATGACCTTGGCCTGGCTTGTGACTCTGATTCTGGACTGCCCTTGTTTATTTGCTGATCCTCTGTGTATGACCCTGGCCTGCCTATCGTTTACGGTACTTGCATTTCCCATTTATTGTACATATCTGTCTGTTGTTGTTTGGGGGTCTTTATTGGTTGGTTTATTGCACTGTGTGGTTGTATTCATATTATTCACTTTCTTTAATAAATCATATTTCACTTATACACGTTTGGGTTTCCTCTGTTGCAGTCCACACAGTTCTGGTCTTATCTGATACGTGACAGAATACCGAGGCCATCCCTGACCAGAAGTGGCTACACAGAGGAACCATCTTGGTTCAGGTTGCTTACTGAAATGAATTTAGAGGTAATCCGTTATTATGCTTTGTTGGCGTCTGAGAGTGGTGACTATCTCTGCCAGACACTGAAAGGGTGGACCAGTGATCAGCTGTTGGAAACCATTCGTTTAGCTCACTCCTGGGTTGATCAGGGCTGTATGTTGTTTGGGGATGTTCAGCCGTTAATTAAAATCTGCACAGAGCTGGCCCTGCCCTGCATCCCAGAGGGCCAGGATGATTTTTCTCCCCCCTTCAGTATTAATCAAGTCGCATCACTGGTATGGCTTCTGGAAGATGATTCCTCTTACTTTTTTGAGCATTACACAGCCTGTTCCCAACAGATGATAATAGAATGTGTTGATTCCGTACAATCCCTTGTTAGACAGGCAGTCTGTAACCCGCAGTTTGTACAACCACTACTTTTAGCATGGTCTGGTATTTTGCAATCAGCCACAGCCAGCCCACAACAAACCCTCTCTGCTACCAAACACCTGCCTGCCCAAGAGTCTCTTCCTCCATCACCTATGGCAACCTCAGTTTCAGCCCAATATACTCTACTTCCCACCAAATATCAATACCCTGTTTCTTCCCGCTGCACATATCCTGCCTTTAATCCAACGGCCTCTTTACTACGGCCCACTATCCCTCAAGAACTTCCCCCAGCCACTGTTACCTCTTCCCTGCCATATTCCAACCCTTCTCTCCAGTCTGCTTCATCCCCTACCTATAGATCTGCAGCTACCTACAGGCCTTCAGTAGCTAAATCTAAAAAGAGACGGAAGTTCTTTCCTACCCATTTGATCCTGCCAGTAACGCAACCTGCCTCCGCACCAACCAACCTGCTCCAGTCTGCCTGCATGCCAGCCGAACCTGATCACCCTCCTGATTCTGCCAATCATCTGCCAGCTATCCAGCCTGACGCCTTGCAGCCTGATGTCCCGGCCTTCCAGCCAGACGCCTTCCAGCCTGATGTCCCGGCCTTCCAGCCTGACGACTTCCAGCCTGATGTCCCGGCCTTCCAGCCTGACGACTTCCAGCCTGATGTCCCGGCCTTCCAGCCTGACGACTTCCAGCCTGATGTCCCGGCCTTCCAGCCTGACGACTTCCAGCCTGATGTCCCGGCCTTCCAGCCTGACGACTTCCAGCCTGATGTCCCGGCCTTCCAGCCTGACGACTTCCCGCCTGATGTCCCGGCCTTCCAGCCTGCCGACTTCCAGCCTGATGTCCCGGCCTTCCAGCCTGCCGACTTCCAGCCTGATGTCCCGGCCTGCCAGTCTGATGCCTTCCAGTCTGATGTCCCGGCCTGCCAGTCTGATGTCCTGGCCTGCCAGTCTGATGCCTTCCAGTCTGATGTCCCGGCCTGCCAGTCTGATGCCTTCCAGTCTGATGTCCCGGCCTGCCAGTCTGATGCCTTCCAGTCTGATGTCCCGGCCTGCCAGTCTGATGCCTTCCAGTCTGATGTCCCGGCCTGCCAGTCTGATGCCTTCCAGTCTGATGTCCCGGCCTGCCAGTCTGATGCCTTCCAGTCTGATGTCCCAGCCTGCCATTCTGATGCCTTCCAGCCTGATGTCCCGGCCTTCCAGCCTGACGACTTCCAGGCTGATGTCTCGGCCTGCCAGCCTGACGCCTTCCAGCCTGATGTCCCGGCCTGCCAGTCTGACGCCTTCCAGTCTGATGTCCCGGCCTGCCAGTCTGACGCCTTCCAGTCTGATGTCCCGGCCTGCCAGTCTGACGCCTTCCAGTCTGATGTCCCGGCCTGCCAGTCTGACGCCTTCCAGTCTGATGTCCCGGCCTGCCAGTCTGATGCCTTCCAGTCTGATGTCCCGGCCTGCCAGTCTGATGCCTTCCAGTCTGATGTCCCGGCCTGCCAGTCTGATGCCTTCCAGTCTGATGTCCCGGCCTGCCAGTCTGATGCCTTCCAGTCTGATGTCCCGGCCTGCCAGTCTGATGCCTTCCAGTCTGATGTCCCGGCCTGCCAGTCTGATGCCTTCCAGTCTGATGTCCCGGCCTGCCAGTCTGATGCCTTCCAGTCTGATGTCCCGGCCTGCCAGTCTGATGCCTTCCAGTCTGATGTCCCGGCCTGCCAGTCTGATGCCTTCCAGTCTGATGTCCCGGCCTGCCAGTCTGATGCCTTCCAGTCTGATGTCCCGGCCTGCCAGTCTGATGCCTTCCAGTCTGATGTCCCGGCCTGCCAGTCCGATGCCTTCCAGTCTGATGTCCCGGCCTGCCAGTCCGATGCCTTCCAGCCTGCCGTCCCGGTGCCTGCCCTGCAGCCTCCCGGTCTGATGTGCCTGCCTCCCGGCCTGAGGTGTTCCTGCCCGCTGTCCAGCCTGAAGTGCCGGTGCCCGCTGTCCAGCCTGAAGTGCCGGTGCCCGCTGTCCAGCCTGAAGTGCCGGTGCCCGCTGTCCAGCCTGCGGTGCCCATTGCACCAGCTTGAAGTGCCTGTGCCCTCTGCCCAGCTTGATGTACCCGCTGCCTCGCTTGATGTGCCTGCTGCTAAACCTGTTATGACTCTGCCTGTTACCCAGCTTGATGCCATGGACTTGTCCCAGCAGCAGCTAGTTGGAGCGTCCGGAGGCCGCTCCTTTGAGGGGGGGTACTGTCAGGAAATGTTCCATCCGCTGATAATATCTGTCTCTTGGCGTGCAGTACTGAGGTCCACCAGCAGGTGTCTCCTGTCAGTTTTGAGCTGTCAGGAGAGCTTTTCCCTGCTGATGCTATATCATCTTTGGGCCGCAGTACTGGCGTCCACCAGCGGATGGATCCTGGCAGTATGGAGCAGGCAGCACCTCCTGCAATCAGGTGTCACTTGAGGCCAATCACAGGCCTATAAATAGCTGGCAAGCACTCATATGTTTGCCTCGGTATTGTTCCTTGTGCCCTGACCTGCTGCTTGCAATCCTGAACCTGTTCCTGTACCCTGAACCTGTGACCCGTGGCTCTGATCCTGTTTCCCTGTCCTGGTCCCAACCCTGTCCCACCTGTTACCATTATTCCTGTCCTGAAGTCTGATCCATCCATCCTCTCCCTGTCCTGTGTTCCTTACCCCATTTGCTGATCTCCCCGTGTATGACCTTGGCCTGGCTTGTGACTCTGATTCTGGACTGCCCTTGTTTATTTGCTGATCCTCTGTGTATGACCCTGGCCTGCCTATCGTTTACGGTACTTGCATTTCCCATTTATTGTACATATCTGTCTGTTGTTGTTTGGGGGTCTTTATTGGTTGGTTTATTGCACTGTGTGGTTGTATTCATATTATTCACTTTCTTTAATAAATCATATTTCACTTATACACGTTTGGGTTTCCTCTGTTGCAGTCCACACAGTTCTGGTCTTATCTGATACGTGACAACCTCTCTCCAATCCCAGGAAGTTTTCCACTACCTAACTGGGAGACTCTTATGACAATACATTAAAATACACCTTATGAAATTTCCACAACACCGGTCCCCAAAAAAGGGTCACTTAGGGTCAGATTTGTCTGCTGCAGTCCCACTAAAAAATGCTAATCACCGCCATTACTAGTAAAAACAATAATAAAAAAAAAGTCCATAAAAATTTCCCATAGTTTGTAGACGTAATAACTTTTGCACAAGCCAATCAATATACACTTATTGGGATTTATTTTACCAAAAACATGAAACAGAATACATATTGGCCTAAACTGATGAAGACATTAGATTTTTTTTTATTATTATTTAAATTATTGGATATGTTTTATAGCAGAAAGTAAAAAAAAAATGTTCTTTTTGTTTTTTTTAAATTGTCGCTCTTATTTTGTTTGTAGCGCAAAAAAACAAACAAAAAAAATCGCAGAGGTGGTCAAACCAGCTGAACTTCGATCCATCTATGGCCACCTAAAGGTGGAGAGCAGCAATCGCATTCAGAACCAAATTGCTGTTCTTAGAGTCCATGCTGGGTATTGGAGTTCATCCTGAAATCTGAATGACGAACGAAAGTTCATGAATTCAGAGGTCCAGGACAGCAGAGGAGTCTCCCAGCTGTCAGAATTAGACATGTGCACTGCTGAAAAAATGTGTTTGTTTTCATTTTATTTGTTTTTCGGGTCGTTATGATCACAATTCGTAAATTCAAAAATTCGTAAATTCAAAAATTCGTAAATTCATAAATTCATAAATTTGTAAATTCATAAATTTGTAAATTCAAAAATCTGTTAGTTTTCTTTTTATTCATTTTTATTTTCAGTTTTTCGGGTCGTTATGATCACAATTTGTTAATTCGTAAAAAATGTGCAAATTCGTAAACTCAAAAATTTGTACATTTGTAAATTCCAAAATCCAAAACTTTGAAAATCAGAAAATTCATAAATTCGTAAATTCAAAAATTCGTAAATTCAAAAATTCGTAAATTCAAAAATTCGTAAATTCATAAATTTGTAAATTCATAAATTCGTAAATTAGAAAATTAAATATTTTTTTTTTTTTTAGTTTTTCAGGTCGTAATATGGTAGAGGGATCATCATCAGCATTCGGACTTTATAAAGAATGCAACAAGAAATATAAGGGTGCAATAAGGACGGCTAAGATAGAAAACTAAGAACACATAGCGGAGGAGAGCAAAAAAAATACAAAGAAATTTTTTAAGTATGTAAACAATACAAAAGGGAGGACAGACCATATTGGCCCCATAAAGAATGAGGAAGGAAATCTGGTTACAAAGGATGGTGAGATGGCGAAGGTATTGATTTTATTATTTTCCTCAGTCTTCAGGAGGGAATCGGGGGCTTCAGTATCCAAAACTGCAGTGTTTATCCTCAAGACACATCACAGGAAGCACCTCCATGGTTAACAGAGGACAGAATTAAAATTAGACTTGGGAAACTTAACATTAATAAATCACTGGGACCAGATGGCTTGCACCCGAGGGTACTTAGGGAACTCGGTCAAGTAATTGCCAGACCATTGTTCCTAATTTTTACTGACAGTCTACTGACTGGAATGGTACCACCTGATTGGAGAAAAGCCAATGTAGCACCAATATTTAAAAAGGGCCCAAAATACATCCCTGGGAATTACAGACCAGTTAGCCTAACATCAATAGTATGCAAGCTCATGGAGGGGATGATAAGGGACTATATACAAGATTTTAGTAATGAGAACGGTATCATTAGCATTAATCAGCATGGATTCATGAAGAATCATTCTTGCCAAACCAATCTACTAACCTTCTATGAGGTGGTTAGTTACCATCTAGATAATGGAAGGCCAGGAGACGTGGTCTATCTGGATTCTGCAAAGGCATTTGACACAGTTCCCCATAAACGTTTACTGTACAAAGTAAGGTCCGTTGGCATGGACCATAGGGTGAGTAAATGGATTGAAAACTGGCTACAAGGGCGAGTTCAGAGGGTGGTGATAAATGGGTAGTACTCGGAATGGTCGGGGGGGGGGGGGGGGGTGGGTAGTGAGGTCCCCCAGGGTTCTGTGCTGGGACCAATCCTATTTAATTTGTTCATAAACGACCTGGAGGATGGGGGAAACAGTTCAATTTCTGTATTTGCGGACGATACTAAGCTAAGCAGGGCAATAACATCTCCGCAGCATGTGGAAACCTTGCAAGAAGATCTGAACAAATGAATGGGGTGGACAACTACATGGCAAATGAGGTTCAATGTAGAAAAATGTAAAATAATATATTTGGGTGGCAAAAATATGAATGCAATCTATAGACTGGGGGAAGAACCTCTAGGGGGAATCTAGGATGGAAAAGGACCTGGGGGTCCTAGTAGATGATGGGCTCAGCAATGCCAAGCTGCTGCTAACAAAGCAAACAGAATATTGGCATTAAAAAAGGGATAATTCTCCAGAGATAAAAGGATAATTCTCCCGCTCTACAGGACTCTGGTCCGGCTGCACCTGGAGTATACTGTCCAGTTCTCTGCACCAGTCCTCAGGAAGGATATACTGGAAATGGAGCGACTACAAAGAAGGGCAACAAAGCTAATAAAGTGTCTGGAGGATATTAGTTATGAGGAAAGGTTGTGAGCTCTGAACTTATTCTCCCTGGAGAAAAGAAGCTTGAGAGGGGACATGATTTCAATGTATAAATACCGGACTGGTGACCCCACAATAAGAATAAAACTTTTTTGCGGAAGGGAGTTTAACAAGACTCGTGGCCACTCATTAAAATTAACATATGACATATAATCACACACATAGGTGAATTGATGGACTTTTCAACCTCACCTACTATGTAACTATGTAATTCATAAAAATTTGTAAATATGTAAATTCAAAAATCCTAAAATTCATTAATTCATAAATTCGTAAATTCAAAAATCCAAAAATTTGTAAATTAAAAAAAAAATGTCAATTCATAAATTCGTAAATTTGTAAATTCGAAAATTAATAAATTCCTAAATTCAAAAATTTGTTCGTTTACGTTTTATTTGCTTTTTTTAAAAATTTTCGTAAATTCGTTTTTCGTAAATTCGTAAAAATTTGAAAATTCGTAAATTTCTGAATTCAGTTCAAAAATCCGAAAATGTGTAAATTCATAAATTCAGAAATTAATAAATTAAAACATTTCAAACATTCATAAATTCGTAAATTCAACAAATTCATAAATTCGTAAATTCATAAATTAAAAAATGTGTTAATTCCAAAATACGTAGATTCATAAATTCTAAAAATTCAAAAATTAGTACATTTGTAAAATTCAAAAATTCATAAATTTGCAAATTCATAAATTCAAAAATTCATAAATTCGTAAATTCCAATAATTGGAAAATTCGATAATTCAACAATCCGAAAATAAGAATAAAAATCAGAGAATTCGAAAGAACAAAAATCAGAAAATTCTAAATGATAACTAACTAATAATTTATTATTAAAAACAATAACACACACTTCTGCCCTCACACCTTCACACCTGTGTATCACCACTGCGCTTACACAAAAAAAACAAAAAGACAAAAAAAAACTACAAAAAACTTACTGCCACTCTAAATAAATAATAATGTTCAAAACTCCTACCAAGCAGCGTAGAATGAGTAGCGCTACTCATTCTACACTGCTTGGTAGGATTTTTGCATATAATAATTTATTATTATTATTATTTATTATTATTAATTCATCATGTTCCATTAGTTTAGATGTGGCAATCGTTATTTCGGATAATTTGTAACTTTGGATAAATCTGTATTGGTTCACTAACAGCCAAATTTGAAAATAAATTCCAATACCTATAATTTAATAGTAATAGTTAATTTATTATTAATTCAGATTTTTGAATTTTCAGGTTCTCGGATTTTCAAAATTTGAATTTACCAATTTACGAATCTTTGAATGTTATGCATTTTTTGAATTTATGAATATTCTGAAAAATTCGTTAAACGGGTTTTCATTAATTCAGATGTTTCCCGAATGAATGAATTTGTTGAAGTTCGTTAAAAATTAAAATGAAAAAAATGGATTGGGAACAAAACAAATTGCACACATTCCCATAGACACACTCCTAAACCTTGTGGACGGCCTTTCCAGAAGAGTTGAAGCTGTTATATCTGCAAAGGGTGGGCCAACCCAATATTGAACCCTACGGACTAAGACTGGGATGCCATTAAAGTTCATGTGAGTGTAAAGGCAGGTGTCCCAATACTTTTGAATATATATATATATATATATACCAAAATACACCAAAAACCTATATCGATGTATCATATGTTTTAAACAGATGGTCAACAAGTTCAACACGCCCACACTTGAAGTCCCACCAGTGCGCCCCAGGATAGGTGAACTCTAATATGATACGACACGATAATATGTGTTAGGACCATGAAAATTACTGGTTAAAAACACTGTAAAAAATTCAGGTATGGATATTTTACCTAGTCACATTCGTCCCGCTTGGATCCATGGGACTATGCATACCATACCTGTGGGACCCCTCTAGAACAGGGGTCTCAAGTTGGCGGCCCTTCAGCTATTGCGAAACTACAAGTCCCATGAGGCATTGCAAGGCTGACAGTTACAAGCGTGACTCCTACAGGCAGAGGCATGATGGGAAAAACAGCTGGAGGGCCACGAGTTTGAGACCCCTGATCTAGAAGCTGGAAATCACTGTAGTACACTCCGCTACTCCAGTAATGTCCTCTAGCTCCTGGGTCCTGTGCCGAGGAGATGCCCTGCTGCTTACTGAACGAGGAGGTTGACCACTGGACACCATTCGGAGATTGCATTGCATTTTCTCAATGAGTGTAAATCTTTCTCTGATTGGATGAGGTGTTGAGACAGGGCAGTGACTTCATGCTCTCCGCTTTGTCCAATCAGAGAATGCAATGCATTAGGGTTGCCAATACTAGGCATTTGCACGGGTATCGGCACTCGTGACCGAAACCTGCAACCGATACCTTCTTGCTCAGTTATTTCAGCTGTCAGCAGGATTTCCCTGCTTATGCCGCGTACACATGATCAGAATATCCGGCGGACCAGAGTCCCCCGGACAATTCGCCCGTGTGTGGGCTCCGGCGGACTTTTTTTCCCAAAAAGTCCGGCA
Source organism: Lithobates pipiens (assembly GCF_037356315.1). Classification (NCBI taxonomy): domain Eukaryota; kingdom Metazoa; phylum Chordata; class Amphibia; order Anura; family Ranidae; genus Lithobates; species Lithobates pipiens. Next base: position 20,312,857 of record NW_027507764.1, on the reverse strand, counting down.
GACTTATAAAGTAGTTTTGACTCAAAAATTGTCCACCAGACTCGTCTGTGTGCTAGTCCGCCGGACTTTTGAAATGAACGGACTTTCCCACACACAGAGAAAAGTCAGTTCATTTTGAACGCGGCTCCAGGTAGCCGGGACTAGCGAAGGAAGTCAATGTCGCCGCCCTCGGTGGTAAGATTGACACGTCGCTGGCCCCGTCACCTGGTATGGGGAAAAAACAGCGTGAGGGTCCCCCCCCAAGGTCCATATAAGACCCTTATCTCAGCACGCAACCCGGCCTGTCAGGAAAGGGGGTGGGAACGAGCAAGCACACCCCCTCCTGAGCCGTATCAGGCCGCGTGCCCTCAACATGGGGGGGCCCCCCACCCCAAAGCACCTTGTCCCCATGTTGATGAGGACAAGGGCCTCTTCCAGACAATCCTGGCCGTTGGTTGTCGGGGTCTGCGGGCGGGGGGCTCATCGGAATCCAGGAGCCCCCTTTAATAAGGGGGCCCCCAGATACCGGCCCCCCACCCTATGTGAATGAGTATTGGGGTACAATGTACCCCTACCCATTCACCTGGTGAAAAAAATGTAAATAAAACACAACACAAGGTTTCAAAATAATTTATTGCACAGCTCCAGGGGTCTTCTTCCGTCTTGGGGGTCTTCCCGCCGGACTCCTCCGCTATCTTCTGCTAGCTCTTTTACTAGTGGAGGAGCCCGGCTTTTTTCTTCGTCGCTGCCTGGGGGTCTTCTTCCGACTTCGGGGGTCTTGTCTCCCTCTTCGGGGGTCTTGTCCCCCTCTTCGGTTCTTCTTGCCGGGCCTCCGCTTTCTTCCTTTAGCTCTTTTAGTAGCGGTGGCCCGGTTTTCTGTTGCCGCCGCCTATTTTTTCGACTTCGGGGGTCTTGTCCCCCTCTTCGGTTCTTCTTGCCGGGCCTCTGCTTTCTTCCTTTAGCTCTTTTAGTAGCGGTGGCCCGGTCTTCTGTTGCCGCCGCCTCTTCTTCTGACTTCGGGGGTCTTGTCCCCCTCTTTGGTTCTTCTTGCCGGGCCTCCGCTCCTTCTTCCAGCTCTTTTACTAGCGGTGGCCCGGTCTTCTGTCTTCTGTCGTCGTCGCCGCTGCCTTCTCTTCTTCTCTTCTTCCTTGAGATGTTGACTCAATGCTGTCTCTGGCCGCAATGACAGGGACTTGTTGCGCTGCGACTTATATAGGGACAATGGGCCGGGTCACCGAGTGATGTCCCCTCCCCTTATGATCTCACAGTCCCAGAGGCATTGAACCAGGTGATGAGGGGTGCCATTGTACCACATACCAGGGATGGGGGGGCATTGTACCAGGGACAAAAAAGGTGGGGGACAATTGGCATCATACTAGTTGCAGTATGGGGGGGGGGAACTTGCACTATATCAGGGTATGGGAAGAAAACGAGTAATTGGCATGGTACAAGTGACATGGGAGGGGGTGACTGGCAATGTACCAGGGATAGAAGGGCAGCAGTGGACTGGCACCATACCAGGGGAAGGAAGCTAGCTCGGATAAAGGGTCTGGTATGGATTTTTAGGGGGAACCCCATGTCATTTTTTTTTTTAATTTGACGCGGGATTCCTCTTAATATCCATACCAGACCTGAAGGGCCTGGTAATTGAATTTGGGGGAACCCCATGCTTTTTTTTTTTATCAATGACTTTCAATGACTGTTCTCTGTATTACGGGGAGCCGACAATTCATTATAGCCGCAAGTGATTTTAAATTACTTTTTTTCCTACAGAAATGACACTTTGTGCAGGGACAGTTCTAAGCACGGGAAACATGCGCCCTTTCACAGGCATACTATAGACACCCCCCAGGTATGAAAATTTAAAGGAATATTACACTTTTATTGTTTCACTTTAATCATTATTAAAATCACTGCTCCCGAAAAAACGGCCGTTTTTAAAACTTTTTTTTGCATTGATCCATGTCCCCTGGGGCAGGTCCCCAAACACTTTTTTAGTACAGTAACTTGCATATTAGCCTTTAAAATTAGCACTTTAGATTTTGAACGTCGGAGTCCCATAGAGTTTAATAAGGTTCTAAAGTTAACACAAAGTTTAGGTCTGTTCGCAGGTTCTGGTGTGAACCGAACCAGGGGGTGTTTGGCTCATCCTTAGTCTATACATAGTAACACTGAGCCAAGCTGGACCAAAGTAAGGATGCAACCATATCCATAGCCGGATTTTATCTTTCTCAGAAGCACACACCGGTTTTGGCTTTTATTGTTTCATAAAAAATATCATAAACTTTTTTGGTGTCTCCCCTGACATTATTCATCTGCACCATTTCTCTATTCAATAGAAAACGTTCCGACATCCCCGCTGTGTTATCCGTATGGATGTGGGAACATTTGCTATTTAAAAAAAAGGAATTATTTAAGGGAGACGCTTTGATTCTCTCATTTATTTTTTCCTCTTTTTTGTCTTTTGAACCCTTGCCATTGTTTGGACACTCGGTATGTAAGGAAGTCATTGGAAAAGTTGATGATATTTCCTATAAAACAATAATGGCCCACACCAGTGTATTCTTCTTTTAAATGTTGTATCCAGACTTTTTTTCAAATCCTGATATTTTGTGTTATTTGTAGTATATACAAAAACAGTTCCTCAAAGTGGGTCTTTAAAGGTGAAAAATATAAATCTGAAACCATGTGTTATAAGCACAGGTTGTATTGTTATTTAATATAGAAAATAATATTTTTTTAGAACAATTCAAACTATTTAATACACTTTACATCACACATTACATTGTCAGTGACCTTAAATTGTAGGAGTATTTCCCATCTTCCCTCTCAACAGCCACATCTAGATGTTGGTATACCTACATACCATAACTATATACTGAATGTATAACGTCATATATTGTTTATTTTCACTTCATATATACGCACAAAGTAGATGGCTGTGTTCTCAACGTGTTTCGCTATCTGCTACTTCAGGAGATTGAGACAACATGTACACAAAACAATCTAGCCTACTAGGACCCGGGTTCTGGGAGGTAACACAGACGATCACCACCTGTCAGGAAGGGAGGAGAGCATTCACATCAGCCTCGGGATCCTTAAAGTGGTTGTAAACCCCTGAAATGAAAAATGAACAAAGCTATAGTGTGTACTTCCCATAATTCAAAGTATCTAGTATGATTTATGTCAGCTCTCTCACTCCTCTGCTATCTGCAAGAGTCACTTCTGATAGTCCACGCTGACAACAGACAATCCCAGAAGACAGCCACAACCCGCCTCCAACACACAGCAGGTGATTGACAGCCTCACCAGTGCCCAACTGTGTAGCCTCACCAGTGCCCACCAATGCAGCCTGACAAGTGCCCACCAATGCAACCTGGCCAGTGCCCATCTATGCAGCCTCACCAGTGCCCACAAATGCAGCCTGACCAGTGCCCAGCAATGCAGCCTCATTAGTGCCCAATTATGTAGCCTCACCAGTGCCCATCAACGCAGTCTCACCAGTGCCCACCAATGCAGCCTGACCAGTGTCCACCAATGCTGCCTGACCAGTGCCCATCAAAGCAGCCTCACCAGTTCCCAGCAATGCAGCCTGGCCAGTGCCCATCTATGCAGCCTCACCAGTGCCCACCAATGCAGCCTGACCAGCGCCCAGCAATGCAGCCTCACCAGTGCCCAATTATGTAGCCTCACCAGTGCCCACCAATGCAGCCTGAGCAGTGCCCACCAATGCTGCCTGACCAGTGCCCATCTATACAGCCTGACCAGTGCCCAGCAATGCCACCTCATGAGTGCCCAATTATGCAGCCTCATGAGTGCCCACCAATGCAGCCTCACCAATGCCCACCAATGCAGCCTGACAAGTGCCCATCTATGCAGCCTGACCAGTGCCCATCTATGCAGCCTCACCAGTGCCCACCAATGCAGCCTGACCAGTGCCCACCAATGCAGCCTGACCAGTGCCCAGGAATTCAGCCTCACCAGTGCCCACCAATGCCGCCTGACCAGTTCCCACTAATGCAGCCTGACCAGTGCCCAGCCATGCAGACTGTCCAGTTCCCAGCAATGCAGCCTCACCAGTGCCCACAAATGCAGCCTGACTAGTTTTCAAGAAGCGAGAGTTTGGGACTTTAAATGAGAACGAAGTCTCCAACCCTATGCATACATAAAAGGAGAAGGTTGGGACTTTGAGTGAGGTGGGCTAATGAGACCAGAGGATCCAACACCATTATATCAAACCATTTATTAATGAACAGTGGCATGATGACACAGTAATGATCCAAGTAGAGTTAATTATAAGGTATTATAAATATACATCTGTGGTACTTTTTACATATAATAGCCAACTCCCAGATGGTACAGGGCAACAAATCCGTAAAAGATGATACACCCATATAGAATGCACAATCACACACTATCCAAATAAAAGTCTGTTGGTATGTATCCCTAATAAAATAAATACAGATAAGATGCATGATGTAAGCCCGGCGCGTTTCAGGCATCAAAACACTCTTCAGGGGCAATTAGCACCAACATCTAAAAAAGAGAAGAAAACAGTAGGAGGGGTAAGGACAATGATAATTGAAAGTGCATTTTGGACAAAAGAGTATGCATATAGGGGAAGTGAAGAACCACTGACCCCAAATGAGTACTCACATGCCAGGGAAATATGAACTCCATGTTGTCCTCAGTCAAGCCACCAAATAAGTCTGGTCCGGGAGCTGAGGGAGGAGCTCAAAAGAGTGAAGAGGGGGCCAAGCACACACAAAGGTCCCCATTTATAAGTAATGTCCATACTGGTACAGGATGAGGGTAAAGGTTCTGTAGTAATAAGAGTAATATAAGTAAAATACAACTCCAGGCTTAATAAAGCCCCACATTTAACAAATATATAATTATATAAAACACCTTATAGCGATTCCTTTACCTATGAATGACCGGCAATGTCTAACCCAGTAGTGGACAGTGCTGCAGGAAAACAGGCTAGCAAGAAATGAGGACTCTTTATGTAGCTGGCCACCCCCCCCCAAAGCCAAAGAAGACTCCACCCAACGTCACCCAGTGCAGGCACTAATGCGAACGGAGGCCTCCACCAGCGTGGCGGCTACCGCCACTCATAGCTGATGGAAGCTGCAGTCCTCGTGTCTGCACGGGGAGGAAATACACCACGCCGAACATCGTGATGACCAATCGGACGTCACATGCACAGCGTGGAGGGGTGACGTCGACGCACGGAGGGAAACCCGCCCCGATCCCCTGCTGCCACCAGTGACAGGTGGAGGAGGAGAAAGGGGGAGAGATCCCGCCGTGCCCCGCAGATCCTGGAACTAGGACAAAAAGGCCAGCCGACAGACGCGGACTCCACAGAGACATACAGGCAGCAGCACCAAAAGGAGGGGGGGGGGGCTTGAAAAAAGGAAGGACCAGGCAAAAAAGTAATAAAGTATAGAAATAAATAAAAAATAATAATTAAAACACCTTAATGAAAGATCATATAAAGAGTATATGTGTAAAAAACCCACTGAACAGGGGGCTAATGATTCAGGGCAAGTTCCCTATGGAATAATATCCATGATGGTAGGGTTTGCCAAAGGACTCAAGAGCGCACCTCCATCCCTATATCAAATTTCAAGAAGCGAGAGTTTGGGACTTTAAATGAGACCGAAGTCTCCATCCCTATGCATACATAAAAGGAGAAGGTTGGGATGGGGCCTGACCAGTGCCCATCTATGCAGCCTCACCAGTGCCCAGCAATGCAGCCTGACCAGTGCCCATCTATGCAGCCTCACCAGTGCCCACCAATGCAGCCTGACCAGTGCCCATCAATGCAGCCTGACTAGTGCCCAGCAATGCAACCTCATGAGTGCCCAATTATGCAGCCTCACGAGTGCCCACCGATGCAGCCTCACCAATGCCCACCAATGCAGCCTGACCAGTGCCCATCTTTGCAGCCTGACCAGTGCCCATCTATGCAGCCTCACCAGTGCCCACCAATACAGCCTGACCAGTGCCCAGGAATTCAGCCTCTCCAGTGCCCACCAATGCCGCCTGACCAGTTCCCACCAATGCAGCCTGACCAGTGCCCAGCCATGCAGACTGTCCAGTTCCCAGCAATGTAGCCTCACCAGTGCCCACAAATGCAGCCTGACCAGTTTTCAAGAAGCGAGAGTTTGGGACTTTAAATGAGACCAAAGTCTCCATCCCTATGCATACATAAAAGGAGAAGGTTGGGACTTTTACCCAAGGCGGCCAACCCCCCCCCCCCCCCCCCCCGTTGGTATGCCACTGGTTTAGGTGCTCCCCCTCTGCCCAGGATTGGTCCTGCACCGGGCACTACCCCTGTAATCCGGGGACAAAACCGGGGACAGGCTGACTCCGGGGACCTTGTTCTCAGTCTGGGTACTGTCCCCAGAAAACGGGGACGTCTGGTCACCCTACCCTACCTGCTACATCTGCTACTGGACCTTGCTCACCTCATGGTGGGATGATCCTAAAGACCGCGACCAGGTGCTAACAGGCAGCAAAACCTATCTCAAAAATCAGGAGCTCTAGTGGTGAACACTGGTTAGTGCTTAGACCCCGCACCTAGGGTGCGCCCACATAATCTGCCAGGATGACCTACTTGTATATCTATCTAGCTGGTCGGTGTGAGCCTCCCTCCTGCTATTGCTACTGGTCTCCAGGCCTTACCCCTTGACTGTGACAATCACATCAACCTTTTAACTAGAAACTCATAATCCGACCACTTAGCAATGAGATCTTTATCACCCATTTTCAAACACATGGTTAATAATGCGGAATAATTCTGCTCAGCTCCACTTGTCTCCTCCTTGATATATGTGCTGTTTATTTTCCCTTCTATTGTTACAAGTACAAATAATAAGTAAATTACTTTCCGACAAGCCTTTTCTGAGCCAGACTATTATATGGGCATAAACTACAGGTGTCAGACGCGGTGCGTCCATTAAAATCCCTTTTCAAAAAAAGCAGCACTCAGCTGTCCTTGTTTCCTGCCAGTATGGGGGAAAAGTACTCAAAGTCAAAAAGTTTCCAAAGAAAGTTGGAAGAACAAACAAATATAAAAATTTTCTGGGTAAAAGATTTAAGATCCAAGTGTTATGCAAACAAGAGCATAAAATACTGTATTTGACTCAAATAGGGATAAGAGCATTTAAAAACATACTCTGTTCAACCAAAAGTCTGTGGATACCTACCCACCACACCTATATGAGCTTGTTGGACATTCCCATTACAAAATCATGGGCATTAATGTGAAGTTGAACTCCATTTGCAGCAAATAAAAACTTTAATATGAGTTTGTTTGACATCCCATTGTTTGAGATCATGTTGAACATTCCATAATTAAGAGCTGGTTGGACATCCCATTCCAAAACCATGGGAATTAATGTGGATTTTTGCTCATCTGCAGCTATAAAAGATTCAATATACGCTTGTTGGGTATCTCATTATATGATGATCTTGTTGGAAATCCCATTCCAAAACCATAGACATTAATGCGAAGTTGGGTCCCATTTGAAGCCATAACAGGTTCCATATGTGCTGGTTGACTATGCCATTATATGATGAGTTTGTTGGACATTCCATATATAAGAGCTTGATGGACACCCCATTCCAAAACCATGGGCATTAGTGTGGAGTAGGACCCCATTTGCAGCTATAAAGGATTCCATAAAAACGTCAAACTGGGGATTTACATTCTGGTCCCATGCCTAATGTCAACATGTGCTATCTCCAATCATGGGGGACAAATGGACGTGTTTTGGGGGTGCAACCCTTTCCTCTCACCTACTTGAGTTTTGAGGAAGGGGTTGCAGGCACAAAACGCGTACATTGATATCCCCTGATGGCAGATAGCACATGTTGACATACTGTGTGCATCTTCAAAATGAGGCTTTTATAAATGTTGTCAAAATGTAACAAAAAAACACAAAATGGTGCCAATTTTTTTGTAAATTTAATTCTTCCAAGGACATCAATCATGTTCTTAAGTTTTACTTCAATATCCATACTTTTTTGTTTGATATCTTGTTTGATGTCTAAATCCTGACTACACCGCTTTATGTACTGGATTAGCCTTTGGGCACTGTCACTGGTGAAATGATCTGATTGTTCTCCCACAACCTGTACATCACCTAAAAATAAAAAAAAAACACACCATGTATTATAAATATGAAAGCATACATCTCTTATTACCTGAAGCTGGGGTGTCAGACATTCACCTGTTGTGGTCTCAATCTCGACCACCTCTCCTTCCTCTACATCCTCTAGTTGTGATCTCTGTTCCCCTTGTTGAGGAGGTGGGGGGGGGTCCCTGGTGACCTCATATTTCCAGATTCTTTGCTCCCCTGAGAATGAAACAAAAGGTATACATAGCACACAGATATTTGAGGCAACAAATATGGGTACAATTGTCTGGGCAAAATTCCAAGCTGAAGACATGATTTATTCCCTTACCAAAGCTGGAATACTTACCTTTTTTGGACCCCCAAGTATCCAATGGAGTACCTGTGTTTGACACCCTAAAAAGTTTGTTCTTGTGTCCCACACTAGTGCACCTGAGTCCAGATGTGTAGACAGCTGCTGACTGTCATCTCCATACATTACACTGAATCTAATTTGCTATTCCTTCTAGGTTCAAACACATCTAGAAAACAATTTGTTTAAAATTAGCATGAACAAATGTATTTAATCAGGTTTCTGGGAAAACATTGTATTTATTTGGGAAACAAAGGATATTTCCTACGACCGATTACTGTGTGTATAAACAGGAAAGTAGCCATTTTTAAATGTACAACACCATAAAGAAAAACACATGGCGCAGCATGCAATATTAATAATAATAGGAACACACGACAAATACTTACTTTTTCAAAGAACTTTCTTGATCTTTCTATACTGATCCTGCTCCCTTAATTTGAGGTCCAACCAGCGTTTCCTCAATCGATCTTTGGATCGTCGTACCCCAAAATTCCTGTACAGACTCTTCACAACTTCATGATCTTGGCCTTTCTCAGATTTGGGTTTGGGTATGGACCATAATTCCCATCATATTCGTTCCTCCTCAAGATGTCGTCCTTCTCAGCAAAGGACATATTTCTGGCCTTAAATCTCCTCCGGGATCGGGATGTTTCTGGCTCTGGGCTTTCCTCCTCCTCGTTACTAGAATTATGCACCTGGTATGTCTCCGCCATGTTCCTCTCCCACTGCGACGAAACAGACGGGGTGGGAATATTCTAGAAAGAACGTTAGGGGCGGGCGACGCGGGTGGAGTTTCACGCATTTGCAGTGTATATAAAGCTTAACACGTGTGTGTCATAACTACGTTCTGTATGCAGAGGAAGGAGGAACGGAAGGTGCGAACGTTATAACAAAGATAATATTTTAACTTTGGTGACATGAGTGGACTATACTGAAACTAGATTGATGCCTATATTGGCTTAAAAGATTATCCTGAGATGAGTGTTTTTGTCTTTTGTTTGGTCTTGCAGAGAAAATGTATCCATTTAAAGACCAAGAATTCCTGGATAAATATTGAGATATGAGAAATCTATGGGAGGTGAAAAACCGCTTATATCACAACAAAGGAGCTAGGAAGGCAACACACTGGAGAAGCTGCTTGAATTTGTAAAGACCCGGGCCTCGAATGCAAAAATGAGGTCTCTGAAAACGAAAATTGGTAGCTTGAGAAGCACCTATAGGAAGGAGTATCAGAAGGTCCAGTAATCCCTGAGGTCAGGAGCAGCAGCAGATCAGGTGTATGTACCCAGTCTGTGGTACTATAACAGGATGCGTTTTATTGATGACCAGATTGAGGGCAAGGAATCGCTTTCAACTCTTCCCTCCGGCCTTCCATCCAGCCTTCCCTCAACCCCAGCTGAGGCTTCCGTGGACCAACCTGGGCCTTCCATCCAGCCTTCTCTCAACCCCAGCTGAGGCTTCCGTGGACCAACCTGGGCCTTCCATCCAGCCTTCCCTCAACCCCAGCTGAGGCTTCCATGGACCAACCTGGGCCTTCCATCCAGGAAGAGCTTGAGGAGCCCAGTTGGAGCCAGATATAGGATTTTTATACATATTTTTTATGTGAAAATGATGGTTGTTAACTAGATATTATTTATAATAAATTAATGATTTAACAAAAAGTGTTTCACATATCAATAGACAGTAGTGGCCAAAAATGATTGGGGCAAGAATGAAAAATGCTAGGCTCAGAATGATAGTCTGTTCTATTTAGTAACATTAAATTTGCAACAGTCATTAACTGAAAATTGTGTGTTTGATGAACAAAAAACTAAAACGAAATCCCTTTTTCATACACAGGAAGACCTCAGCCAGGACGAGGCTCTGGCAAGTGGCACACAGGAGGAGGCGGAGGAAGGTGTCATGGTTATGCAATAGTTTGTCTGCGTACCTGTTCCCATGTGTTCATCTAGAGACCAGCCGACCCTCACCTGTCTGCTTTTGTAATCCATCCTCTGGCATGGCTCCACCCTAGCTCCTATCAGGGAGCTCTATATTAACCTGTGCACTGCAGACCAACGCTGCTGATCATCCTTTGTGTGTTAGCTTCCTGTTACCTGCCGTGTGCTCTTCTGTTGTTCCGTTACCGACTTTGGCGTGTCCTTGACTATCCCTGTTTGCCTGTGATCCTGACCTTTTGGCGTGTCCCTGACTATTCCTGTCTGCTTGTGGCCCCGACCTTGGCTTTGTCCCTCACTATCCCTATCCTCCTGTTGCCTACTGTGGGTGTGAGCTGGGGGACCCTGGGGGTCGCGGCCTGGAGACAGTTGCAGCCAAGTCCATCCTCACCACTAGAGGCGCTGGTGAACACCTGCTGGCTCTTAGACTCCGCGCCCCAGGGAATCTTACGCTCTAACCCCAGTGGGATCTGTCCCCCATCTGCAGCAGTCAGCCATAGGGTCCACAACCTTGCGGTGCACTCCTGATCCCTACGGTGTGCATCTGTCCCCTCGCCTCAAGGTGACCTGACAGAAGGTGACAGCCAGGAGGTGGCAGGACCCAATAACATCCAATCTTGGGTGCCTCCCCTCGTCCTTCCATACAAAAGGCCCAGGAAGGGGACTAAAACAGAGGAGGCAGCACTGGCCCTCATCAAGGAGGCTAATGATGCCCTGAAATCCCCCCTCGATGCTGTAGAGGCCTATGGCATCTACATAGCCTCCAATTTACAGCAAATGGAGGAGGGCCAACGGCGCAAATGTCAAAAAATCATTTTTGCAACCATCCACAAGGGGTTGAGTGGCGAACTAACTGATGACGACCACCTGTGTGCGCTCCCCCATCCTCCTCCTCCTGCCACAAGTCCACCTCCAGAGCCACAGCCTCCAGGGAAGGCTGCAGGGAAGGCTGTACGGAAGACAAGAAAGTGATTACCTGCCTTCAGTCTGGTCTGACAGATCACGCAGCCTGTTGTAGTACCACAGCCTGAGTACATATGTCATCTGCTGCTGTTCCTGATCTCTGGGATTCCTGGACCAGATTGACCTCCTTTCTATATGGACTTCTCGAGCTACCAAGTTTTTGAGCCACAAAGTTCATGTGTGCCTTGGGGGCCAAAGGCTTCGCAAATTCAAGCACTTTCTCCAGCGCTGCCTTCATCTTTATTTTGTTATTATGATGTAAAATAAATTGTGATTTTTTTTTTCAGAAAATACTTGCCTATGTGTTTTTCTTCAAATAGCAAATCTAAAATGTTTTGGGTGAGTAGGCAGGTACATTTCAAAAATACAATGTCAAAATTAACAAGGGACACCAACACCAAACAGGTTTACAAATACAAAAAATAATGGTGTTGTGGAAACGTGACATAAAAAAATTAAAAGGAGAGCACGAGAAAATAATACAATAATCCAAAAGTGTATATTAAAGAAAAAAAAGGACTTTAAAAAAAAAACCATATACCGTATTTATCGGCGTATAACACGCACAGGTGTATAACACGCACATTCATTTTAAGAGGGAAGTTTCAGGAAAAACTAACATTTTTGTATTGGCGTATAACACGCACATGCTATTTGCACCCGATTTTCATGGTGAAAAAGTGAGTGTTATACGCCAATAAATACGGTATATTATGTAGATCTGGCTTAAATTCAAATAAAGATTATTCAGGAGATACCTAGAAATAATAAAGAAATAAGTTTGTGATAACTCTGTGTGAATATGAGCAGCAAAACAACTTCATTCTTCTAGCATTATAAAGAAGAGAATGCGCGGCATTGAACAATTGAAAAATTGTGTGAAGAATCTGCTATCTTCATTACGAACGCTAATTTTACCAGACCGAGCGGTTCCGTCTCGTACTGGATTCTCAGCATGCGTGATTTTTGGCGTGTCGGAATTGCATACACATGATCGGAAATTACCGATAGAACGTTTTTACATCGAGAAAATTGAGAATATGGTATAAATTTTTGGCTGGCGGGAATTCGGACAGCTAAATTCCGATGGAGCATACACAGCTCTCATTGATCTTTTTCTGGCCGGAATTCTGATTGTGTGTACATGGCATTAGAATGCACTGTGCAGCGCGCAGTGCATTGTGGGGCTCTCGGCAGGTGAAAATCCCACGGAGCACCCTGCAAAGCTGGCTGTTTGGTGAATACCCAAATGGGTAATGTTCGGTGCCGAACTGATGCTCAGCCCGTCACTACTGAACACCTTTGTTTCATGAAGACATGGCTGAACCAGTTGGGTGTTGAGGAACAGAGCCCTGACCTCAATCCTACTAAACACATTTACTCCATAAAGACATGGTTTGACCAGTTTGGTGTGGTGGAACTCAAGTGTCCTGCACAGAGCCCTGACCACAACCTTACTAAACACCTTTAGAATGATGTGGAAAGCCAATTGTGAGCCAGCTCTTCTCATGCAACATCAGTACCTGACTTTGCAAATGACCACAAACCTACTAAACACCTTTTGGATGAAATGGAATGCCAAAGGTGAACCAAATCTTCTCCTCCAAAATTAGTATGTGACCTCACAAATGACCTCCACAATCCTGAACTCCTTTAGGGTGAATTGGAACGCCGATGGTCAACCAACATTAGTACCTGACCTCGCAAATGACCCCAACCCTACTGAACGCTATTTGTATGAAATGGAATGCCGATGGTAAACCAGGCCTTCTCATTCAACATCAGTAACTGACCTCACAAATGACCTCAACGATCCTGAACACCTTTGGAATGAATTGGAACACTTATGGTCAGCCAAGTCTTCTCATCTATCCTCAGTAGCTGACCTCAGAAAAGTGATGGATGTTATAGCAGCAATAGAGTAAGGGGCCTAATTCCATTTTTTGCCCATGGTTTGCAAAAGGATGCCCAACAAGCTCATATAGGGGTGATAGTCCCTAACTTTTTGGTCCTATTTTTTATTTACAGAGGAGGAACATATACTCACCTGAAAGGGCAGACTGGCCATGTATTTTATGTAGGGTGCAAGTCAGCCATCTCTAACAGGATCCAAAATAATAATGCCAATCAAATAGCAATTTTTTCATTCATAGCTAAAGTGGGAAGGGATATACTGTGCTCTCTTTCCTCATCCTGTTTTAGTAAGTTACTTAACAACCGCAAAAGGACTTAGAGCCTCTGTTTCTATGTTGAGGTCAGTTGAGGTCAAACGATACCTGCAGGAGAGGTTAAAGAGCACTGAATCCAGAATGATGATGTCTGCAACTCTGGTGGGAAAGAGAATAATTTCTACATATTGGAGCTAAGGTAGCAGAAACACGATCTAAGTATTCTCAGATGTTCTCTCTCATGTTCAATGACACTCTGTGCCATCTGGTGGGCCAGATTGTAACACTCTGATGTTGTAGTAGTTGGATTCCTGAGGAGGGTCATCAAGCTAGGCTGAATTCCAAATTTTGCAAAAACAAAGAACTGTAGAAGCAATGCAGTCAATGAGACACCGATAAGGAGAAGTACACAATGGAAGCGAAGCCAGCATTGTCAGGTATTACAAACCTCTCAAGAAAGAGGAAAAACAGGAAGTTCATTGTCTATCAATACCTTGGGTGTCGCTAGTGGAGAACATTTGTAAAATTTAGAGGGCTAGTAAGTGTAGAAGAGAAAGGATCATCGCTACTCCCAATAAGCCCAGGTGACTAAACGATAGGGACCAACCTCAACCTATATGTCTCCACCAAACCACACACCCTGATGCATTTTGCCCCATCCACAAGGGCTTAGTCATGATCCTATGAACGGATGAGGTCTGTCTGAGCCCTTGTACACACGGTCGGAGACTCCGACTACCAAGTCCGTCGGAGTAATTCCGACGGATTAATTCCGGAAGAGATCCGGAAGTGATGTTGCATACACACGGTCGGACTAAGTTGTCGGAAAATCCGATTGTACATAACGTGATGACGTTATTTCGTTAGGACGGGACTATGTTCAGGCTAGTAGCCAATAGCTTTGGTCTAGGAATTTGATCTGAGCATGCGTGGCACTTTGTCCGTCGGAGTAGGCTACACATGATCGGAGTATGTCCGATAGGAGCATTTTGTCTGAAAATTTTACCGGCAAGTTGGAAAAGTTGGTCTGTCGGATATTCCGACGGAAACAGACCGATGCAGACCACACACAGTCGGAATATCCGACAAAACGGTCCGATAGGACACATTCCATCAGAATCTCCGACCGTGTGTACAAGGGCTTAGCTCAACAGGGCTTCATGAGTGACCATTTCTTTAGATGTCTCCTCACTGAGAACCAAGAGTGTGAAGCAGTTTGGACAGATTAGTGAGCAATGTTTGACCTGCAAAAGATCCTCTGAATCTAATGGGCCACCTAGCAAGACCTAAGTAATAGGAGGAGAGAACACTACCGAGTTCAAAATGGCTGACATTCAGCTGGCGTATGGAATGGGAGGCCACGCTGAAAATGTGGTGCAATGTTGACGTGGATTGTTCCAAAGAGACATTTGGGTGGTTAAAAAACAAGTAGAGTACACTGTGCTGGAAAGTTGTGGCTATTCAGCTGTGGGAGGGACCATCAATAGAAAAAATCCTTGTGTGCTGATGGGGGAGAATCATCACAAAACAATTAGTCAAAGTACAACTTTGAAGAATCCACTTATTCGAAAAAAACAAATGATACTTCAGCATTTTAGTGATTTTTGTGATTTTGGGAAAACCAATTCTCATGGAAATATATTAGTGTGGCTTCAGCTAGCGACTGGACTATTTATGTCTTGGATCATTAGGGACTAGACAGGGGCGTAACTATAGGGGGTGCAGCAGTCGCGACCGCAACCGGGCCCATGCAGCCCCCTCTACATATGGCCGGCAGCAGCATAGGCAGCTAGGGGTACCAGTGCACCATGGACACAGGTGGCTGGAGGTGGAAAGTGACTAGCAGAGCTCCATGCTCGACTATCACACTGGCTGCTCTTTAGTTGTGCATTCCCCGCATGACCTGTGTCCTCGGCCAGCTCCTCAGAATACCCCTCTCCCGCTCCATGCATTGCCGCTCAGTCTGATGTCTGTTCTCCCCAGCCAGATGGGGCACCTAAAAATAAAAATAAAAAATAATAAAAAGAAACTACTGATGCCAGTGGTGGAACTACAGGGCTCACAAAGGTCATACCTGTGACCACGCCCTGGAGTTCCACCGCTGGACTCGGCTGGAAGGGCCCTGGCTGGGGTTCAGGGGGGCCCTTCATGGTTTCTTGCATCGGGGCCCTGAAGGTTCTAGTTACGCCACTGGGACTAAACAAGGGGCGCCGTCAATAAATTTGTTTCGTTCTGTTCCGTTACGGTTCGTATTAAAATTAATTCGTACTTCGTATTTCGTGTCCAAAATTCAATTTTTTTCTACACACTTTTTCTTGGCTCAACAAATTAACTTTTTATATGGCCCTTTTTTCTCTCTCCCCCTTCTCATGTTGCCCAAAAACAGGTGTAGACACTAACCACTTGAATAATTGGTGGTATCAATTAAATATGCTAATTTTCTGTCACACTAACCTGATGGGCCAATGGAGTTTGCATATGGGTATATGAGTATATTTATATTCTTTGTCATATCTGTTTCAAACCAGCTACGACTAAGGCTTTTGTTTTACTGTCACTCTGATGTACCAATAAATGACACTTCAAGGATTACAGTGTTGCCGGCTCTTTTTACTATTGTCCGAAATTCAATGTCAATTTGTTCGAAATAGGAATTGTCGTTAGGTTCGTTAACTTGTATGAACGTTCTTTACGATGAATTTAAAGGCAAAAATATACCTCAATATGACAGTCGATGCTGATGGAAGTTTTCGGTTTTTATCCGAAATACGAAATTCCATTGAAGAATTTCCTATCCGAAATACGAATTTTCGTTAGATGAGGGGTCTCCCACCATCTCTGTGCTGTGCTGAATTTCTCCTGCGAATTCGTAAACAAAAGTTCGTATTTCGTACAAAATTTGGACGCATGGCAATTCGTATTTAGGATCCTCCCGAACGTACGAATTTAGGGAAATTCATACGAATTTGAGATTCGTAGGAAACTAATCGCACATGTCTATTAGGGACTTACAATGGGATAATTGCTTGACCCTTAGGTTAAGGTAAAATTGGATAATGGCTTTATAGTTTGTAAGAAAATAAATACTAACAAGGCTCAACCGGGTAAATTTTAACAATATTGTGGAAAGCATATAACTGGCAAATGTCCAGCTTTATAGGGCAACCAGTACTCATGTTTCCACTGAAGAACAAATGTTGGAGAATGTCAGGGAATGGTAGCCTATATGACCAAATTACATGGACACCCCTCCAAATGATTCAGTTAGACATGGTTTGACCAGTTAGGTGTGGCGGAAACCAAGCATCCTGCACGGAGCCCTGACCTCAACCCTACTGAACACCTTTGGGATGAACTGGAACTCCAATGGGAAGCCAGGTCTTCTTATCCATCATCCATACCTGGCCTCACAAATGGGCACACATATCCCCAGGCACACTCCAAAATCTTGTGGAAACTCTTCCAAGAAGAGTGGGAGGCTGTTAAAGCTGCAAACGGGGCAATTCCATAATAATGGCCTGGGGGGGGGGGGGGATCCTAATGGTTATGGAGGGGGAAATTCCATATTAATGGTTATGGCAGGGCAATTCCATATTAATAGTTATGGAGGGGGAAATTCCATATTAATAGTTATGGAGGGGGAAATTCCATATTAATAGTTATGGAGGGGGAAATTCCATATTAATAGTTATGACGGGGTAACTCCATATTCCTGGTTATGGTTTTGAAATAGGATATAGGTGGGAGGGTCAATTGTAAACAAATTTTATTTCACATAGTTTAATTTCATCCAGTGAAAGTTTGGTGAATGTGCTATGATTATGCTTTAGAAAAACAAAGAAAATGTGTGGCTGATATATTAGAAATTGAAAAGCAATTTTTTTCAAATAAATATAATAATATTAACCCGTTCACGACTAAGCCCATTTCTGACATTTGGTGTTTACAAGTTAAAATCCGTATTTTTTGGCAACATTATATATATATATATATATTTATTTATTTATTTTAGCAGAGAATCTAGAGAATAAAATTGCGATTGTTGCAATATTTTATGTCACACGGTATTTGTGCAGTGTTGTTTTTAAAGCAACTTTTTGGGAAAAGGGACACTTTCATGGATTTAAAAAAAAAAAGAAACAATAAAGTTAGCCAATTTTTTTGTATAATGTGAAAGATGATGTTATGCTGAGTAAAGAGATACATAGTTAGTAAGGTTGAATAAAGACACCAGTCCATCCTGAGTGAGGTGTCCACAATTGTCCCTATCCCTGTACATTGCACACTCACATCAGTCCCTACCCTCAAGGAGCCCACAACCCAAGGTCCCCATTCATATACTAGGGCCAAATTTGAAAAGAAGCCAATGAACCTACAAGCATGTCTTTGGAGTGTGGGAGGAAACCCACACAGGCACAGAGAGAATATGCAAACTCCAGGCAGGTAGTGTGGTGGTTGGGATTTGAACCAGCGACCCTTTTTACTGCTAGGCGAGAGTGCTAACTACTACACCACTGTGCCACCCACAGCATAATACCAAACATGTCCCACTTCATAATTGCACGCACTTGTGTAATGGTGACAAATGACGGTACCTAAAAATCTCCATAGGCGACGCTTTACATTTTTTTACTGTTACTAGGTTAGAGTTACAGAGGAGGTCTAGTGCTAGAATTATTGCTCTCGCTCTGACAATCGCGGCGATACCTCACATGTGTGATTTGAACACATGTTTACATATGGGGGCGCAACTTCCGTATGAGTTTTCTTTGCTGCACGAGCTCGCGGGGACGGGGGCGATTAAAAAAAAAAAAATCTTATTTATTTTATTTATTTTTATATTATTAAGTTGTGTTTAAAAAAAAAAAATCTTTTGATCACTTTTATTGCTGTCACATCCCTCGAAAAGACCCCCTATCCCTCCTTTCCACTTCAAAGTATTCAGATTGCCATTTCGGCGATTCTGAATACTGTATATTTTTTTTAAACCGACGCCATTGGCAGCCGAGTAAACAGGAAGTGACGTTGTGAGAAAGCTTCCGCATTTACAATCAGGAGGCTGGAACGAAGCCGTTTTCGGCTTTCGTTCCAGTCTGTCCCTAGCCACCATAAGCGCCGGATGTTCAATCGGGTCACCCGCGCCACCGGGAGGCCCGGGAAGAGCGGCGAGAGGCAGCGGGAGGGGGGGACATCCCCTCTCGCTCCTCCGGGACAACAACCGAGAGGCTTTTAGCCGCATTGGTTGTTATCCCTGGATAGCCGATTGCCCACTCTAAACGGTACCGGGATGATGCCTGCAGCTGTGGGCATCATCCCGGTATAACCCCCGAAAGCCGGGTACGCACATCTGCCTGTGCTTGGCGGGAACGGCTTATTAATAATAATATATAATAAAAAAAAATAATTATATATATATATATATATATATATATATACACACACACACACACACGCACAGTATCTCACAACAAAAGTAAGTACACCCCTCACATTTGTGTAAATATTTTCTTCTATCTTTTCATGTGACAACACTGAAGAAATGACACTTGTCTACAATGTAAAGTAGTGAGTGTACAGCTTGTATAACAGTGTAAATTTGCTGTCCCCTCAAAATAACTCAACACACAGCCATTAATGTCTAAACCGCTGGCAACAAAAGTGAGTACACCCCTAAGTGAAAATGTCCAAATTGGGCCCAATTAGCCATTTTCCCTCCCTGGTGTCATGTGACTCGTTAGTCTCAGGTGTGAATGGGGAGCAGGTGTGTTAAATTTGGTGTTATCGCTCTCACTCTCTCATACTGGTCACTGGAAGTTCAACATGGCACCACATGGCAAAGATCTCTCAGAGGATCTGAAAAAAAAAAGAATTGTTGCTCTACATAAAGATGGCCTAGGCTATAATAAGATTGCCAAGACCCTGAAACTGAGCTGCAGCACGGTGGGCAAGACTATACAGCGGTTTAAGAGGACAGGTTCCACGCAGAACAGGCCTCGCCATGGTCCACCAAAGAGGTTGAGTGCACGTGCTCAGCGTCATATCCAGAGATTGCCTTTGGGAAATAGACATACAAGTGCTGCCAGCATTGCTGCAGAGGTTGAAGGGGTGGGGGGGGTCAGCCTGTCAGTGCTCAGAGCATACGCCGCACACTGCAACAAATTGGTCTGCATGGCTGTCATCCCAGAAGGAAGCCTCTTCTAAAGATGATGCACAAGAAAGCCCGCAAACAGTCCTCCAAGATGACCACTGCCTTGCTAAAGAAGCTGAGGGTAAAGGTGATGGACTGGCCATGCATGCCTCCAGACCTAAACCCTATTGAGTATCTGTGGGACATCCTCAAACGGAAGGTGGAGGAGCGCAAGGTCTCCAACATCTACCAGCTCTGTGATGTCATCATGGAGGAGTGGAAGAGGACTCCAGTGGCATCCTGTGAAGCTCTGGTGATCCCGCACCTCCAAGAAGTGGGCGTGAACCGTTGGCTCGCGCCTACTGTGAGTTTACACAGTGGGAACCTTGTAAAACCACCCAGTTTATAAAAGAAATGAAAGGTAAAATATCTGATTATAGATATAAAAACACACATTATAAATATTTTTTCCCCTTTTTTATAAGTGATCACATTCCCTCTGTTGTCATCTGCATAAGAGCTGGGTGGAGAAGAATTAGCAGCACACTGAACTTCCCAGTGAATGGCTGTGCAGAAAGGGGGGGGGGGCATGTCAGGACAAGTCTGATCATTGGAGGAGAGAATACTATTTTGGTGCAGGGTTTCCCCTTAATAGTCATACCAGACCCTAAGGACCTTGTAATGGACTGGGGGGGGGGGGGGGGGGGAAACCCATGCAGTTTTTTTCAATGATTTTTATCTATATTGCCGAGTTCCGACATATCATTACAGCTGCGAGCAGTTTTAACCACTTCAGCCCTGGAAGGATTTGCCCCCTTCCTGACCAGGTCATTTTTTGCGATACGGCACTACATCGCTTTAACTGACAATTGCGTGGTCGTGCGACGTTGAACCCAAACAAAATTTACGTCCTTTTTTTCCCACAAATTGGGCTTTATTTTGGTGATATTTGATCACCTCTGCGGTTTTTATTTTTTGCGCTATAAACAAAAAAAAAAAAAAAAGAACGACAATTTCGAAAAAAGACACAATATTTTCTACTTTTTGCTATAATAAATATCCCGAATTTGAAAAAACAAAAACAATTTTTTTTCCTCAGTTTAGACTCATACGTATTCTTCTACAAATACAAACAAAAAAAAATCGTAATAAGCGTATATTGATTGGTTTGCACAAAAGTTATAGCGTCTACAAAATAGATAATAGATTTATGGCATTTTTTTTTTTTTTTTACTAGTAATGGCGGCGATCTGCAATTTTTATCAGGACTGCGACATTGTGGCAGACAGATCGGATACTTTTGACACTATTTTGGGACCATTAACATTTATACAGCGATTAGTGCTTTAAATAGCCACTGATTACTGTATAAATGTCACTGGCAGAGGAAGGGTTAACACTAGGGGGCAATCAAGGGGTTAACTGTGCTCCCTGTGTGTTCTAACTGTAGCGGGGAGGGGACTGACTAGGGAAGGAGACCGATCGGTGTTCCTATTGTGACATTGGGGTGATTAGCTCAATTGGTAGATGCATTTTTTAGTCCACATCAGTCAGGCGTGTATGGTTAAGGGCCTGGTAGCCCACGTTTATTAGAAGAAAACAACATATTAGTCCATCCAGTAATCCCACGCAGGGGTCCAAGCTTAAATTAAATACAGCAAAATCAGAACGAAAATGCTAGCCCACCTGGCTACTTGCCCCGTCCAACAAACTGCTTGGACGCACACAGCTTCCAACCCTTCGACACACAGCACACGGCACACGGCTCCTTGGACGCACACAGCTTTGAGTCCTTCACACAGCTTTGGACATGCACAGCTTCAAGCAGCAAGCTGCTCACACACCACCATCCTACACAAATCCCCTCGTTATATGGGCTGTGTGCAGCTGGGCACACACCCTGCTCGCTAGCCTCAAGACCCGGACACAGGGTTGGAGATCCCGTCCCACCCATAACTCTCAGGGATCTCCAAACTACAGAATCCCACCTGGAGCTAGCAAAACCTGGAGAAAACTGACAGAGCAGTTTTCTCCATTTAAACTCTACACTCTGTAGTCCTGCAGTCCGCAGATATGCAAACTCTGTGTCTCCTTTACCTCTAATTTCATAGGGACAGAGCCTCGCTCTGTCACATATCCCCCCCCCCCCCCCTTTGTTTCGATCCGGAGGGAGGAACACCAGCACCCATCATGATGGTTGGGACACCTCTGTGCTGGCTGTCAGCCACGTAGGCCCAACCTTTTTTCCGGGTGCGCTTCCAGGAACATTCCCCCCTGGATCTTAACAGGTTCCTATATTGTCCTATACTCAGCCTTCCTCTTCTTTTGGGGTCCCTGGGCTTATTCACTTTTCTTGGGGGAACTCTGCCTTCCTTGAGCCCTCCTTTCAACTTACAAATACCCATTTTACCCTTCACCATCGGTATTTCAGGTTCAAAACTGTTTTTCTTGGTACCCACTGCAACCAAATCATTGTTTACAGAACGAACTCTTAACAGATCACAGCTTTCCGTATCATCAGTGCTTTCCAATTCAGTGTTTGTTAGAAGAAGACCTGAGGAGGGACTACGTCCGACGGGACCATAGCACAGCTCCACCTCACCCGTTGTCCAACACTCCATGGGTACCTGTTCTAACAAACTACCCTGACCTAAGCATAAACCATTTTTTCCAGGTGTACACATTACATTGTTACGGCAACCAACATTAACACTTTCTCCCATAGTGTCTCCGGGCACCTTAACTTGTACCCCTGGGCCAGTGACAGAAAGCATCTCTGCTACTGCTGAGTCCATTCTGGGCCCTTCCTTCTCATGAGGCCTAGCGGGTAAGGCAGTATCTGCGCCCTCTACTGACCACTGCTCCGCCGCACCTCGGACCACACCAGCAGAGATTTTTCTAGTCACCGCCCCAGACGGAGAGACCTCTGATATCTCAAGCAGTTCTCTCGCGTGCCTCCCATACCAATCAATAACTAGAAGTACGCTCACAGAGAATCTGGAGATCCTGTGCCAAATGGTTAACCATTGGTCCCACCAATTCCACTGTTGGTCATGGTTTCCCAGCACTGCCTGTACCACCTGGCTCCACCCATTGGTGCTACGCAGCACCACCTGGTCCAACTGCGGTGGAGATACCCAAGTATACAGCAAGTTCATTTTTACCAACTCTAGCATTTCCAGTAAGGTTTCTGTCATCTCTAAACATCCCATGTCTAAACACCAGAACTTTCTAGAGTCTTCTACCCTGTCCAAGACATGGAGGGGCTCAGCGACTGCAGGTTGAGAGGGTGAGACATTTGAAGAGACCTCATCCTCCTTGGAGGTACTCATCATCACGGCCTGTTGTTCCCCTGGAGAGCTGTCAGACACATGTCTCACACTTATCCATTCTGCACCAGTGTTGGTGAGCCTCTGCAAGTCATTACAAGTCACACTATCACTTTGATACTCAACATCATTTAGCTGTGGAGCTGTGGACAACACATCTGCGATGCCAGTGCCCTGAACTGTTTCTTCAGAGTGGAGGGCAGCAACCTTTGCAGGGACCAAGACGCCCTCAACCACCAGCGGCTCTGCGATCCCCCTGTCTGGCATAGCAGTTGTGTCCACACCCTTGTTATTTAAGCTAGCCTTACCCAGCATGGCTAACAATTGTTTGGCCCAGCTGTCCCAGTCCATTGTGGTTCCACCATGGGCATTCCACAGCGTTGCATCACCTGCTGTAGAAAGCCGCACAGAAACCTGGGATTCATTAGCTTTAACTGCACATTCCTCACTTCTATATACATCATTTTGTAACACCACACTTTTATCAACGTTGTATTGGGGTGATGCTTCACCTAAAGCTTGGTGCAGCACACCATTTTGAACACCTTTTTCTGGTGGCACTACAGACACATCCAGCTTTGTACCCTCAACTTTTGCAGGCTGAATTAACCCCTTGCCTACTGGGCTACACGTAGGGTTGTGGGGCTGCGCCCACACTCTCTCACTGTGTTGCTCAGTCGTAACATTACAGGAAACACATTTTTCAGCATTATAATCACCAATCACATCGGCCAACACTATTGTCAGCATGACCATCAATATTCTCATTATGTGTTGACATAGCTACTGCTTTTGTGGGTTGTCTATGAGCCACCATAACCTCTGAGCAACTCTTCACAGCACCCGCTCTCTGTAAAGGGGCACTTTTGCCTATTTGGGCAGCTCCATAGCTGACCTGGGAAACTCTCTGCTCCAACACTGCAAGCTCCTTGGAAGTTTCCCTGGGCAACCCTGCAGCAGCTGTCACTAGGGAACATGGTACCAGCACTGTTTTGGTCACCCCTAGCTCAATTTTCCCAGCCATCTGCTGGATCATAGCAGGCATATCCAGAGTCCCCATGTCCTTTTCAGTCTTTAGCCCTGCGTCTAGTTGGGCTTTACGCTGCGCCTCCCTACTGCTCTGGGTAGCACAATGAAGAAAGTCTATGGCCATTTGTACTGCGGATCTCCCCACTGGACATACTCCCACTTCACTGGGTTCAGCATCATAAACTGAAACAGTCTTACCAGTTCCTGCAGCTGATGTCATAGCCTTCACTTGAGTGCGTTGTCTCACTGGTATGGTGTCTCTATAGGCTGACTCCCCCATGTGGCCATGGAGCAAAACTGCAGCCTTTCTGAACCCACTGACGCCCCCTCTAGGTAACACAAGATCCTTGTTGATAGGGGTAACTGCAGACTTGCGCTCCAAAGCTGGTTGGCTATACCTCATGCAGGATTCAAGCTGATGTACTCTCCTTTCTGGACTGACCCCTTTGCCTAGGCGGCCATGACAGAAAACGTTACGTTTCTCTGGATTTCCAAATCCTAGGTCTTCCGGCGACACTTCTCCCATCCTGGAGCATTGCTGGCGGCCCGTGATACGATGGAACTCTCCTCTAAGAAGGATTTCCTCTTTAAACTTGCTGTAGTCATCCTGGTCCCCATCCATCAAATGGTAAACCGACCGGAACTCCATCCGCAATAAGGTTTGCAGCAGTTTTGGCCACCGGTCCCTAGGCCATTTTCTCTTTACAGCAACTTTTTCAAATCTTACAAGGAAGTCTCCCACCTCCTCTGTAGGCAGCATGGGTTGCACATAGTCAGAGGCCAAGATCTCAGCCCCTTGCAGTGCACCCGACTCTTTGCGATTCCGCTTGAACCATTCATTCGCTGTCTCACATGTCACTGGCCCCTTTTTACTGGTCCTACAAGGTGGAGACATCTTCTCAGGCCATGCTGAGCTCACTTCTTGGCATCTCCTCCATGACTGGCTCTCACTCGTTGCCATTGGATACCACTTCTGAGGACACAGCTGATCACAATCATTAGTAGATGAGCTCCAGAATTCATCAACCTCCCATCCAGCTTGGTTATTCCACAAACATTCCCGTGACGAGGGGCAATGGGCAACAACATGTCCCCACTCACTACAACTAATGCAGCGCAGAGGCCTCCTTGCGTCATGCTGTGGCACCTTTGGGCTCAGGCTGCCAGGAACAACATCCTCTTTCACTTCTCCTTTAACTCGGGGTGACATGATCAATTTACCCCAGATCACAGCGATGTCAGACTCAGACAAATTCTCTGGTGTGGCTGGGGCATGTGGTGAAATACCCTCTAGCCACAATAGCCGCTCCCTGGCTTTAGCAAGGATTGCTTCCTTTTTTTGCTTTGACCGTCCCATCCTTGCAATCACATGCACACAGCAGCTTGTAACAGTTCTCAGCAGAGAAAGAAAAAAAAAATCTGATGTTTGATTCTTCCTTCACAGGTACACAACCCGCATGCAACACAGTCCATCAAATAAACGTATACGCAATGCTGTTCGCCTGGCTGCCACACACAGCTAGCAGTAGTTCCTGATGCGACTCACCATGGAGCAAGGACCCGGATTCCACCGTCTACATGCCCGCATTCGAGCACCACTTGTGACATTGGGGTGATTAGCTCAATTGGTAGATGCATTTTTTAGTCCACATCAGTCAGGCGTGTATGGTTAAGGGCCTGGTAGCCCAGGTTTATTAGAAGAAAACAACATATTAGTCCATCCAGTAATCCCACGCAGGGGTCCAAGCTTAAATTAAATACAGCAAAATCAGAACGAAAATGCTAGCCCACCTGGCTACTTGCCCCGTCCAACAAACTGCTTGGACGCACACAGCTTCCAACCCTTCGACACACGGCTCCTTGGACGCACACAGCTTTGAGTCCTTCACACAGCTTTGGACATGCACAGCTTCAAGCAGCAAGCTGCTCACACACCACCATCCTACACAAATCCCCTCGTTATATGGGCTGTGTGCAGCTGGGCACACACCCTGCTCGCTAGCCTCAAGACCCGGACACAGGGTTGGAGATCCCGTCCCACCCATAACTCTCAGGGATCTCCAAACTACAGAATCCCATCTGGAGCTAGCAAAACCTGGAGAAAACTGACAGTCCGCAGATATGCAAACTCTGTGTCTCCTTTACCTCTAATTTCATAGGGACAGAGCCTCGCTCTGTCACACTATATACTAGGAACACACGATCTGTCTTCTCTCCCCTGACAGGACGTGCGTGTTTACACACACACGTTCCCGTTCCTGCTCTGTCAGTAGCCATCGCAAGTGCGCTGGTGAACATCATGGCACATGCACGGGCTCCTGAGTGACCTGGTGGGTGCACGTGCCCCCAAATCCATTTAAAGCTGCGACTATTTGCGCAGGGGAGCCATTCTGCCACAGTCAATCGACGGCAGGCGGTCTGGAAGCAGTTAAATTACATTTTTTTCCTTTAGAAATGTCATTTTGCTGTGGTATTGTTCTAAACAAGGGAAAGATGCGCTACTTTACCGGCAGACTAAGGGGGACCCCCAGGCACGATATTTAAAGGAATATTTAATTTTTATTGTCTCACTTTAAGCATTATTAAAATCACTGCTCCTGGAAAAACTGACGTTTTTTAAAACTTTTTTTTTGCATTGATACCCCTGGGGCAGGATCCGGGTCCCAAAACACTTGTTATGACAATAACTCGCATATTAACCTTTAAAATTATCACTTTTGGTTTTTCATGTTCGTGTCCCATAGACTTTAACGGTGTCCGCGGCTTTTTGAAGTTGCCACAAACGCCGCATAATGTTCGCCGTTCAGCGAACAGACGAACACCCAAACACTTACATTCGACTTGAACATCGGACTCAACTTTACCATTAGTTCTACGATTGGAGTGTGGAGCAGGGGTCAAGTCCTGGGGAAAAATATGTGGGAACTCCCACCCAAGATCCACTCCCCCCACCAAAAATAAATAAAGAATGATACGCTCATATGCACAAACGCTTCAAAAGTGGTATTTTTCATTCAATTTTCATATTGTGTGTATGAAGCTTAACTGTTAGTACATAAAAAAAACTATTCTCAATAAACATAAATATGGTAATTCTCTGAATAATCAGCATTCATTCAATTGTGCTTCCATGCAAATGTGAACATCGTGTTCTGACCTTTATTGGGGAATGTTATTTTGTATATAGAGTGTTTATGTGGTGAGTTTACACTTTTCATTGAACAGAGTTTGGATAGCACAGGGTTAAACAGAAAGGTCATAAATTAACTGCGCATTATCTGGACAGAATGCTTGGGGAGACAGTAATGTGTTCCTGCTTAGGAGATGTATGTTAGCTTGGGGGGGCTGCAAACTCTGCAGGGGCTCCAACACACACTCGCTGCTATTCCAACCCTTCACATATTTCCACATAAACTTCGCTCCTGGCATTAAACTTTGCCAGGTATTGTGCTCAGCTTACCACCCCAAACTGATGTTCCTCCCTCAGCTCACCTCTCTCCCTGCATGTCCTGTGAGCAGAATAGCTGTGCTGCTCCTCTGGGTTCTCTCATCATATGGCACTGAAGATAGAGGAGGGGGGGATTCAGCGGGACACACAGGGCAAGTATGCAGGACAAGGGGGGAGGATGAGGAGACAGAAAATCAGGAGGGGCCGGCAGGGAGGAGCGCATCACGAGAGGTCTGACTAAATACAATCTTTTAGCAGCAGGGACCTGATCTACCCGTCAGCTAATTGTGATTGACAGGTAGATCGAAGCGGAAGCTGTAATGGGCCCCCTACTGGCAATGCCTGAATGATCAGGTGTGCGGCACTTACTATTGCGAGCTGTGTTGGTGGCTGCTGGTGTAGCACCTGCCGCGCACCTCACATACTTCAAAGTCTTGCAGGACATGGCTGCTAATGGGAACTGAGTTCCTGTTGTGGAAAAAGTACAGGAACTCCATTCCCGTGAGTTCCCGCAGGACTTGAGCCCTGCATCTCCCCCAATGTAATATTGGCTAAGCATGGATGGGTATGGCTGGGTATTGGCAGAGTAAGTATTGGCAGGGTAAGTATTGGCATGGTATTGCAGAATATTGGCAAGATAAGTAGTGGCAGGGTATTGCAGAGTATTGGCAGGGTATTGCAGATGATTGCTGGGTATTGCAGATTTTTGGCAGGGCATTGCTGGGTATTGTTGGGTAAGTATTGCAGAGTATTGGCAGAGTAAGTATTGCAGAGTATTGACAGAGTAAGTATTGCAGAGTATTGGCAGGGTATGTATTGCAGAGTATTAGCAGAGTAAGTATTGCAGAGTATTGGCAGGGTATGTATTGCAGAGTATTGGCAGGGTATGTATTGCAGACTATTGGCAGGGTATTGCAGAGTATTGGCAGGGTATGTATTGCAGAGTATTGGCAGGGTATTGCAGAGTATTGGCAGGGTATTGCAGAGTACTGGCAGGATATGTATTGGCAGGGTATTGCAGAGGATTGGCAGGGTATTGCAGAGTATTGGTAGGGTATTGCAGAGTATTGGCAGGGTATTTCAGAGGATTGGCAGGGTATTGCAGAGTACTGGCAGGATATGTATTGGCAGGGTATTGCAGAGGATTGGCAGGGTATTGCAGAGTATTGGTAGGGTATTGCAGAGTATTGGCAGGGTATTTCAGTGGATTGGCAGGGTATTGCAGAGTACTGGCTAGGTATGTATTGCAGAGTATTGGCAGGGTATTGCAGAGTACTGGCAGGGTATGTATTGCAGAGGATTGGCAGGGTATTGCAGAGTACTGGCAGGGTATTGCAGAGTATTGTCCGGGTATTGCAGAGTACTGGCAGGATATGTATTGCAGAGTATTGGCAGGGTATTGCAGAGTATTGTCCGGGTATTGCAGAGTACTGGCAGGATATGTATTGCAGAGTACTGGCAGGGTATTGCAGAGTATTGTCCGGATATTGCAGAGTACTGGCAGGATATGTATTGCAGAGTATTGGCAGGGTATTGCAGAGTATTGGCAGGGTATGTATTGCAGAGTATTGTCGGGGTATGTATTGCAGAGTATTGGCAGGGTATGTATTGCAGAGTATTGGCAGGGTATTGCCGAGTATTGGCAGGGTATGTATTGCAGAGTATTGGTAGGGTATTGCAGAGTATTGGCAGGGTATTGCAGAGAACTGGCAGGGTATGTATTGCAGAGTATTGGCAGGGTATTTCAGAGGATTGGCTGGGTATTGCAGAGTACTGGCAGGGTATGTATTGCAGAGTATGGGCAGGGTATTGGCAGGGTATGTATTGTAGACTGCAACTTAATAACACACTAACCTGGTATTCTCTTCCCTTCTCAGGAGAGAAGTAAACTGGCAGCAGCTTTGGCCCCAGGAGGCCAGGACTGTCTGGCACTGGGTAGAGGGGAGGGAGGGGACAGTCCAGATCCAAGCCATGTGTCTGTGGCTGACTGCTCTGGAGGAGCTGCTCAGCTGTAGCCCGGGCCATATGCGCACTGCCCACTGACTCCAGTGCGTTCCCACGTGTACGGCCGATGTCATGTGGCCGGCTCAGGTGCCTAATGGGAACGGCGTTCCTGTTGTGGAAATAGTACAGGAACGCCGTTCCCATGCGTTCCTGCAGGACTCAAGCCCTGGTGTGGAGACACTTTTCCCAAAAGCACCGGTTCCCGACCTCAAGAAGCAGCATTTGCGGCTGAACGCAGGTATTGCTTTTCTTTCTTAAATTTTTATTATTTTTTTTTTATATGTTTTATAAATATTAAATATTAAGGTTTTTTTTGTTTGTTTTTTTTTCGCCCTTTTTTTGTTTATAGCCCCAAAAAGAAAGAACCCAGTGGTAATAAAATGAATCAGAAGATGTGTAAAAAAAAATGCTATCAATTGTATTTTTGGTACGGTGTCGCATGACTGTGCAATTATCAGTTAACCACTTGCTTACTGGGCACTTAAACCCCCCTTCCTGCCAAGACCAATTTTCAGCTTTCAGCGCTGATGCACTTTGAATGACAATTGCGCGGCCATACAACACTGTACACAAATTAAATTTTTATCATTTTTTTCCCCACAAATAGAGCTTTCTTTTGGGGGTATTTAATCACAGTTGGGGGTTTTTATTTTTTGCTAAACAAATAAAAAAAATTGAAAATTTAGAAAAAAAAAAAAAAATCATGTTTAATAGTTTGTTATAAAATTTTGCAAACAGGTCATTTTTCTCCTTCATTGATATGCGCTGATGAGGTGGCACTGGTGGGCACTGATAGGCTGCACTGGTGGGCACTGATAGGCACAGTTAAGACGGCACTGATAGGCACAAATAAGGCGGCACTGATGGGCACAGATAAGGCAGCACTTATGGCCGCTGATAAGATGGCACTGATGGGTGGCACTTATGGGTGGCACGGATGGGTGGCAATAATGGGTGGCACTGAGGGGCACTGATAGGTACCACTGATATATGGCACTGACGGGCACTGATAGGTGGAACTGATAGGTTGCACTGAAGGACACTGATGGGCGGTACTGATGGGCACTGTTATGTGACACTGATGGGCACTGATAGGTGGCACTGATGTGCAGCACTGTTGTTGAGGCACTGATTGTGGGCACTGATAGGTGCCACTGTGGGCACTGATAGGTGCCACTGATGTGCAGCACTGTTGTTGAGGCACTAATTGAGGGCACTGTGGGCACTGATGGGTGACACTGTGAGCACTGATGGGTGGCGCTGCTGGGCACTGGTAGGTGGCACTGTTGCCTATTGCTACGTGGCACTGGCAGGGGGAACAGGTGGGCACTGAGGATCTGGCTGTAGCTCGCCGTGATCGAGACTGATGTCCCCCTCGGCGATCGGCTTTTTCTTTTTCTCTCCTCAAGCTATCAGCGCGAGGAGAAAAAATTGCCGATTACTGGCTCTTTTGACATCACATGATCAGCTGTCATTGGCTGACAGCTGATCACGTGGTAAGGGGTCGGGATCGGTCACTTACTCCGATCTGTGATCCAGCGAGTCTCATAGACTCGCACGCTGCGCGCTCCCTGCAGGGGGCGCGCAGGTCGCTCGGGCATGGGAGGAAATCAACAGATTCAGTTCGCATTGTAACGCTATACAAATTATTCATTCATTCATTCAGACGTACTCCCGGCAAAGCAGGTCTGAAGTAGTTAAAGTAGCGCCGTACTAAATAGCCAAGAAATGGCCTGGCCATAAAGGGGGTAAATCATCTGGAGAGCAAGCAGTTAAATCCAGGATGGACAGGAAGCGATACAATGATGGTAATGTATGGAGAAGGATGTACTGACAGTTGAGTGACTCCGGCAGTTTCCCGCGGCGCACATTAGAAGGGGCCGCGTGTAATTCTCCCGGCCTGGGAATAATCACTGAATGACTTCCATCCAAAGAACATAAAAAAAAAAAAAAACGAGGACACGGAGAGCGCAAAAAGCGCAGAAATTCTGCTGAACTTCAACATTCCTGCGGCGCGTTTCCCGTGACGGAGTTC
Source organism: Lithobates pipiens (assembly GCF_037356315.1). NCBI lineage: Eukaryota > Metazoa > Chordata > Amphibia > Anura > Ranidae > Lithobates > Lithobates pipiens. The sequence goes on along the minus strand of NW_027507764.1, from coordinate 20,281,339 downwards.
AGAACAGTCAGCTACCAGAATTTCGCAAGAGTTTACACTCAAACTTTTCTGCCGAGTCCCGGAGCTCGGAGCCAAGAGAGAAACAAGCAACCCGTGAGAACCGTCTCCGACTGACTGCCCGCCGCGCAAAAAAAAAAGGGGCTTTTCTCTGTGCCGTCACCCTGGCCAGGCCGGCCTCCGAACCGGAAAGCAACGAGCCGGCCTACAGTGGGGCCCTAACTGAGCGTGACGTCACATCCGGAGGAGGCTGGTAACTACTGCTGACGGGACACCAAGTCTGTGGAGTTTTGTGTGGTGCAGATTCTATAAGGAGGGTCGGGGACTACTCTCTCTGCGTTCTCATGGGTAAGGCTGTCCTAGCCGCGATGTACGCGCACGCAAAACGCACAGACCTGAACCAACCCTAATATTTGGAAAAATGCGTGCTGTACTTGCAGTGCCATTCATTGTCATCTCTCTGTCACTCTGCTCTCTCCTCCTATCAGCATGCAACTTGCACTTCAGCACACCTGATTGGCTCCTTGTGCTGAGCCCAGGTCATCCCGGATGAGCCCCCAACCTGTGACGGGACAGTGAAAGGAGATGAAGCACATGGACAAGCTCATCTCTCTGTCATTCTGCTCTCTTCTCCAATCAGCAGACTGATGAGCTCATCTCTCTGTCATTCTGCTCTCTTCTCCTATCAGCAGATTGATGAGCTCATCTCTCTGTCACTCTGCTCTCCCCTCCTATCAGCCGGCAATTTGAACTTCAGCACACCTGATTGGCTCCTTGTGCTGAGCCCAGGTCATCCCGGATGAGCCCCCAACCTGTGACTGGAATGTGAAAGGAGAAGAAGCACAGTGATGAGCTCATCTCTGTCACCCTCCTCTATCCTCCAATCACCAGACAGATAAGCTAACATCTCTGCTCTCGCCTCCTATCAGCAGACTGATGATCTCACCTCTCTGTCACTCTGCTCTCTCCTCCTATCAGCAGACTGTTGATCTTATCTCTCTATCACTCTGCTCTTTCCTCCTATCAGCACACTGTTGATCTTATCTCTCTATCACTCTGCTCTCTCCTCCTATCAACTTGCACCTGATTTGCTCCTTGTGCTAAGCACAGGTCCTCCCGGATGAGCCCCCAACCTGTGACCGGAAAGTGAAAGGAGGTGCAGGATAATGACAAGCTCATCCCTCTGCTCTTTTCTCCTTTTAGCAGACTGATGACCCAATGTCTCTGTCTCTCTGCTCTCTCCACCTATCAGCATGCTACTTGCACTTCAGCACACCTGATTTGCTCCTTGTGTTGAGCCCAGGTCATCCCGGATGAGCCCCCAACCTGTGACTCGAAAGAGACGTAGAACAGTGACAAGCTTATCTCTCGATCATCTGCTCTCTTCTCCTATCAGCAGACAGATGAGCTCATCTCTCTGCTCTCTCCTCCTATCAGCAGACTGATGAGCTCATCTCTTTGTCTCTCTCTTCCTATCAGCATGCAACTTACACTTCAGCACACCTGATAGTGATTTGATCCTTGTGCTGAGCCCAGGTCATCCCGGATGAGCCCCCAACCTGTGACTGGAAAGTGAAAGGAGGTGCAGCATAATGACAAGCTCATCTCTATTTCACTCTGCTCTCTCCTCCTATCAGCAGACTGATGACCCCAAGTAATCCTGGATTAGCCCCCAACCTGTGACCGGAAAGTAATAGGACAAGCTCATCTCTGTCACTCTGCTATCTCCTCCTATCACTATACTGATCATCTCATCACTCTGTCTCTCTGCTCTCTCCTCCTATCAGCAGACTGATGAGCTCATCTCTCTGTCTCTCTGCTCTCTCCTCATATCAGCATGCAACTTGCACTTCAGCACACCTGACTGGCTCCTTGTGCTGAGCCCAGGTCATCCCGGATGAGCCCCCAACCTGTGACTGGAAAGTGAAAGGAGGTGCAGCATAATGACAAACTCATCTTTATTTCACTCTGCTCTCTTCTCTTATCAGCAAGCTGATGAGCTCATCTCTGTTGCTCTGCTCTCTCCTCCTATCAGCAGGCTGATGACCTCTTCTTTATGTCTCTCTCTCTTCTCTCGTCCTATCAGCAAACTGATGACCCCAAATAATCCTGGATGAGCCCCCAACCTGTGACCAGAAAGTGATAGGAGACACAGCACAATGACACGCTCATCTCTCTGTCACTCTGCTCTCTTCTCCTATCACTATACTGATCATTTTATCTCTCTGTCACTCTGCTCTCTCCTCCTATCATCAGACTGATGATCTCATCTCTTTGTCACTCTGCTCTCTTCTCCTATCGGCAGACTGATGAGCTCATCTCTCTGTCACCCTGCTCTCTTCTCCTATCAGCTCATCTCTCTGTCACTCTGCTCTCTTCTCCTATCACTATACTGATCATTTTATCTCTCTGTCACTCTGCTCTCTCCTCCTATCAGCAGACTGATGATCTCATCTCTCTGTCACTCTGCTCTCTCCTCCTATCAACTTGCACTTCAGCACACCTGATTGACTCCTTGTGCCGAGCCCAGGTTATCCCGGATGAGCCCCCAACCTGTGACTGGAAAGTGAAAGGATGCAGCACAGTGATGAGCTCATTTCCCTGTTGCTTTGCTCTCTCCTCCTATCAGCAGACTGATGAGCCCATCCCTCTGTCACTCTGCTCCTTGTGTTGAGCCCAGGTCATCCCAGATGAGCCCTCAGCCCGGGACTGGAAAGTGAAAGGAAGACAAAGCACAGTGCCGAGCTCATCTCTGACACCCTGCTCTATCCTCCTATCATCAGACAGATAAGCTCATCTCTCTGCTCTCTCCTCCTATCAGCAGACTGATGATCTCATCTATCTGTCACTCTGATCGCTCCTCCTTTCAGCAGACTGCTGAGCCCATCTCTCTATCTCTTTGCTCTCTGCTCCTATCGGCATGCAATTTTGCACTTCAGCACACCTGATTGGCTCCTTGTGTTGAGCCCAGGTCATCCCGGATGAGCCCCCAACCTGTGACTGGACAGTGAAAGAAGACGCAGCACAGCGATGAGCTCATCTGTCGATCATCTGCTCTCCTCTCCTATCAGCAGACTGACGATCTCATCTTTCTGTTGCTCTGCTCTCTTTTCCTGTCAGCAGGCTGACAATCTCATCTCTCTGTCACTCTGCTCTCTCCTCCTATCAACTTGCACTTCCGCACACCTGATTGGCTCCTTGTGCCGAGCCAAGGTTATCCCGAACGAGCCCCCAACCTGTGACTGGACAGTGAAAGAAGACGCAGCACAGTGACACGCTCATCTCTCTGTCGCTCTGCTCTACTCTCCTATCAGCAGACTGATGATCTCATCTCTCTGCCGCTCTGCTCTCTTCTCCTGTCAGCAGACTGACGTCACACTACAATGTTGTAGTGTGATCACTTGGGGGGGGGGGGAGGGGAGACTGAGGAAATGCTTCCTCCTGCCTGCAGCAGACTGATGACATCATCTCAGCCTAGGCGAAGCCATTGGATTGAAGGAATAGTGCGCAGGCACGCACAATTCAAGCAGTCGATGAACTATAACGCCCAGCATTCTGGGACTTGTGGTTCCTCTGAAGCTGACGTTTTGAAGACCGCCCCCCCCCCCCCCCCCCGTCCTCGCCGCAAGACCATTTTCACAGACCCTCAGGCTCAGGTCCCCCCCCCCCCGACTCTTTTCCGGTCTCATTACGGCGATATAAATAAAGGAGCGTGGCGCACATTTACACAAGGCGGTGACCTTTACTTTTGAAGACATCAGCCTCTGCCGGGCGCACTTCTCCTCATTCCATGTCAGCCGGCGTGGAACGCTCGCTCGCTCGCTCGCTGATATTTTCGATTTACACGTCAAGTCTGATTTGTTTCAGGCCATTTGAATGTAAATTACCCTTTCAGATTCCCTCAAGGTGCGCGGACGCCCAGCTGAAAGTCACTTTGTTACCAGCGACCCCCCCTTCCTCCCCCCTCCCCCCCCCCCCGGCGGGGGCCCCGCGCATCGCGCCGCTTCCTAGTCTGTGTGAAAATACGCCGCTCAGCCTTTACTTCCGGATCGTCAGATCTCACTCCTACTCTTCACACCGCTGTAATAATACGGGACGGGGGAGTGATGACCATCCTTCAATAATTCTTGATGGGGGGGGGGAGGTCACATCCAGGCATTTAAAGGGGCACTCCACTCATGAACCTGTACAGGGAACACAAGCTAAATCTTAAGGTAGACCTACCGTAATTCCAATCACTTGAAGTGACCCATCACCAACCTCATTTCATTCCGTTTAAATGCTTGCGTGCAATGTTTTTCTTTTCTATAAGTACCGACTCAGGGAACATGGAGGAAACTGCTAGACCTCAGCTAACTAGTGCTAAACAGGAGGGGAAGGCAGAGAGGTGTGCCAATTCACAAGTTGTAGTGACCCAAAATCACCACTAGATGCCAACTTGCTACAGGTCAATAGTAATCCCAACACAGTACAATAGTATTCGTTTAAGGGCTAATTTACACTTGCTTCGACTTTAACACACATTAAAGTGCCTCTATTTGTTTTAACAGAACCCAGTAGGACCCTCACTTAACAGATCCCCCACTCAGTAGTAACCCCCAACCCTGCTGCTCCCCCACTCAGTAGTAACCCCCAGCTCTGCTGATCCCCTGCTCAGTAGTAACCCCCAACCCTGCTGATCCCCCACTCAGTAGTAAGCCCCAGCTCTGCTGATCCCCTGCTCAGTAGTAACCCCCAACCCTGCTGATCCCCCACTCAGTAGTAAGCCCCAGCTCTGCTGATCCCCTGCTCAGTAGTAACCCCCATCTCCACTGATCCCTCACTCAGTAGTAACCCCCAGCTCTGCTGATCCTCTGCTCAGTAGCAACCCTTAGCTCTGCTAAACTCTGGCTCAGTAGTACCTCCAGCTCTGCTGATCCCCCACTCAGTAGCAACCCCCAGCTCTGCTGGTCCCCTGCTCAGTAGTAACCCCCAACTCTGCTGCTCCCCCACTCAGTAGTAAGCCCCAGGTCTGCTGATCCCCTGCTCAGTAGTAACCCACAGCTCTGCTGATCCCCTGCTCAGTAGTAACCCCCATCTCCACTGACCCCTCACTCAGTAGTAACCCCCAGCTCTGCTGATCCCCTGTTCAGTAGCAACCCTTAGCACTGCTAAACCCTGGCTCAGTAGTACCTCCAGCTCTGCTGATCCCCCACTCAGTAGCAACCCCCAGCTCTGCTGGTCCCCTGCTCAGAAGTAACCCCCATCTCCACTGATCCCTTGTTCAGTAGTAACCCCCACCTCTGCAGATCCCCCACGCAGGAGTAAACCCCAGCTTTGCTGATCCCCTGCTCAGTAGTAACCCCCATTTCCACTGATCCCTTGCTCAGTAGTAGCTGCCAGCTTTGCTGATCCTCGGCTCAGTAGTAACCCCCAGCTCTGCTGATCCCCCACACAGGAGTAAACCACAGCTCTGCTGAACCCCTGCTCAGTAGTAACCCCCAGCTCTGCTGATCTCCCACTCAGTAGTAACCCCTCGCTCTGCTGATTGCCCACTCAGTAGTATAGAAGGGAAAGACACTTAGAGTGAAAAGAAGGATGCTGCACACCCCAAGTAATATACAAAAAGGGAAATATCCCCCAAAAGAGGATAGTTCCCTTTTTGTATTTTGCCACTCAGTAGTAACTCCCAGCTCTGCTGATCCCCCACTCAGTAGTATCCCCCAGCTCTGTTGATCCCCCCACTCAGTAGTAACCTCCAACTCTGCTGATCCCCCACTCAGTAGTACCCCTCAGATCTGCTGATCCCCCACTCAGTAGTAACCTCCAACTCTGCTGATCACCCACTCAGTAGTACCCCCCCCAGCTCTGCTGACCCCCCCACTCAGTAGTAACTTCCAACTCTGCTGATAACCCACTCAGTAGTACCCCCCAGATCTGCTGATCCCCCACTCAGTAGTAACCTCCAACTCTGCTGATCACCCACTCAGTAGTACCCCCCCAGCTCTGCTGACCCCCCCACTCAGTAGTAACTTCCAACTCTGCTGATCACCCACTCAGTAGTACCCCCCAGATCTGCTGATCCCCCACTCATTAGTAACCTCCAACTCTGCTGATCCCCCACTCAGTAGTACCCCTCAGATCTGCTGATCCCCCACTCAGTAGTAACCTTAAACTCTGCTGATCCCCCACTCAGTAGTACCCCCCCCAGCTCTGCTGATCCCCCCACTCAGTAGTAACCTTCAACTCTGCTGATCACCCACTCAGTAGTACCCCCCAGTTCTGCTGATCCCCCACTCAGTAGTAACCTCCAACTCTGCTGATCCCCCACTCAGTAGTAACCCCCAGTTCTGCTGATCCTTTGGTTTGCTGATTCTCTTCTCTCTCTCTCTGGCCTCACACAGCTGCTCACCACGTGTGACATCTGCTAATTTCTCCTGCTCTTGTCCCCCAGCTCTGCTAATCTCCTGTTTTCTCTTCAGTCCCCACTCACCTTCTGCAATGGAGGCTTTGGAGACACTCTGAAGCACCAAGAAAGTGACGTGTGAACAGGACTGTAACCATTTTATTTAGGGACAGGAGCTTTGATCGGCATTCAGGGCGCTCTAAAAAAAAAAAAGCATGTCCGATGCCACATTTTGAAGCAACTGTAAATGAGGCCTAAAAGCGGATGTGGTTGATCCATGTGATGTGCAACTTCTCCCCTAATTTCATAAACACTTATTTGAGGGTCCGTTCACACAGGGGAAACACGACTTTCAACACGACTTTTGGAGGCAACTTGGACACGACCTGAACACGACTTGGGGCGACTTACAACACGACTTTAAGTCGCCCCGGGCCAGGCGACTTTTGCTGCGGCCAATCAGAGAATGAGCTCTTAAGGGGAAACTCCACGCCAAATTTATTTTAAAAAAATTTGCCGTGGGTTCACCCTCCGAGAGCATACCAGGCCCTTAGGTCTGGTATGGATTTTAAGGGGAACCCCCCTACTCCGAAAAAACGGCATGGGGGTCCCCCCAGATCCATACCAGACCCTTATCCGAGCACGCTACCCGGCCGGCCAGTAAAGGGGGTGGGGACGAGCGAGCGCCCCCCCCCCCCCCCTCCTGAGCCGTACCAGGCCATGCGCTCGCCCCAGTCCAGCATCCTCTGGGACTGTGACATCATTATGGGTCGAGGAACATCATCCGGTGATGTCCCTATATAAGTCGCCACACGCCGTGTCCCTGCCATTGTGAGCGGAGGCAGCGACGAGGCAACATCTGAAGAGAAGAAGAGAAGAACAGAAGACGGCGACAGCGGCGACAGAAGACCGCTTGTAAAAGAGCTAGAAGAAGGCGCGGTGGCCCGGCAAGAAGAACCAAAGAGGGGGACAAGACCCCCGAAGTCGGAAGAAGAGGGCGGCGGCGAAGAAGAAAGCGAGGCTCCTCCGCTAGCAAAGGAGCTAACAGAAGATAGCAGAGGAGTCCGGTGAGAAGACCCCCGAAGACGGACAGAAGACCCCCCGGAGCTGTGCAATAAACTATTTTAACCCTTGTGTGTTGTGTTTTTTTTTTACTTTTTTTACAGGTGAATGGGTAGGGGTACATTGTACCCCATACTCATTCACATAGGGTGGGGGGCCGGGATCTGGGGCCCCCTTATTAAAGGGGGCTCCCGGATTCCTATAAGCCCCCCGCCTGCAGACCCCCGACAACCAACAGCCAGGGTTGTCGGGAAGAGGCCCTTGTCCTCATCAACATGGGGACAAGGTGCTTTGGCGTGGAGTTTCCTCTTGAGAGCTGATAATGCTGTCAGAGTCGCCTCCGTATAGACGGAGATCCAACTTGGAGGCGACCTCCATTGAAATCAATCAATTTTTCTGAAGTCGGAGCGACTTCAGTAGTGTGCATTAAGACGACTCTCATTCACTTACATTGAATTTTTACATGTTGTCCGACCTGAGGCGACTAGGGGCGACCTGAAGTCGGATCTGAGTTGCCCCTGTGTGAACGGACCCTTATTGTAAGATTGTTGGTGCATTTGTTACATTTTCCCAAAAGGTAGACTGTACCTTTGGTGGCCTTTGTCCTATCTCCCTTTTGGTGAATCTGTTATATTTCTCACACAGGTAGGTCACAGCTGTCCGGTTTCTCCATACGGTGCTAGGCCTGGGGACGCGGTGGTTATACATCCTACTCTCACTGGTTGTATCTCCCTCCAAGGACAGCGTAACCTTTCCCTCTGCCCAACCCCCACCCCCATGAGATAATTCCCCATTTCAGTGGAAGAAATGCAACAATCAGGTTCATCTGAATTCTCGCCTCTCCTCCGCCGTCCACTTTGAGCAGAATATTCATTTCATGCAAATGCCGATAAGAAGATGAGGCGGGAATGTATAGAGCGGAATCCTACGCAAGTCATTAACACCTAAAATATCTGATTAACAGAAAACACGCCAACACCGTACCGCCAATAAACTGCCGCAAACCTGAAATTACCGGCTATAATTAGGAACAGATTAGTTCCCTTAAAGATTACTCCAGGACTTTGCTTTACTGTACATCAGTGCAGGTGGCCCGAGGTGTAATTAGGATTTCTTTGGGCATGTCATGAACGCTGTGTAGATGCAGCTGTAGGCCGTTTAACTGCCTCTGACCTGAAAATTCTGTATTAAAGAGACCCCGTCACCGGCTGTTCATTTAAAAAAAAAGGTGTTCCCGTAGAAAGAAAGCATTGCATAAGAGTTACATAAGAGTAGTTGATGCTCGGAGAAGACTATCAACGTAGGGAGTGAGTAGAAAAGAGTAGTTGATGCTCGGAGAAGACTATCAATGTAGGGAGTGAGTAGAAAAGAGTAGTTGATGCTCGGAGAAGACTATCAACGTAGGGAGTGAGTAGAAAAGAGTAGTTGATGCTCGAAGAAGACTATCAACGTAGGGAGTGAGTAGAAAAGAGCAGTTGATGCTCGAAGAAGACTATCAACATAGGAAGTGAGTAGAAAAGAGTAGTTGATGCTCGGAGAAGACTATCAACGTAGGGAGTGAGTAGAAAAGAGTAGTTGATGCTCGGAGAAGACTATCAACGTAGGGAGTGAGTAGAAAAGAGCAGTTGATGCTCAGAGAAGACTATCAACATAGGGAGTGAGTAGAAAAGAGTAGTTGATGCTCGGAGAAGACTATCAACGTAGGGAGTGAGTAGAAAAGAGTAGTTGATGCTCGGAGAAGACTATCAACGTAGGGAGTGAGTAGAAAAGAGTAGTTGATGCTCGGAGAAGACTTCCAACGTAGGGAGTGAGTAGAAATGAGTAGTTGATGCTCGGAGAAGACTATAAACGTAGGGAGTGAGTAGAAAAAGTAGTTGATGCTCGGAGAAGACTTTCAACGTAGGGAGTGAGTAGAAATGAGCTTGGGTTTTATCCAAAGCTGGAAAGGAAGCTGTCCATGCCAGGCCAATCAGCTGTGGGCAATGGCGTCCCTACCCTGCGGCTGCACATGCACATAAGGGGCAGGGATGCTTGTAACATCATAGACCTAATATGGCCACAATAGGTCAAAGACCTAACAAGCACCTCTTTGTCTATTTGATATTAGAACATTGACCTCATTTGGTCATGTGGCCATATTGGTTCAATGATGTCACAAGCATTCTCTCTTCTGTCTGTTTGACATTACGATTGTAGCGGTCACAACCCCTTGATTTATTGGGCTTACTAGTTACCTCCTCTTGGCCTGCTCTCCCACGTCTAGGAGTTCCCAGGGTTGATACCCAACGACTTGAACACTGACACAGATGAAGTCCTTTAACAAAGGTTTTATATTGCAGTAGTAACATCCAATAACACAGTCTCTTGTGGGAACAGAGGGCACGGGTGAAGAACTCAGGCACCTTGAACTGCAGGTCTAGCAAAGTCTCTACTTCCACCCAGAGAGTAGCCACTCGCACCTGGGTACTTCAAGGCTGAAGAAATCTCTAGCCAGAGATCATGGCAGTCAGCACATTGACTCAAAACTTGAAGCAATCCTATGAACGTGGACAAGTTGTAACTAAGGGTGAACAGGAACCTTTTCACTCAGTACCTGGAACGTTTCCAGTCTCCTCAATGGTACTGGAAAAGCATGAATTAGTCAATGTCCTTCCCAACTCAGTAACCAGGCACATCCCAGGATGCCAATTGTCGGCCCTCCTCCAAAGAGTCCTCCCCCAGTCACTTCCACAAGCTGTGGTGCCCCTCCAAGCCGAGAGCACACCTGGACACCTTGAATCCTCCCTCAGTTACTGCACCTCTGACCAGCAGGTTCCGAGACTCGGGAACAGACGGATCCCTACCCCAGACCAGACGGGTCTACCAGGGGCCTCTAACAGGAACATGTTGCGGGATGTTGAACACCCCGTGACCGGGACCCCTCACGGGGCTACCCCGGTCCTGGAACCAGAACAGACCACACGGGTCTCACAAACTCTTCTCCCTGAACACGTGACCCACACACCTTAAGTACCCCTTCCCAGACTCCTCAGCGGGCCCCAGCACTCCCACTGATTGGTTTTGAGAATGCCGATACCTAAACATCCAACCAGGCCTGGTTCTAGCCTGTCTTGTGCACCTCAAAGTTAACATGACCAGGCAGAACTTCCAAACACAGCCTGGCCAGACTGATGTTAAGGCCAACCTATGTAATTAACCCTCAGAACCCCTACTGCTCTGAGGCAAAAACTAAATTTACATGGGCATGACATTTTGTCCAAAATGTCATCCGCTACATGATGTGGACCTACAGTAATGGCCTCATACACATGGGCCAAACTGATCCATGCATCCATGCATGCAGGGCCCTTATTTACCTGCACTGAGATGCAAAGGTGTTGCGTGCATCCCTGCATTGGCAGTCCCGTAGCTGTCTAGTGGCCGGATACAGCTTCTGCTCCCAAGGTGACACCTGTACGGATGCACGGCCCCGAGCACACCCAGGGGGAGTTCAGGGACACACACTTGCACGCACCTACACCCACACAGATGTCACATTGGGATTAGTTGCTGGGTCTGTGTAGCTGCTGTGTCCCATTAGACATTAATGGAACTAACCGCACAGGGCTGTACAGTACACCTGTGTGTCCCCATGCAGGTAAACAAGACTCTGCATGGGGCACAGATCAAATTGCCCATTGTGATTGAGGCCAATGTGGCCATCTTACCATATTATATCAGTAATGTCATGAACATCCATGCCTCTCTGTCTATTTGACATCATGACGTTGACCTTATATGGCCATGTGACCATATTGCGTCAATGATGTCTCGAGCATACCTGCCTCATTGTCTATTTGAGAATGACCAAATATGGCCATGTGGCCATATTAGGTGGACAATGTCATGAGCATGTCTATTTGACATTATGGCATTGGTCTAATATGGTTATGTCATTGGCATAATACAGTGATGTGGCCATATTAGGCCAACTATATCGCTAGCATCCCCTCCTCTTGTCTATTTGACCTTATGACATTGATCGAATAAAGCTATGTGGCCATATTAGGTCAGCAATGTCGCGAGCATTCTCCCCTCATTGTCCATTTGACATTGACCATGTGGCCATATTGGGTCAACAATGACACGAGAATCCCCACCTCATTATCTATTTGACATTGACCTAATATGGCCACGTGGCAATATTGGGTCAACAATGTCATGAGCATGATCACCTCTTTGTGTATTTGGCATTATGATGTTGACCTAATATGGCCATGTGGCCATATTAGGTCAGCAATGTCGTGAGTATGATCGTCCCTTTGTCTACTTGGCCATGTGGCGATTTTGGGTCAATGATGTCTCCTGCATCCTCACCTTTTTGTCTATGACATTGGCCTAATTAGGCCATGTGGTCATATTGTGTCAACAATATCATCTGCATCCTTACCTCTTTGTGTATTTGGCATTATGAAATTGACCTTATATGTTGACCTGATATTGGGTCAATGATGTCATTAGCACATCCCCACTTCTTTGCCTATTTGACATTATGATATTAACCTATTATGGCCATGTGGCTATATTAGGTCAACGATATCCCAAGCAGCACAATATTGGGTCAATGATGTCACAAGCATTCCCGCCTCATCATCTATCATCTAAATGTCATAAACCTGATCACCTCTTTGTCTATTTGAAATTATGACATTGACCTAATATGGCCACGTGAACCCAATATTGGGTTATAGACATAAAATTCCCACTTCTTTGTCTATTTGACATTATGACATTAACCTGAAATGGCCATGTGACTGGCCTAATATGGTCATGTGGCCGTATTGGGTCAACAATGTCACTAGCATCCCCACCTCATTGACAATTTGACATTGAGCTATATTAGATTGACGATATCACAAGTATCCCCTCCTCTTGTCTATTTGACCTTATGACGTTGATTTAATAGAGCTATGTGGCCATATTGGGTCAGCAATGTCGCAAGCATCCTCCCCTCATTGTCCATTTGACATTGACCCTGTGGCAATATTGGGTCAACAATGTCCCTGGCATCCTCACCTCATTGTCTATTTGACAGCATGACGTTGACCTAATATGGCCATGTAGCCATATTGGTTCAACAATGTCACAAGAATCCCCACCTCATTATCTATTTGACATTGACCTATTATGGCCATGTGGCCATATTAGGTCCACAATGTCGTAAGTATGATCGCCCCTTTGTCTACTTAGCCATGTGGCCATATTAGGTCATTGATGTCTCCTGGATCCTCACCTCTTTGTCTAATTGACTTTTTGACATTGACCTAATATGGCCATGTGGCAATATTGTGTAAGCAATATCACCTGCATGCTCGCCTCTTTGTCTATTTGGCATTATGAAATTGACTTAATATATTGACCCAATATTGGGTCAATGATGTTATATCCCCACTTCTTTGTCTATTTGACATTAAGCTTCTATGGCCATGTGGCTATATTAGGTCAAGCAACCCAAGCATCCCATCCTCTTGTCCATTATGACGTTGACCTAATATAGCTATGTGGCCATATTGGGTCAGCAATGTCGCAAGCATCCGGCCTCATTGTCTATTTGACATTGACCTAATATGGCCATGTGACCTTGTTGGGTCAATGCTATCACCTGCACCCTTGCCTCCTTGTCTATTTGACATTATGAAATGGACTTACTATGGCCACGTTGACCCAATATTGGGTCAATGATGTCATGAGCACTTCCCCACCTCTTTGTCTTTGATATTACGAAATTTGCCTACTATGGCCCTGTGGCCACATTGGGTCAACGATGTCACAAGCATCCATGCCCCTTTGTCTCTTTGACATTATGAAAATAACCTTATATGGCCATGGGACCATATTGGGTCAATGATGTCAGTAGTATCCCCACCACTTTGTGTACATGCAAATGCATGGTAGGGAATCCCCTGCCCTCAGATGATTGGCCCGTTAGTGACAGCTTCCTTTCAGGTTTGGCTGAACATGGTTTCCGACCAAGCCCAAGCTGAACCCTAGTAGAGAAGTTGGTCAACAGTAAGTGAATTTAGGGCAAACATAGATGTACTTCACCTTATAAATAAAAACATGTCTCAAGTAAGTGTAGCACTTACCCCCGAAGGAGCGGCTGGTTTTGTTGGGCTTACCGTTGCCTTCTCCACCTCGTGCTCATCTAGGGGTTTCCCGAGGTTGATGGCCCAATAAACTGTAGAGACCGACACTTGAATCCCTTTAGGAATTTTTATTTGCAAAACACATTGAACAGAACACAGTCTCTCAGTAGGGAATAGAGGGTATGGGCAGTAAAGCTCAGGTACTCTTGGAACTGCTGACACCTAAAATGTCTCTCTCTAGGCAATCCAAGGAATAGCCATTCGCAACTGGATATCTCATCTATCGGATAAATCCCCTTTAGTGAATTTAGCAGCCGACAGGTGATTTAAGTTTAGCAAAGTCTCTGCCACAGACTTGATTATAGGACTTTAGAATAGAACAGAAAGTCTCCCACAGAACTTAGTTGTAACTGAAGGATGAAATTAGGAACTCTCTTACGGTACCAGTATCTTGCAGCCGGTCCGGCGATACCGTAAGAATGCGGATTCAATTGGTGTCCTTTCAGCTTAGCTTCCAGGCTCTTACCGAGCAGCCAGCCTCGTGCGTGGCCCTCTTCTGAAGAGTCCTCCACTGGTTGCGTTTTCAGTTGCTGGGTCTCTCCAAACCCGAGACGGCACCGGACCACCTTGGAACCCTCCTTCCAGTTACTGTGCCTTGGGCTAGCCAGCCCCGAGACTCGGAAATGGATGGATCCGTACCCCAGGCCGTGATGGCCTCTGGGGGCTGGTCAGGAGGACCAGGACCAGGGAGTCAGAACATACTTCTGGACTGGAACCCCGAGCCACGTGATCTCAGCACCTTAAGTACCCTCTCCTGGAATGCGCAGCAAGACAACCCACCCACTGATTGGCTCAGAGAGAGAGATTGATACCCAATGCCTCCAACCAAACTGCGTTCCAATGCCTGACACCGATACCTATGACCAGGCAGAACATAATACAGTCCAGCCAAGCTGATGCCGAAACCATAATTTACTGAAATTAACCCTAAAACCCAACTATGGTCTTAGGAAGAACTAAATTTACAAAAACATAGCACGTGCTCATCAGGAGCCTGGCGCTACATAAGCAACACCAAATAGGCAAACCACTAGAAGATTCATCATCACCATAATTAAGAGCTGGAAATGGTAAGTCAGCAGCAATGTTACCGGCAAAAGCACAGAAATGATATGTTGTTACGGGGAGGAACAACAGCTGTCTTTCCTCCTTATTTGTTGAACGCGACAGATTAAACTTGGTATTTTTAGAATCTGGGCGCATCTGTTAAACTCATGAAAGTGATATGACTGACAGTTTTAAATAGACTTTCTTCTAATCTTAAATTCTCTTTTTTCCTTTTGGTGGCTTGGTTTGAAATGTCTTGATGGTGTTCTCAAGACCAAGGTCTAAATGAAATGCCAAGCTTTGACTGAAAAATAGAAAGCACTTTCCATTGCAAATCACTTTTAACCCATTTCACTTTGCATCAGGAATGGAAGCAAATGTGCCGTCCAGTGTCTGAATCCTCAAAAATAATGTCTAGCCCTGCTCACTACATCAGCAGAACAGCTTCTCCCGTAGCAGGCGGTGGCTGGTTCTAGGCCAGGTGGTTCCTCTATATCAGTGGTCTCCAAATTGTGGCCTGCAGGCCAAATCCAATGTGGCCCTTGGGGCACTATTCCTCCCACTTATATGACACATTGTTCTGCCATCCGACACCAACAATAGGGCATCCTTTCAACCACTGGCACCAATAATGGGGGACTATTGCTCCCTATGATACCAACAATGGGGTATTCCAACTCCCTAATACCAAATGTGGCGATGTTTACTTCCACTGATACGAGGAAAATGTCCACTTCCGCTTGCCACAGTCTTGCCCCCCAAAAGTCTGAAGGACAATAAACTGGCTCTTAGTTTAGAAAGTTCGGAGAACCCTGCTCTATATGGACCAACCTCATCCTGGGGGTCCCTCCCTTTACATGTGATTCCTTGTTACTTTGCCAATGCGCTACTTAAAAACCTACGGTATTGTGATCTGTTACAAGGGATTATCTTTACTACTTGAACCGCATGAATCCTTGAAAAAGTGAGCGTAATTCTAAGAAACGCGTTGGATTTAAAAAGTAATGCATCATATGCAAGATAAACTGTTATGTATGAAAAGTAACTATGAGATTGTCTTTTTTCTCATCTAGGCGAATTTGGGATTCTATACATCAGGGATATGCAATTAGCGGACCTCCAGCTGTTGCAGAACTACAATTCCCATGAGGCATAGCAAGACTCTGAGAGCCACAAGCATGGGACCCAGAGACAGAGGCATGATGGGACTTGTAGTTTAGCAACAGCTGGAGGTCCGCTAATTGCATATCCCTGCTATACATAATAAAAAATATCATTGGGACTTTGAGGGCACACCACTTTCAATCTCAAACATCAGTATTGTTTAACCACTTGACCACTGGGCACTTAAACACCCTTAATAACCAGACCAATTTTCAGCTTTCGGTGCTCTCACATTTTGAATGACAATTACTCAGTCATGCAACACTGGACCTATATGAAATTTTTGTCCTTTTTTTCACACAAATGGAGCTTTCTTTTGGTGGTATTTAATCACCGCTGGGTTTTTTATTTTTTGTGCTATAAAAGAAAAAATACAGAAAATTCTGTAAAAAAATGAATTTTTCTTCATTTCTGTTATAAAATTTAGCAGATTAGTAATTTTTTCTTCATAAATTTTGGCCAAAATTTATACCACTACATATCTTTAGTAAAAATAAGTACAAATTGGTGGATATTATTTGGTCTTTGTGAAAGTTATAGAGTCCACAAGCTATGGTGCCAATATCTGAAAATTGATCACACCTGAAGTACTGACGGCCTATTTCAATTCTTGAGAACCTAACATGCCAGAAAAGTACAAATACCCCCCAAATGACCCCTTTTTGGAAAGAAGACATTCCAAGGTATTTAGTAAGAGGCATGATGAGTTTTTTTGAAGTTGTCATTTTTTCCCACAATTCTTTGCAAAATCAAGATTTTTTTTACTTTTTTTTTTTTTTTCACAAAATTGTCATATTATCAGTTTATTTCTCACACAGCATATGCATACCACAAATTACACCCCAAAACACATTCTGCTATTTCTCCCGTGTACGGCGATACCACATGTGTGAGACTTTTACACAGCGTGGCCACATACAGAGGCCTAACATGCAGGGAGCACCATCAGGCATTCTGGAGCACCCAGGACAATTCTGACATTTCTCTCCTACATGTAAAAATCATCATTTATTTGCTAGAAAATTACATCGAATCCCAAAACATTATATATGTTTTTTTAGCAAACACCCTGGAGAATACAATGGTGGTCGTTGCAACTTTTTATCTCGCACGGTATTTGCGCAGCAATTTTTCGAATGCTTTTTTTTGGAAAAAAAACTGTTTTGTGCTTAAAAAAAAAAAACACAGTAAAGTTAGCCCAATTTTTGCATAATGTGAAAGATGAAGTTACACCGAGTAAATCGATACCTAACATGTCACTCTTCAAAATTGCACAGGCTCGTGGAATGGTGCCAAACGTCGCTACTTAAAAATCCCCATAGGCGACGATTTAATTTTTTTTTTACTGGTTATATGTTTTGAGTTACAGAGGAGGTCTAGGGCTAGAATTATTGCTCTCGCTCCAACGTACGCAGCGATACCTCACATGTGTGGTTTGAACACCGTTTTCATATGTGGGCGGGACTTACGTATGCGTTCGCTTCTGCATGCGAGCACATGGGGACAGGGGCGCTTTAAAAAAAAAAAAAAAAAATGTATTGTTCATTTTACTTTATTTATTTTAGTTTGACATTTTTTTCCCCAAAAATAAATTTTTTGATCACTTTTATTCCTATTACAAGGAATGTAAACATCCCTTGTAATAGGAATATGGCATGACAGGTCCTCTTTACAGTGAGATGTGGGGTCAATAAGACCCACATCTCACCTCTAAGCTGGGAAGTCTGAAAAAAAAAAAAAAAAAAAAAAAAGATTCTGGATTTGATAGTATTGGCGAGTCGGTAGAAGCACCGGAGGGCGGCGGGAGGGGGGGGTGTCTATGGCTGGGTATTGCAGGGTATCACCGACTATGGCTGGGTATGGCTGGGTATATCAGAGTATGGCTGGGTATCGCAGAGTATGGCGTTGCAGAGTATGGCGTTGCAGAGTATGGCGTTGCAGAGTATGGCAGGATATTGGAGGGTGTTGCAGAGCATTGCAGAGTGTTGCACGGTATTGGCGGGTGTTGCAGAGCATTGCAGAGTGTTGCAGGGTATTGGTGGGTGTTGCAGAGCATTGCAGAGTGTTGCAGAGCATTGCAGAGTGTTGCAGGGTATTGGCGGGTGTTGCAGAGCGTTGCAGAGTGTTGCAGGGTATTGGCGGGCGTTGCAGAGTGTTGCAGGGTATTGGCGGGTGTTGCAGAGCATTGCAGAGTGTTGCAGAGCGTTGCAGGGTATTGCAGAGCATTGCAGGGTATTGCAGAGCGTTGCAGGGTATTGCAGAGCGTTGCAGACTATTGCAGAGCGTTGCAGACTATTGCAGAGCGTTGCAGGGTATTGCAGAGCGTTGCAGACTATTGCAGAGTGTTGCAGGGTATTGCAGAGCGTTGCAGACTATTGCAGAGCGTTGCAGACTATTGCAGAGTGTTGCAGACTATGGCAGACTATTGCAGACTATGGCAGACTATTGCAGACTATTGCAGACTATTGCAGACTAATGGCAGGGTATTGCAGAGTTTTTGCAGGGAATTGAGGGGTTAATTTTCGGTGAGCAGCGATGTGGGCACTGCAGATGCAGCCCACATCGCTGCTGACACCGATCTCCTCCCCCTCCGCTGTTCCGATCGGTACAGAGAGGGGGAGGGAGGAACCGGCGTCATAACATGACGCCGGTTTGTTTACAAGTGATCACTCCGTCATTTGACGGAGCGATCACGTGGTAAACGGCCGCGACGAGCGGCCGTTTACCGTGATCCGTGATGCGCCGGGTCCTGTGGACCCGGCGGTCACGGATGCTCTCGAGTGCGCGCCCCAGGGGGCGCGCGAGAGCGGAATTCTGAGAGGATGTCATATGACGGCCTCCCACAGTTAAGAAACCGCCCTAAAGCCGTCATTCGGCTATAGGGCGGTTATTAAGTGGTTAACCACTTCAGCCCCGGAAGAATTTACCCCCTTCCTGACCAGAGCACTGTTTGCAATTCGGCACTGCGTCGCTTTAACTGACAATCGCGTGTCGTGCGACGTGGCTCCCAAACAAAATTGACGTCTTTTTTTTCCAACAAATAGATTTTGGTGGTATTTGATCACCCGTGTGTTTTTTATTTTTTGCGCTATAAACAAGAAAAGAGCGACAATTTTGAAAAAAATGCCTTATTTTTTTACTTTTTGCTATAATAAATATCCCCCAAAAATATATAATTTTTTTTTCCCTCAGTTTAGGCCGATATGTATTCTTCTACATATTTTTGGTAAAAAAAAAAAAAACGCAATAAGCGGGATAGTTTTATGGCATTTTTATTAATATTTTTTTTTTAAAATGGTGACGTCGATATTATGGCAGACACATCGGACATTTTTACACATTTTTGGGACCATTGACATTTATACAGCAATCAGTGCTATACAAATGCACTGATTCCTGTGTAAATGACACTGGCAGTGAAGGGGTTAACCACTAGGTGGCAGTGTATGTGTTAAGTGTGTCCTAACTGTGGGGGGCTGGGCTGTGTTTTACACATCACTGATCTCTGCTCCAATCACAGGGAGCAGAGATCAGTGTCACTGCTGCTAGGCAGAACAGGGAGATGCTTGTTTACTTTAGCATCTCCCCATTCTACCTCTCCGTGAGGCGATCGCGGGTTTTCCCGCAGCAATCGAGTCCCCAGGACCCGTGACCAGACTCACAGAGCTTCCCGTGGGCGCGCGCGCCCCCACCGACTCTTAAAAGACAATGTACAGGTACGCGATTCTGCCCACGTATATCGGCGTGAGGCATTCAGGAAACGGTTTAGCACTTCAATAACAGTCACACCCCGGTCCTGCCCAGGCTCATTTTGAGCTTTCAGCGCTGTCACACTTTGAATAACAATTGCACGGTCATACAACAATGTACCCAAATTACATTTTTCGATTTTTTTTGAGACAGATAGAGCTTTCTTTTGGTGGTATTTAATTACCACTGGGTTGGAGAGTTTTTCTTAGTTTCTGCTATAAAATGTTGCAAATAAGTTTTTTTTCTTCACTGATGTGTGCTAATGAGGCTGCACTGATATGCACTGATGTGAAATGATTGGCACCGGTAAGGCTGCACTGATGTACAATGATTGCCACTGATGGGGCTGCACTGATGTACAATGATTGTCACTTATGAGGCTGCACTGATCAGGCTGCACTGATGTACAATGAATGCCACTGATGAGGCTGTACTGATGTACGATTGCCACTGATGAGGCTGCACTGATGGGCACTAATGAGGCGGCGCTGATGTGGCTGCACTGATATGCACTGATGTGGCTGCACTGATGTGCAATGATTGGCACTGATGAGGCTGCACTGATGTCCAATGATTGCCACTGATGAGGCTGCACTGATGTACGATTGCCACTGATGAGGCTGCACTAATATGCACTGATGAGGCTGCGCTGATGTGCAATGATTGGCACTGATGAGGCTGCACTGATGTGCAATGATTGGCACAGATGAGGCTGCACTGATATGCACTCATGAGGCTGCACTGATTTTCAATGATTGCCACTGATGAGGCTGCACTGATGTACAGTGATTGTCACTGATGAGGCTGCACTGATAGGCACTGATTAGGCTGCACTGATGTGGCTTCACTGATATGCACTGATGAAGCTGCACTGATGTGGAATGATTGGCACTGATGAGTCTGCATTGATGGGCACTGATGAGTCTGCATTGATGAGGCAGCACTGATGGGCTCTGATAAGCGGCACTGATAAGTACTGATGAGGAGGCACTGATAAGCTGCACTAATGGTCCAACCCACTGATAAGAAGCCCGCCAGGAGTTGGCCAGCTGACCAAACAGACAGGACTTCCTGTATGCATCACTTATGCCGTGTACACACGCCCGGACTTTCCGGCAGACTAAGTCCGACGGGTCAGACGGAATCAGTCCATCGGACATTCCGATCATGTGTGGGATAATCTGACCGTTTTTCGTTAAAAAAATCAGATGGACCTAGAAATAGAACATGTTTCAAATCTGTCCGACGGACTCAATTCCTATCGGGTAAACCGTTCGCCTGTATGCTGGTCCAACTGACCAAATACGAGGCAAGGGAAGCTAATGGCTACTGGCTATTGAACTTCCTTTTTTAGTCCTGTCATAGGTCATCACGTTCAAAACGAATGGACTTTCGAACGGACTTAGTCTATTCGCGTGTGGCCAAGTCCGTTCGTTCGGAGAGTCCAAGTTTGGTAAGTCCAAGTTCGTTCGGAACTCCACCAAAAGGACCCAGTCTGCCGGAAAGTCTGGTCGTGTGTACACGGCATTACATGCGACTGGCAGGTGAAGTCATACAGATCGTCATGCATAGCCCATGTACAGCCGGGCTTCTTTTTTCAGGGGGAATGTGGGGGAACGCAGTTCCGGCACCTCCAGCATTAAATGTATGTAATGGCAAGGGGTGCTGGAGGGTCTATGGATGATTGCCACTGGGGGATATATAGTCTACAGCGACTACGCTGGTGGGGTTCTATTATTGCATGGGGGTCTATTGTTGCTGGTGGAGGATCTATTGTTGCTGGGAGGGGGTTTTATATTCCTGGGGGGGGGTCCATTGTTGCTGAGAGGAATCTGCTGTTGAGAAAGATGTTTATTATTGCTGGCTGGTGGAGGGGCTATTGATGCTGGCTGCTGGGAAATCTGCTGTTGCTGCTGGGGGGTCTATTGTTGCTGGGGTGGACTTTTGTTGCGGGGCGCTTCCTGGCTGATGAATACAAATGTTCCTCCGGTATTTTTTTAAAACACACTGCATTCACCTTGCCATAAATTTTGACCAAATTTCCTGTGCCTTTGTAGCTCACACATCCCCAAAACATCAGCGATCCACCTCTGTGTTTCACAGTATGAATGGTGGACCTTTCATCATAGGCCTTGTTGACTCCTCTCCAAATGTAGTGTGTTCTATCAGGTTGAGGTCAGGACTCTGTGCAGGCCAGTCAAGTTCCTCCACCCCAAACTCACTCATCCATGTCTTTATGGACCTTGCTTTATGTATTGGTTCAAATCATTTGGTGGAGGGGGGGATTATGGTGTGGGGGTTGTTTTTCAGGGGTTGGGCTTGGCCCCTTAGTTTCAGTGAAGGGAACTCCTAAGGCGTCAGCATACCAAAACATTTTGGACAATTTCATGCTTCCAGCTTTGTGGGAACAGTTTTGGGGATGTCCCCTTCCTGTTCCAACATGACTGCCCACTAGTGCACAAAGCAAGGTCCATAAAGACATGGATGAGCGAGTTTGAGGTGGAGGAACTTGACTGGCCTGCACAGAGTCCTGACTTCAACCCGATAAAACACCTTTTGGGATGAATTAGAATGAAAACTGCGAGCCAGGCCTACTTGTCCAACATCAGTGCCTGACCTCACAAATGTGCTTCTGGAAGAATGGTCAAACATTCCCATAGACGCACTCCTAAACCTTGTGGACGGCCTTCCCAGAAAAGTTGAAGCTGTTATAGCTGCAAAGGGCGGGGCCAACTCAATATTGAACCCTACGGACTAAGACTGGGATGCCATTAAAGTTCATGTGTGTGTAAAGGCAGATGTCCCAATACTTTTGAAAATGTAGTGTATTTCCATCGTGTTATTTTTGCCTGGCTGGCTTTTACCATCTGTATACCCCCCCCCCCCCCCCCCCCAGCACATCTTACATCTTTAAAATGTTTCAGTATCTTCTTCAATAACTGGATTTATAAAGGCTGTTTGGTCTCCCTAAAAGATCCTATTATATTCCAGACACGTCTCTACGTTGCATTCAGTGAAGAAATGTATGAAACCTCGCTGGAAATTGACCACTTTCTTCTACTATCTCTGTACCATGCTGTGTCTTAACATATACATGAGTGATTTTTGCTCGAGTCTCTTTCTCAGTAAAAGCTTTAAGATTCCGATCCTCCAACCTAGACATTCAGAGACTGGATGACACGGCCTTCCTATTATTACTGCATCTCAATATGATGAAACTTGGCACCTACAAATGCTCCACGCTCACCCACTTGATTAACGCTGCCACAATTTTCATTCCACAATTTGGGAAATGATGAACATCAATGGTCTTGTTGGAATGGAACAAACAGAACCTTGTATGAGAGATTCGGAGAGAGGAGCACTATCTGAGCATACAGCTACCTACAGCTAGATATCCAAATCCCATCTGACTATAAAATGTATCTTCGCAGAACGCATCAATGAGTAAATCCCTGGCTCGGTTAGCATTCTAGCACATAGGGCTAAGTGACAAAAAAAGCATTCCATGTATGGATATTTTTACATAGTTACATTGGTCCAGCTCAGACCAATATTACTATGCATGTAGCATACTTGTGGGATTCCCTCTAGATCAGTGATTCTCAACCAGGGTTCTGTGGAACCCTAGGGTTCCTCCAGAGGTTGCTAGGGGTTCTTTCAGCATTGGGCCATTTCTGCCTCTTGGATAAGTTCCCAGCAACACCACTGATCTTTTTAGCTATCTGTAAGGAGGTACCGTATTTATCGGCGTATAACACGTACCCCAAGTTTAGGAGGAAAGTTTAAGGAAAACATTTTTTAGGAGGCAAGTTTAAGGAAAAAAACTTACATTTTAAATTCCCATCAATGCAGCCTTATCAGTGTCCATCTGCAGCCTTCCCCAGTGTCCATCTGCAGCCTTGCAGTGACCATCTGCAGACTCCCCCAGTGTCCATCTGCAGCCTTGCAGTGACCATATGCAGACTTCCCCAGTGTCCGTCTGCAGCCTTGCAGTGACCATCTGCAGACTCCCCCAGTGTCCATCTGCAGCCTTGCAGTGACCATCTGCAGACTCCCCCAGTGTCCATCTGCAGCCTTGCAGTGACCATATGCAGACTTCCCCAGTGTCCGTCTGCAGCCTTGCAGTGACCATCTGCAGCCTTCCCCAGTGTCCATCTGCAGCCTTGCAGTGACCATCTTCAGCCTTCCCCAGTGTCCATCTGCAGCCTTGCAGTGACCATCTTCAGCCTTCCCTAGTGTCCATCTGCAGCCTTGCAGTGACCATCTGCAGCCTCCCCCAGTGTCCATCTGCAGCCTTGCAGTGACCATCTTCAGCCTTCCCTAGTGTCCATCTGCAGCCTTGCAGTGACCATCTGCAGCCTTCCCCAGTGTCCATCTGCAGCCTTGCAGTGACCATCTTCAGCCTTCCCCAGTGTCCATCTGCAGCCTTGCAGTGACCATCTTCAGCCTTCCCCAGTGTCTATCTGCAGCCTTGCAGTGACCATATGCAGCCTTCCCCAGTGTCCATCTGCAGCCTTGCAGTGACCATCTTCAGCCTTCCCCAGTGTCCGTCTGCAGCCTTCCCCAGTGTCCATCTGCAGCCTTGCAGTGACCATCATCAGCCTTCCCCAGTGTCCATCAGCAGCCTTGCAGTGACCATCTTCAGCCTTCCCCAGTGTCTATCTGCAGCCTTGCAGTGACCATATGCAGCCTTCCCCAGTGTCCATCTGCAGCCTTGCAGTGACCATATGCAGCCTATCCCAGTGTCCGTCTGCAGCATTGCAGTGTCTATCTGTAGCCTCCCCCAGTGTCCGTCTGCAGCATTGCAATGTCCATCTGTAGCCTTCCCCAGTGTCCATCTGCAGCCTTGCAGTGACCATCTTCAGCCTTCCCTAGTGTCCATCTGCAGCCTTGCAGTGACCATCTTCAGCCTTCCCCAGTGTCCATCTGCAGCCTTGCAGTGACCATCTTCAGCCTTCCCCAGTGTCTATCTGCAGCCTTGCAGTGACCATATGCAGCCTTCCCCAGTGTCTATCTGCAGCCTTGCAGTGACCATCTTCAGCCTACCCCAGTGTCTATCTGCAGCCTTGCAGTGACCATCTTCAGCCTTCCCCAGTGTCCGTCTGCAGCCTTCCACAGTGTCCATCTGCAGCCTTGCAGTGACCATCTGCAGCCTTCCCCAGTGTCCATCTGCAGCCTTGCAGTGACCATCTTCAGCCTTCCCCAGTGTCTATCTGCAGCCTTGCAGTGACCATATGCAGCCTTCCCCAGTGTCCGTCTGCAGCCTTGCAGTGACCATATGCAGCCTTCCCCAGTGTCCGTCTGCAGCATTGCAGTGTCTATCTGTAGCCTCCCCCAGTGTCCATCTGCAGCATTGCAATGTCCATCTGTAGCCTGCCCCAGTGTCCGTCTGCAGCCCTGCAATGTGCATCTGTAGCCTTCTCCAGTGTCCGTCTGCAGCCTTGCCCAAAATTGCAGCATGTTTGCGTTTTGAATTTGCCGGCGCCGCTGAGATTTTCGGCTCCTCTCGCCGCCGACATAGACCGAGCCAAGTGTGTACTCGGCTCTGCTCACAGTCACGCCCCCGTCCCGCCCCTTGGCCCGGCTCCTATAATGGACACAACACCGGGCCAATGGTGGGACGTAAAGGCTAGGAGGCAGGACTGGGCATCACTGCAAGTGGAACCGAGTCTAGCCGAGTACACAGTACACTCGGCTCGGCTCAGCCAATGTCGGCGGCGCTCCTGTTGCCCCCACAGACAGCGGGATTGGTGTATGATACGCACCTGTGATTTTCCCCTGATTTTAAGGGGGAAAAAAGTGCGTGTTATACGCCGATAAATACGGTAATTCTTCCCACTGCTCCCAAGATCCCATTGATCTTTTTAACTATGTTTAAGGAGGTATTTATTCCCAATGACCACAAGTGTAAGGACCATTCTTCCCACTGACCATCACACTAATGTACCATGAGTTGTAGATTTCTCATTTTTAGCCGGGGTTCCCCCGAGACCGGATAACTATTTCAAGGGTTCCTCTGTGTTGAAAAGGTTGAGAAAGGCTGCTCTAGAAACTGAAAATCACTGAAGTAGACACTGCTACTACACCATTACTACAGTGAGCCCCACTAGCTTCCGGGTCCCATAAAGGGGCTCTCCTGCTGCTTAATCAACTCAGGAAGTTGACCGTTGGATACAAGTGCCATTCAGTGAATGGTTTGCATTTTCTCAATGAATGCAAACCCTTCTCTGATTGGACAAGATAGAGAAACAGGGCAGAGATGTCAACAAATAAGCATACTCAATAAATACAATGATTGGATGGTTGGATTCTAAAAGGGGGCCCTTGATGTCTTCTAGCCTAAAGGTTTGACTATGCTTCCCAAGGACAGCTCTAATGTGCCTTTGCAAGCGCTAAGCTGCAGTAATGACAATACCAAAAAGGGAAGTGCCAGATCACCAGATGGGCCCCACATGTTGTAATCATCTCACTATTCCAAAGACCCCTAAAGACCCCCTATTTACCAAGCTGCCCCCAGTTGGCATACAAAAACTACGGGAGGGCAGGTGGGACATATTTCTTATGTGACACTTCTTGGAATGATCTCCCGTATTATTAATGAATACAAAGCGTTCTCTGATTGGAAAAAGTGGAGAAGTAGGGCAGAGATGTCACCAAATAAATCATACCCAATTAATACTATGGCAACTGTTGAATTCTAACAGGGGACCTTTGATGTCCACTAGCCTAAAAATCTGACTATGGTCCAACATTGTCCCAAGTCACAGGGACAGCTCCAACAAGCCCCAGTAATGACAGCCAATACCAAAATGGGAAGCGCCATACCACCAGATGGGCCCCACATTTTGTAACCCTCCCACTATTCCACAGACCTCCAAAGACCCCCTAGTCCCCAAGCAGCCATGGCAAATCCTCATTTAATCTGACCTAGTTGGCATACAAAAAATAAAGCAGGGCGGGTGGGAAAATATTCTCTTCTTGTCAATGCTTCTTGGAATGATCACTCGTTTTTCAATTAATACAAAGTGCTCCCTGACTGGACAAGATGGAGAGGTGGGGCGGTGATGTAATGCTCACCACCAAGTCCAATCAGTGCTTTGCATTCATTGACAAAACCCAAAGCAGTCAATTAATGGTGCTGATGCCAAGCCGCTGACCTCACTACAGTGATTTCCAGCTTCTAGAAGGATTGTAAAAAATATCCAAACCTGGAATTCTTCTCTAATAACATCCTCAGTTTAGAAGTAACCAACAACAAAGACAGATCTGGATAAATAAAATTAATGAATGGCGATACATGACTTTGGTAGGAATAGACCGAAGAAATAGTTAAAATGTAAGAGGCCATCTAGGCGCAAGAGGCTATACCTGATTGGATGTGTTAAGGAAGTTGTCCCATGCACCCACTTCCCCTATTTATTGTAAATCAACTGGAGCTTGGCAGGGGGAAGTCTGTGGAATAATAAGATGGTTACAAAATGTGGGGTCTATCTAGTGGTATGGAGCTACTCTTTCTGGTTTTGGCTGTCTGTACTGTGGCTTTGGCCTTGGGAAGGCAGAAAATGTTCAGATTGTTCTCTAGCTAGTGGGGTGTGAACGGGTAGACGCAGGGATATGCAATTAGCGGACCTCCAGCTGTTGCAAAACTACAAGTCCCATCATGCCTCTGCCTCTGGGTGTCATTCTTGTGGGTGTCAGAGTCTTGCTATGCCTGATGGGAATTGTAGTTCTGCAACAGCTGGAGGTCCGCTAATTGCATATTCCTGGGGTAGAGGGTTGGATCATAGTCTACTCTTTAGGCCAGCGTGGACACCAAAGATCCTCTGTTAGAATCCAGCAGTTGGTTTGTTATTTATTGGGTATGATTTGTTTGGTTTTATTAGTTTATTAAATTGTTAATTGTGTATTTGTGGTTAAAAAAAAGGAATGCAGAGGCCATTTAGAATCCATGTTGTGCATTC
This sequence comes from Lithobates pipiens, assembly GCF_037356315.1. Classification (NCBI taxonomy): domain Eukaryota; kingdom Metazoa; phylum Chordata; class Amphibia; order Anura; family Ranidae; genus Lithobates; species Lithobates pipiens. Next base: position 20,253,785 of record NW_027507764.1, on the reverse strand, counting down.
CATATATTTATTGGGGTTCAATGGGTTGGGGAAGAGTGAAACTGACAAATCCGACAGTCATGTGTAGTGCTTATCATCTCAGGTCCCCTGTTCCCGAAACCCACAACTTTGCAGTACCACATACACCAGCATACTAGCTCATTATGAATAACTTACCTGAGAACGAAGCCCCCGAAGCGGTCCTCCATCTTCATGTCTGCCGCTGCCATGGATCCCGGAGTGACTTCCGGGTCTCGCTGCTCCGGCGCTGTGATTCACCGGAGCAGCGATGACGTCACTCCCGCGCATGCGCACGGGAGCCGACAGTCGCGGCATTTCGCCGCGATCTGCGGCCTGCCCAGTGCGCCTGCGTGCCGCTGTCTACGGCGCATGCGCCGTAGACAGAGGTGGCTGTCCTTTTGTAAATATCTCCTAAACCGTATAGGTTTAGGAAATATTTCTTGGACCTACAGGTAAGCCTTAATCTAGGCTTACCTGTAGGTCAAAGTGGTTTGTAAGGGTTTACAACCACTTTAAGGATGATGCTAAGACAATAGCTTGAGAGCCTTTGTCAAAGCCTTTCTTTACTGGCCAGTATGTTGGGGCCCAATACTGGCATAGGAGCACTCAGATAAAGTGCCTCTGAACCTGGGTATAGGTGCACTGTGTACCAAACAGACAATACTGTTCCTGTTTAATAATGTGTGGAAGGGTTTGGCCATTGGCCCCTCACCAACTCCTGGGGTGATGACTTGTCTCCCTCTGCTCCTCATTGGCAGCTCAGTGAAGTCAATGGCAGCGACATCCTTTCCAGTGACCAGCTAGCAAAACCAGTCAGCAACAGTGGCCTTCTCACATACCAGGAGATGTCCGAAACTGCACCCCCCTGCTCCCCGATGGGGTGATAAAATGTCCTGCTACTCAATCTATTTCCCACAATGTCCACACCACCTGCACCAAGCCTGGGAACAGACCTCCACTATCCTTTCCAATGAGCCACAGAGATCCAGGAATATGTAACCAAATGCTATTCTGAAACACCGACTCAGTCTTCCTGGGGACAACACCCCTGCTCCCCCCCCCCCACCCCACAAGTCAGTCTAAGCTCTGCCCAACAGGCTGTTGTCACTCCCAGAATGCACAGTTGTACACATCCCCTTCCTCTGTGTCTGAAACACAGGCTCAGTCTTCCTGGAGACAACATCCCCCACAAGTCTAAGCTCTTCCCAACAGGCTGTTGTCACTCCCAGAAGGCACAGTTGTACACATCCCCTTCCTCTGTGTCTGAAACACAGGCTCAGTCTTCCTGGAGACAACATCCCCCACAAGTCTAAGCTCTTCCCAACAGGCTGTTGTCACTCCCAGAATGCACAGTTGTACACATCCCCCTCCTCTGTGTCTGAAACACAGTCTCAGTCTTCCTGGAGACAACATCCCCCACAAGTCTAAGCTCTTCCCAACAGGCTGTTGTCACTCCCAGAAGGCACAGTCGTACACATCCCATTCCTCTGTGTCTGAAACACAGGCTCAGTCTTCCTGGAGACAACATCCCCCACAAGTCTAAGCTCTTCCCAACAGGCTGTTGTCACTCCCAGAAGGCACAGTTGTACACATCCCCTTCCTCTGTGTCTGAAACACCGGCTCAGTCGTCCTGGGGACAACATCCCCCACAAGTCTAAGCTCTTCCCAACAGGCTCTTGTCACTCCCAGAATGCACAGTTGTACACATCCCATTCCTCTGTGTTCCCTGGGGGGTGTGCAAGGCTTATACTGGCTGCACACAACCCTAGAACTACAGTGTCCTTTTTTTCTTCTCCCCAACAGCCACGCCTGCGCTTGAAAAGAGGAAAGGCAGAACAAGGGCAGCAGCAGTGACAATAGTCCAGTACCCGCTGTCAGATACAACAGCACTGTGGACCAGGGGCTACACATGCCACCTGACTTTCATGTGTATATATAAAAAAAATCTGTGCTATCTATTTTAAATATACTATAAATGTGAAAACAACTGGAGCTTGCCAAAAAATGCTCTATCTGCTCTTTCTACTAATACTGTATAAATATCAAGCAGCACAATGTCATTAACCAAAATGGTGTGACAATCAATAATAATATACTAATAATAATAAACACGCCAAACAGTAAAGGAAACGTCTACAGTGAAAAATGATATCCGTCAAAAAACTCTCTCAAATTAAACAGTGTCCATAATTCATCCTTCTATATTCTTCATATTATAAAAAGTTGTGATTCGCTCTCCCTAAAATTGAAACAGTACAAATAGCATCACAAAATGATTAATACATTACTAACAGTACACAAAAAAAGGCAATAAACTAATAGTGTTAACATCACAGCTGTCAGAACCAGGATCTGAATCTGCGACCTCTGCTGTGTCTGGTAGTAGATCCACATGCTGAGCCAACTGATATGCTGGACAGTTCAAAGACACAATCCTTGGATAAACATACTTTCTATCATGTTTCTGGTGAACCTTGAACTCCTTGCTCCTCCCATACCTTTGCACATCCTGTTTGTCAGATTATTGTACTCTCTCCAGCTGATACCTTGCTCCTTTGTACACCTACAGCTGTCCTTATCTCAACTACCACTCATTAACGACCTTTGTCTTGTTCCTCGACTACGCTTCCACTTGAAGCCCTCCCAACCTGAAACTACTTGTTACTGACCTTTGGCTTGGTTACTGACTATGCTTCTGCTTGATCCCTACCTGCTATATCTGCTACTGGATCCCGGCTTACTCACTTCCCGGTGGGGCAATCCTAGGGACCACCACCTTATACTAACATGCAGCAAAATCCATCTCCACCATCAGGAGCTCTGGTGAACACCGGTTAGTGCTTAGACTCCGCACCTCGGGTGAGCCCGTGTCATCCGCCTGGGTGATCTACTTGTGTTGTTATCCTGCTGGTTGGTGGGAAAACTCTCAACTCTCAACTGCTATAGCTACTGGCCTCCAAGCCTGACCCCTGACTGTGACAACACCAAAGAAAAATTTTGTGCAACGTATATAATAAATGAGCGTCAAAACAGATTACAGTGTAAAATATAAGGTAAAGTGCTCGGTGAACAATGTAATCGCTTGTGTCCAATTCAGTGCTCCCACCACCTCCAAAGTCAGCAAGCCTCTTACCAGAACTTTAAGACCTCATATTATAAAGGTCAAAGGGGTGTGGACATAATCCTGAGAATCCTATGCCAGCCCCAAACAGAATGATGGCTTAATACAAAGTCTGAATACACATGTTCGCCAGCACACCATGGATCTTGAATTGCAGTCCAAAACTTTTATTGCAGAAAGATCACATCACAACAAGATAAGTGCAACATTTCAGAGCCACGCATGATCTGGAATCACGGAGAGTACGCAGGGCCCTACGAAGTAAAGAGTACTCCTGACCGTTCATGGGTCATGGCTTTAGGTGACCAGGGGGTGGTGTATTGCAGGGGTCTCCAAACATTCCAAACAAAGGGCCTCATCCCTCAGAGTGTGTGGGGGCCAGACTGAGGCCAGTGGGAGTAGTTGGAGCAAACAATGCCTCATCGTTGGTGTCAATGGTAAGAATAGTGCCCCATTGTTGGTCTCATTAGGAGGAATTGTGCTCCATAGCTGGTGTCAGTGGGAGGACATATGCCCAGCTATTTGTGTCCGTGGAAGGAATAGTGGCCCATCGTTGGTGATAGTGGGAAGAATTTTGCCCTATTGTTGGTGTCATTGGGAGGAATTGTGCCCCCTTCGTTGATGTCATTGGAAGGACATATGCCCAATTGTAGGTGCCAGTGAGAGAATAGTACCCCATCATTGGTGACATTAGGAGGAATTGTGCATCATCATTGGTGTCATTAGGAGGAATTGTGCATCATCATTGGTGTCAGTGGGGGGACTTATGCCCAGCTGTTTGTGTCAGAGGAAAGAATAGTGTCCCATCGTCTGTGTTAGTGGGAAGAATTGTGCCCCATTGTTGGTGTCGTTGTGAGGAATTGTGCCCCTTTGTTGGTGTCATTGGAAGGACATATGCCCAATTGTTGGTGCCAATAGGACACGTGTCCAATTGTTGGTATCAGTGAGAGGAATAGTGCCCCAAGAGCCAGATAATAGCAAGAAAAGGGCCACATCTGGCCCACGGGTCGCAGTTTGAAGACCACTGATGTAGTAGAAGATTTACAGCCCACCATCCAAAAACAAGCAGCAGATAGCGTGACTTCTGAACTGCATAAGCTTTAAAGAGGGACTATCCTGTAATGGAGTGGGACCTCTAGCGGAGAGTTGAAAATACCAATTGTTGGTGTCAGTGAAAGGAATAGTGCCCCAAGAGCCATATACAATAAAAGCAAGCAAATCTGCTCCCCCGTGCACAGTTTGGAGACCATTGGTGTAGTGGAAGATTTACAACCCACCATCCAAAAGCAAGCAGCAGACAGTGTCACCTGCATGAACTGTAAACTGTTCTGTAATATAGTGGGACCTCTAGTGGAGAGTTGAAAATAGAGGAAGGCTAAAGATTTACTTACATGCTTCTCTCCAGCAAGCAGTAGAGGTATTGGTCACGGTTGTCTGAGAATTAGCCATTAAAGTCCTGGATTTAGGCTTCATGTACGTGGGACGTTTTTACAACCTCTCCTGAACCATTTAACTTGACATATAGTAACCCACGTATAAACTGTCCGTTTTGCTGCGATTACATGCCGTGTTTAGCCACGTTTGCATTTGAAAAAAAAAAAAAATATATATATATATAAAGCATCCAACTGCCACTGAACGTCCGTTTACCAGCAACCGTGTACATGAGGCCTAACTCTTACCAGCACGCCTTCGGGAAGCTGGAGCATCTGTTCCTCAAGATGCTGAATGGTGAGGGTGCTAAGCTGGAATCACCAAGAGATAAAAACGGTATGGGGCTGCAGGGAAGAAAGCAACGGATCAAATTGCAACACATAGAGCAGCAGGCACCTACATTTGTCTTTGTCAATTTTGGAGCTGCTTTGATTGGTTGCCTACATACTGAAGAGCTACACCGCTTCCCTCTTTGATTGTTCCTGTGACCTTTGTGATCGGTTTTGCAACTGCCAAGTTTTCCGGCTTGACCTGCCCTGCACTTTGAATTCTTTCCACGAAACGCCCGCATCACCGGTCACACCCCAGAACAAAAACAAATAATCATATTTGCTCGCTATTATCAGATTTTCACAAAAATTTGTAATAGAACAATCTTCCCAAATAAATCCTTCTCAAACCTACAGTAAAGTCTTAGCCCTTGTACACACGGTCGGACATTCAGACGGAAAATGTCCGATCGGACCACGTTGTCTGATAATCCGACAGTGTGTGGGCTCCATCGGACTGTTTCCGTCGGAATATCCGACAGACAACGTTTTAGAGCTGGGCTATAAAGCTTTCCAACAACATGATCCGATCGGACTTTGATTGTGTGTAGAGAATTCCTGATCGTGCCACACATGCTCAGATCAAATACGTAGACCAAAGCTATTGGCTACCAGCCTGAACGTAGTCCCGTCCTAACGAAATAACGTCATCACGTTACGTACGATCGGATTTTCCGACAACTTTGTCCGACCGTGTGTATGCAACACAAGTTTCGGGCAAAATCCATCGGACAAAATCGGATTTTGTTGTCGGAATGTCCGACCGTGTGTACAAGGGCTTATACTGAACGTAGATTCAATTCTAAGCCCTTGTACACACGGTCGGACATTCCGATTTTGTCCAACGGATTTTGTCTGAAACTTGTGTTGCATACACACGGTCGAACAAAGTTGTCGGGAAAATCCGATCGTTCAGAACGTGACGACGTTATTTCGTTACGACAGGACTACGTTCAGGCTAGTAGCCAATAGCTTTGGTCTAGGAATTTGATCTGAGCATGTGTGGCACTTTGTCCGATCGGAATTCAATACACATGATCGGACAAAGTCCGATCGGATCATGTTGTCGGAAAGTTTTATAGGCCAGCTCTAAAACGTTGTCCGCCGGATATTCCGACGTAAACAGTCCGATGGAGCCCACACACAGTCGGATTATCCGACAACACGGTCCAATCAGACATTTTCCGTCGGAATGTCTGACCGTGTGTACAAGGGCTAATAGAAATTCTCCAATAGTACAATTTTTTTAAGATTAAAATTATACCTAAATATAAAAGAAAAAAAAATAGAAATGAGGTTCAGTATAGAAAAATATTTATCAACTAAACCACCACCACTAAAATTAAAGCTCAACTCTGGACACCAAAAATTCCCTTCCTAGCACAAATGCCCTCCACTATATCACCTGCTCTGGCACAAACCGTCCTAATTCCCCCTTCTAGCACAAATCCTCTTCCCCCCAATCCCCTTCCCAACCCAAATTCCCCAAATCACAACTCCTAGCATCCCCCCAAATTTCACCTCCTAGAACAATTCATATCCCCCTGCCTCCCCCCAATTTTCCCTCCCAACCAGAGGCGGACTGGCAACTCATGGGGCCCCCGGGCAATAGGAGATTATGGGGCCCCCGGGCAATAGGAGAAGATTATGGGGACCCCGGGCAATAGGAGATTATGGGGACCCCAGGCAATAGATTATGGGGCCACACAGTATACACACACATACAGTATACACACACAGACACACAATATACACACACAGTAGTGGCATGGGGCCCGAGTGTCCGAATGGTCAGTCCACCCCTACTCCCAACACAAATCCCCGCCAATCTTCATGCTGCACTCTCCCCCACCTCTCATGATATCACAGTGTGCAGGGCAGTCGCCCCTCCTGTGCCCCCCCCCCCCTTTTGTCTTGACCCTGCTTGTCCTCATCCTGCACACCGGCGGTGACTTTTTACTCCACTTCTCCAGGAAGCCTTTATACATGTCTGCAACAGAAGCAGTGCAGCCTTTTTTACAGGGCATAAGAGTGGCCCGGGGGGGGCAATTGCCCCCTGTCCCAGTCCGCCCCTGGCTTAGATTGGGAGTTTGAGCAGGCTTAAGCTTAGTTAGCTTTTGTCCAATCTTCTACCGCTTCCCACCCAGGCCAATTCTGGCACTTCGCTCCTACATGTAAAAATCATCTTTTTTTTTTTTTTATAGAAAATTACTCAGAACCCCCAAACATTATATATGGTTGTTTTTTGTTAGCAGACACCCTAGGAAATAAAGTGGCTGTCATTGCAACTTTTTATGTCACACGGTATTTGCGCAGCGAATTTTCAAACGTGAAGAAAAAACTTTCATGAATTAAAAAAAAACAAAAAAAACAGTAACGTTAGGCCAATTTTTTTGTATAATGTGAAATATGATGTTATGCCCAGTAAATAGATACCTAACATGTCACACTTTAAAACTGCGCACACTCGTGGAATGGCGACAAACTTCAGTACTTAAAAATCTCCATAGGCAACGCTTTAAAAATTTTTACAGGTTCCCAGTTCAGTCACAGAGGAGGTTTTGGGTAGAATTGTTGCTTTTGCTCTAACACACGCAGCGATACCTACATGTGTGATTTGAACGGCGTTGACGTGACTCACGTATGCGTTCGCTTCTACGCGTGAGCAAGCGAGCACAGGGGGCGCTTTAATTAATTGATTTTATTTATTTATTTATTTTACATTTATTTTTTTATTTTTACACTTTCTCTTTAAACATTTTTTTTTGGTCACTTTTATTCCTATTACAAGGAATGTAAACATCCCTTGTAATGGGAATAGTGCGTGACAGGTGCTCTTTATGGAGAGATGTGGGGGTCAAAAAGACCTCTTCAGGCTGGAAAGGCTGAGATAAAAAAAAATGTAAATAAACTCTCTCGGCCTTTCCAGCCGCGTCCCCAGGATTGTTTACTTCCACCCGACCCGGATGTGACGTCATAACGTCGCACCCCAGGCCTCTGAGGGTCATAGAGATGACTGGAGACCATCTGGTGAGAAGAAATCTCTATGGTAAACTTCTGGCGGCGACTGATTCCTTCTCCAGCTCGCCGATCGCAGGGGCGAGCCGGGAGAAGCACCAGAGGGAGGCAGGAGGAGGGGAGGGGGGGCATTCCCTCCCGCCAAATGTAAGAATGATCAAGCAGCTGAACTGCCCCCATGATTGTTTTTATGGTGCACAGAATTGGAAAAGACAATATCAAGATGAGGCCTGTAGCTGCAGGAGTGTCAGATATGTCCACTCAAAGTCCATGACGTCATATGACGAACCGTAGGCGGGAAGTGATTAAATGTAGCAATGCAGCAAACTACAACAGGTGGCCCACTTAGTTACTTTTTCAATAAACACAATCTTACTGTAATCTGCAACAATGTCCCTTTGGATTTACTTTTTGTTTAATCCATGTTATGCAAGATGTTTTAGGCCGCGTACACACGCGGGGACTGTTCGCCCAACTTTGTCCGTCAAACAGTTTCGGCAAACAGTCCGCTCAAAATTAGCATGGACGGACATGGCCAC
>NW_027507764.1:20215344-20242844 GCF_037356315.1 Lithobates pipiens | reverse complement strand
ACAAAGACAAGTGTGTCTTGTCTACAGTCAAGCATGGTGGTGGAAGTGTCATGGTCTGGGGCTGCATGAGTGCTGCCAGCACTGGGGAGCTACAGAGCCACATTGAGGGGAGCATGAATGCCAACATGTACTGTGACATACTGAAGCAGAGCATGATCCACTTCTTTCGGAGACTGGGCCGTAGGGCAGTATTCCAACATGATAACTACCCCAAACACACCTCCAAGATGACCACTTCCTTGCTAAAGAAGCTGAGGGTAAAGGTGATGGACTGGCCAAGAATGTCTCCAGACCTAAACTCTATTGAGCATCTGTGAGGCATCCTCAAATGGAAGGTGGATGATGGCAAGGTCTCTAACATCCACCAGCTCTGTGATGTCATCATGGAGGAGGGGAAGAGGACTCCAGTGGCAACCTGTGAAGCTCTGGTGAACTCCATGCCCAAGAGGGTTAAGACAGTGCTGGAAAATAATGGTGGCCACACAAAATATTGACAATTTGGACCCAATTTGTGGATTTTCACTTAGGGGTGTACTCACTTTTGTTGCCAGCGGTTTAGACATTAATGGCTGTGTCCAGGAGGTCATAAAAGAACTCAGAACAACATCTAAAGAACTGCAGGCCTCACTTGCCTCATGTAAGATCAGTGTTCATGATTCAACAGTAAGGCCGCGTACACACGGGCGGACTGTTCGCCCAACTTTGTCCGCTGAACAATGTTTGGGCGGACAGTCCGCTCGTGTGTGGGCTTTCAGCGGACAGTTTCAGCGGACAGTTTGACGAACAAGGTTTTTCGGAATTTCCGAAAAACTGTCCGCTGAAACCTTGTTTCAGCGAACAGTCCGCTCGTGTGTAGGCTTGTTCGTCAAACTAAGTTCCGCGCATGCTCAGAAAGGATTTACACGCCGAAAGTTATAATGCAGTGTATAGGACGTCGTATTTTTCGTCCCGTCGTACGTGCCGTTCACGTCATCGCGCACGGTTTCAGCAAACTGTTCGTTCGTCGTGTGTGGCCATGTCCGTCCATGCTAATTTTGAGCGGACTGTTTGCCGAAACTGTTTGACGGACAAAGTTGGGCGAACAGTCCCCGCGTGTGTACGCGGCCTAAGAAAGAGACTTGGCAAAAATGGCATCCATGGGAGAATTCCAAGGCCAAAGCCACTGCTGACCAAAAAGAATACAAAAGCTCATCTCACATTTACCAAAAAACAGACTTTTAGGCAAATATTTTGTGGACTGATGAGACAAACAATTGACATTTTGGAAGGTGTGCGCCCCGTTACATCTGGCATAAAACGAATACAGCATTTCATAACAAGAACATCATACCACCAGTCAGACACGGTGGTGGTCCCGTGTCGCCTGCTCGGCTGTGGACTCACTGTAGTAGTACCACGACAGTTTGCTCAAGCCATGAGCGCCTCTGAGAATCGGCCACTGACCGAGGATCAAATGCAACATCTAGTTCAGAGGCTTAACTCCCAGCAAGCAAATCAAGAGCAAATAATGCTGGTCCTTCAGGATCTTGCCTCCCGTCTGAATCGTCTGCAACTCGCTGCAACTTCAGCTCCTCCCGTTCCTGCTTTTGCTTCTGTGTTACCTACTACATATGGCAATCCCTGCATATGCCACCGCCTTAAAGCGGGGTTCCACCCTAAAGTGGAACTTCCGCTGATCGGAACCCTCCCTCCCTCCAGTGTCACAATTGGAACCTTTCAGGGGGGAGGGGGGTGGAGATACCTGTCAAAAACAGGTATTTACACCCACTTCCGGGCATAGACTCCCGTGGGAGTCTATGCCTCTTCCTGTCCTGCCGCACTGTCTGCTGGGACACACACGGGTCCCAGAGACAGCACGAACAATTCCTACTGCGCAACTGGCGCATGCGCAGTAGGGAACCGGGAAGTGAAGCCGATTCGCTTCACTTCCTGATTCCCTCACCTAGAATGGTGGCGGCAGCAGCCGAGAGCCGATCGATCGATCGGCCTCGGCATCGCTGGACCCCGGGACAGGTGAGTGTCCATTTATTAAAAGTCAGCAGCTGTAGTATTTATAGCTGCTGGCTTTTAATATTTTTTTTCCCAGTACAGTCCCGCTTTAACCCCTTGTACACACGGTTGGAGATTCCGACTACCAAATCCGTCGGAGTAATTCCGACAGATTAATTCCAGAAGAGGTCCGGAAGTGATGTTGCATACACACGGTCGGACTAAGTTGTCGGAAAATCCGATTGTACATAACGTGATGACGTTATTTCGTTACGACGGGACTACGTTCATGCTAGTAGCCAATAGCTTTTGTCTAGGAATTTGATCTGAGCATGCGTGGCACTTTGTCCGTTGGAGTAGGCTACACATGATCGGAGTATGTCCAATCGGAGCATTTTGTCGGAAAATTTTAAAGGCAAGTTGGAAAACTTGGTCCGTCGGATATTCCGATGGAAACAGTCCGATGGAGACCACACACAGTTGGAATATCCGACAAAACGGTCCAAAAGGACACATTCCGTCGGAATCTCCGACCGTGTGTACAAGGGCCAAGGCTTGTCGGGGCTTCATTAATCAGTGTTCCATCCACTTTGAACTTTCCAGCCATCATTTTCCAACTAATCGCACCAAAGTTGCATATATCATCTCCCTCCTCTCCGGTGATGCTCTAGCTTGGGCCTCCCCACTCTGGGAATCACACGATTCTATCACCTCCGACCTCCAGCTCTTTTTGGATGCATTCCGGAAAACTTTTGATGAGCCCGGCAGAATGTCTTCGGCTGCTGGAGCCCTCCTTCATCTTCGTCAGCAAGGAATGACAGTCGGCCAATACGCAGTTCAATTCTGTACGCTGGCCGCTGAACTCAAATGGGATAATGAGGCCCTTACTGCTACTTTCTGGCAAGGCCTATCTGAGCGTGTCAAGGATGAACTGGCTGGATGCACCATTCCTACCCCATTGGATGATTTAATCACATTAAGCATTCAAATAGACATTTGCTTCAAGGAGCCGGTCCTGGAGAAATCCAGATCCAGTAATCCCCCTGCTGGCCGTCCAGCACAGGTAGTCCAAAGATCTGTGGAATCCTCTCCGACTTCAACCTCTCACAAGTTGGAAGAACCTATGCAGCTTGGGCGAACTCGCCTCACTCCCGAAGAACGTGCCCGATGCATGGGATTGGGCCTTTATTGTGGAAAGAAAATTGCCCCATCTATGGCTGTCTTTACTTTACTTGGTCACTGGTTGTCCAAATCCTGGATCTCTGGTCAGTGTTCTTTCAACTGCAACCTTTTTTGCCCATACACAGTCCAACCATATGACAACATTTAGTCTTCTACTCAAGGCCATCCACACTCAGGTGACACTATTCCACACATGGAAGATCATATATGAGTCCATCACTGACGATCCTTAGTGAACTCCAAAAGACTCAGCATTAAGCCCATTGGGGCAAAAAGCATCGAAGGGACCTTTCCCTTAGACGGGGGATGGAGAGCAGAGCTGAAGCCATCCCATACTACCTGGTTCAGCTTTACTCACAATAAGTCAATGTCTTGATTCAATTGGCCGCCATTTTTTCTGTAGAATTTTGAAGCCCGACAAGCTGCTTTGTATGATCTGCACCGGCTCATTACATGTCATGTTGGCTGATAACAGCGATAGAACCATTTGATTGGTACTTTTTTTATGTTTTGGTCTCCATTCAGTCATATCACATTTCATTTATCATTGGAAGTTGTCCTTCCCATTAGGACCTTCTATTGATTTTTGCGCCCAAGTCATGGGCCATCAAACTAATCCACAGATTCATTAAAACAAACCCAAGTTTAATATTGGTGAATCGGTTGATACTGTATGTGATGTTCTATACTGGTCTTTCTTTACAATATTTGGTCTTTAGGTACATTTCAGATTTAATAAAAAAAAAATTGTTTTTGTTTTGTTTTGTTTTTTAATACTGTGGTAGCCAAAGCCTTCGTTATTTTTATTATCTTTACCAGAAATTTTTCAGCAGGTGCTTGGTGGCGTATCTAAACTCAAAAACAAAAATGTACTATATTGCAGCTTACCGGTCTTTAGATGTTGCTCTTTCATTTTCAAGGCTAAGAACATTTTCAGCAAGTACAGAAAAGACCCGTTGATCCTGCCAGAAATGCTGTATCCTTGTAACTTCCTATGGGTTTATTTTGGAATTGGGGTGGCGTAGCAATGGACTCAAAGCTCGGTGGAGGTTCTAACTGCATTGAATGATTTATATAGTGTGGTAGCTCTCTTTTGTTCAATGGAGCCCCAACGGTGTTCCTGTTAACCTGCATGAATAGGAAGGATCCACCTACAAATTTTTATATTTCACAAATAAAGGGTCTCTCAAAAGTTGACACCCAACTTGTTGTGGGGGGGTCATATGAGTATAAAATACCTTCTAAATATATAACCATTTATGTAACTGTATATCATAGGTTTCACTTGATAGACTTGTGTCATAGGTTAAACTTGATGGACTTGTGTCATAGGTTAAACTTGATGGACTTATGTCTTTTTTCAGCCTCACTTACTATGTAACATCCAAAGCCTCTGGTTTATACACCAGATACATCCTAAATATTGACCCATGTATCTAACTGTCCATCTAGAGCCTCTGGTTTATAGACCCGGAGACCTCCTAAATATAGAGCTATTTATCCAACTTAGAAAGTATATATCCTATATATGGAACCAATATCCAATTGCCCATCCACGGCCTCTGGTTTATAGACCGGATACATCCAAAATATCGACCCATGTATCCAACTGTCCATCTAGAGCCTCTGGTTTATTGACTAGATACATCCTAAATATAGAACCATTTATCCAACTGTCCATCCAGAGCCTCTGGTTTATAGACCAGATAAATCCTAAATATAGAACCATTTATCCAACTGTCCATCCAGAGCCTCTGGTTTATTGACCAGATACATCCTAAATATAGAACCATTTATCCAACTGTCCATCCAGAGCCTCTGGTTTATTGACCAGATACATCCTAAATATAGAACCATTTATCCAACTGTCCATCCAGAGCCTCTGGTTTATAGACCAGATAAATCCTAAATATACAAAGATTTATCCAACTGTCCATCCATAGCCTCTGGTTTATAGACCAGATAAATCCTAAATATAGAAAGATGTATCCAACTGTCTATCCAGAGCCTCTGATTTATAGACCGGATAAATCCTAAATATAAAACCATATACCCAACTTTCCATCCAGAGCCTTTGGTTCTTAGAAAGGACACATCCTAAATATAGAACCAATTATCCAACTGCCCATCCAGAGCCTCTGGTTTATAGACTAGATACATTCTAAATATAGATCCATTTATCCAACTGTCCATCCAGAGCCTCTGGTTTATAGACCATGTAAATTCTAAATATAGAGCCATTTATCCAACTGTACATCCAATGCCTCTGGCTTATAGACCAGATACATCCTAAACCTTGAGCTAGCTTTCCCGCTGTGCACGCAGAGCTGCATTCTTTCTGTAACATTACAGCCTAAAAATAGGGCCGTACATTGAGCTTAGTTAATGGATGTTTCTAGCTTGTTAGCTCTCATCAGTGCAATCAAAGGAACAATAGCTTCCTTGAAGAAAGAATAATTCAGAATATTCCTGAGCATTTGTCAGGCAGAGCTGTACATGTGTATAGATTCTCTCCATAAATATACTTTCAAAATGGACGAGGCTGAAGGATGACAGATGACAAGTCGGCCTCTTGTTGTTTTTCTGATTAACCCGTTGCAGGCAGAAAGTCTGTGTGTACGGAGAACAGAAAGCGCCAGGCACCAGAGAGGTGAGGGGTTAAATTGGAGGGCAGCTCATCAGGAACCCCGCCATGGTGGAATGCTTGGGTTTAATGCACAATATTGATTTGCAAATGGACAGCCAGCAAGAGATGCCTGCTATGAGATGATTGCAGGAGAGAGGGATCCTGTAACACAAAACCAGAGGATCCTGAGCCACCGCCACTTCTCACCTTCAGGAAGGATGCATCCATGTTTGTTTATGACCATGGCCAGATGATCCCTATAGCAAAAAGTAAAAAAAAATAAAAATAAAGTTAAAAATTTAAGAAAAAACGCAAGACAATTTTGTAATACACAAGCAATTTTGTAAATCAATGTTAATAAAAATAGCTTCTCCTGAGACCTCTCACCTCTCTCCTCTGTCTTCATCTCCTGAGACCTCTCACTCCTCTCCTCTGTCTTCATCTCCTGAGACCTCTCACCTCCCTCCTCTGTCTTCATCTCCTGAGACCTCTCACCTCCCTCCTCCGTCTTCATCTCCTGAGACCTCTCACCCCTCTCCTCTGTCTTCATCTCCTGAGACCTCTCACCTCCCTCCTCCGTCTTCATCTCCTGAGACCTCTCACCCCTCTCCTCTGTCTTCATCTCCTGAGACCTCTCACCCCTCTCCTCTGTCTTCATCTCCTGAGACCTCTCACCTCCCTCCTCAGTCTTCATCTCCTGAGACCTCTCACCCCTCTCCTCTGTCTTCATCTCCTGAGACCTCTCACCCCTCTCCTCTGTCTTCATCTCCTGAGACCTCTCACCCCTCTCCTCTGTCTTCATCTCCTGAGACCTCTCACCCCTCTCCTCTGTCTTCATCTCCTGAGACCTCTCACCTCCCTCCTCCGTCTTCATCTCCTGAGACCTCTCACCCCTCTCCTCTGTCTTCATCTCCTGAGACCTCTCACCCCTCTCCTCTGTCTTCATCTCCTGAGACCTCTCACCTCCCTCCTCAGTCTTCATCTCCTGAGACCTCTCACCCCTCTCCTCTGTCTTCATCTCCTGAGACCTCTCACCCCTCTCCTCTGTCTTCATCTCCTGAGACCTCTCACCTCCCTCCTCTGTCTACATCTCCTGAGACCTCTCACCTCCCTCCTCCGTCTTCATCTCCTGAGACCTCTCACCCCTCTCCTCTGTCTTCATCTCCTGAGACCTCTCACCCCTCTCCTCTGTCTTCATCTCCTGAGACCTCTCACCCCTCTCCTCTGTCTTCATCTCCTGAGACCTCTCACCTCCCTCCTCTGTCTTCATCTCCTGAGACCTCTCACCTCCCTCCTCCGTCTCCATCTCCTGAGACCTCTCACCTCCCTCCTCTGTCTTCATCTCCTGAGACCTCTCACCTCTCTCCTCTGTCTTCATCTCCTGAGACCTCTCACCTCTCTCCTCTGTCTTCATCTCCTGAGACCTCTCACCCCTCTCCTCTGTCTTCATCTCCTGAGACCTCTTACCTCCCTCCTCCGTCTTCATCTCCTGAGACCTCTCACCCCTCTCCTCTGTCTTCATCTCCTGAGACCTCTCACCTCCCTCCTCCGTCTTCATCTCCTGAGACCTCGCACCCCTCTCCTCTGTCTTCATCTCCTGAGACCTCTCACCCCCTTCTCTGTCTTCATCTCCTGAGACTTCTCACCTCCCTCCTCAGTCTTCATCTCCTGAGACCTCTCACCCCTCTTCTCTGTCTACATCTCCTGAGACCTCTCACCTCTCTCCTCTGTCTTCATCTCCTGAGACCTCTCACCTCCCTCCTCTGTCTTCATCTCCTGAGACCTCCCACCTTCCTCCTCTGTCTTCATCTCCTGAGACCTCTCATCCCTCTCCTCTGTCTTCATCTCCTGAGACCTCTCACCTCCCTCCTCTGTCTTCATCTCCTGAGACCTCTCACCTCTCTCCTCTGTCTTCATCTCCTGAGACCTCTCACCTCTCTCCTCTGTCTTCATCTCCTGAGACCTCTCACCTCTTTTCTCTGTCTTCATCTCCTGAGACCTCTCACCCCTCTCCTCTGTCTTCATCTCCTGAGACCTCTCACCTCCCTCCTCCGTCTTCATCTCCTGAGATCTCTCACCCCTCTCCCCTGTCTTCATCTCCTGAGACCTCTCACCTCCCTCCTCTGTCTTCATCTCCTGAGACCTCTCACCTCCCTCCTCTGTCTTCATCTCCTGAGACCTCTCACCCCTCTCCTCTGTCTTCATCTCCTGAGACCTCTCACCTCCCTCCTCTGTCTTCATCTCCTGAGACCTCTCACCTCTCTCCTCTGTCTTCATCTCCTGAGACCTCTCACCCCTCTCCTCTGTCTTCATCTCCTGAGACCTCTTACCTCCCTCCTTCGTCTTCATCTCCTGAGACCTCTCACCTCCCTCCTCTGTCTTCATCTCCTGAGACCTCTCACCTCCCTCCTCCGTCTTCATCTCCTGAGACCTCGCACCCCTCTCCTCTGTCTTCATCTCCTGAGACCTCTCACCCCTCTCCTCTGTCTTCATCTCCTGAGACCTCTCACCTCCCTCCTCCGTCTTCATCTCCTGAGACCTCTCACCTCTCTCCTCTGTCTTCATCTCCTGAGACATCTCACCCCTCTCCTCTGTCTTCATCTCCTGAGACCTCTCACCCCTCTCCTCTGTCTTCATCTCCTGAGACCTCTCACCTCTCTCCTCTGTCTTCATCTCCTGAGACCTCTCACCTCCCTCCTCTGTCTTCATCTCCTGAGACCTCTCACCTCCCTTCTCTGTCTTCCTCTCCTGAGACCTCTCACCCCTCTCCTCTGTCTTCATCTCCTGAGACCTCTCACCTCTCTCCTCTGTCTTCATCTCCTGAGACCTCTCACCCCTCTCCTCTGTCTTCATCTCCTGAGACCTCTTACCTCCCTCCTTCGTCTTCATCTCCTGAGACCTCTCACCCCTCTCCTCTGTCTTCATCTCCTGAGACCTCTCACCTCCCTCCTCCGTCTTCATCTCCTGAGACCTCTCACCTCTCTCCTCTGTCTTCATCTCCTGAGACATCTCACCCCTCTCCTCTGTCTTCATCTCCTGAGACCTCTCACCCCTCTCCTCTGTCTTCATCTCCTGAGACCTCTCACCCCTCTCCTCTGTCTTCATCTCCTGAGACCTCTCACTCCTCTCCTCTGTCTACATCTCCTGAGACCTCTCACCCCTCTCCTCTGTCTTCATCTCCTGAGACCTCTCACCTCCCTCCTCTGTCTTCATCTCCTGAGACCTCTCACCCCTCTCCTCTGTCTTCATCTCCTGAGACCTCTCACCCCTCTCCTCTGTCTTCATCTCCTGAGACCTCTCACCCCTCTCCTCTGTCTTCATCTCCTGAGACCTCTCACCCCTCTCCTCTGTCTTCATCTCCTGAGACCTCTCACTCCTCTCCTCTGTCTTCATCTCCTGAGACCTCTCACCCCTCTCCTCTGTCTTCATCTCCTGAGACCTCTCACCCCTCTCCTCTGTCTTCATCTCCTGAGACCTCTCACCCCTCTCCTCTGTCTTCATCTCCTGAGACCTCTCACCTCTCTCCTCTGTCTTCATCTCATGAGACCTCTCACCTCCCTCCTCTGTCTTCATCTCCTGAGACCTCTCACCTCCCTCCTCTGTCTTCATCTCCTGAGACCTCTCACCCCTCTCCTCTGTCTTCATCTCCTGAGACCTCTCACCTCTCTCCTCTGTCTTCATCTCCTGAGACCTCTCACCTCCCTCCTCTGTCTTCATCTCCTGAGACCTCTCACCCCTCTCCTCTGTCTTCATCTCCTGAGACCTCTCACCTCTCTCTTCTGTCTTCATCTCATGAGACATCTCACCCCTCTCCTCTGTCTTCATCTCCTGAGACCTCTCACCCCTCTCCTCTGTCTTCATCTCCTGAGACCTCTCACCCCTCTCCTCTGTCTTCATCTCCTGAGACCTCTCACCTCCCTCCTCTGTCTTCATCTCCTGAGACCTCGCACCTCCCTCCTCTGTCTTCATCTCCTGAGACCTCTCACCTCCCTCCTCTGTCTTCATCTCCTGAGACCTCTCACCTCTCTCCTCTGTCTTCATCTCCCGAGACCTCTCACCTCTCTCCTCTGTCTTCATCTCCTGAGACCTCTCACCTCCCTCCTCTGTCTTCATCTCCTGAGACCTCTCACCTCTCTCCTCTGTCTTCATCTCCTGAGACCTCTCACCCCTCTCCTCTGTCTTCATCTCCTGAGACCTCTCACCTCCCTCCTCCGTCTTCATCTCCTGAGACCTCTCACCTCCCTCCTCTGTCTTCATCTCCTGAGACCTCTCTCCTCTGTCTTCATCTCCTGAGACCTCTCACCCCTCTCCCCTGTCTTCATCTCCTGAGACCTCTCACCTCCCTCCTCTGTCTTCATCTCCTGAGACCTCTCTCCTCTGTCTTAATATCCTGAGACCTCTCACCTCCCTCCTCCGTCTTCATCTCCTGAGACCTCTCACCCCTCTCCTCTGTCTTCATCTCCTGAGACCTCTCACCTCCCTCCTCTGTCTTCATCTCCTGAGACCTCTCACCTCCCTTCTCTGTCTTCCTCTCCTGAGACCTCTCACCCCTCTCCTCTGTCTTCATCTCCTGAGACCTCTCACCCCTCTCCTCTGTCTTCATCTCCTGAGACCTCTCACCTCTCTCCTCTGCCTTCATCTCCTGAGACCTCTCACCCCTCTCCTCTGTCTTCATCTCCTGAGACCTCTCACCCCTCTCCTCTGTCTTCATCTCCTGAGACCTCTCACCTCCCTCCTCTGTCTTCATCTCCTGAGACCTCTCACCTCCCTCCTCCGTCTTCATCTCCTGAGACCTCTCACCTCCCTCCTCTGTCTTCATCTCCTGAGACCTCTCACCCCTCTCCTCTGTCTTCATCTCCTGAGACCTCTCACCTCCCTCCTCTGTCTTCATCTCCTGAGACCTCTCACCTCTCTCCTCTGTCTTCATCTCCTGAGACCTCTCACCTCTCTCCTCTGTCTTCATCTCCTGAGACCTCTCACCCCTCTCCTCTGTCTTCATCTCCTGAGACCTCTTACCTCCCTCCTCCGTCTTCATCTCCTGAGACCTCTCACCCCTCTCCTCTGTCTTCATCTCCTGAGACCTCTCACCTCCCTCCTCCGTCTTCATCTCCTGAGACCTCTCACCCCTCTCCTCTGTCTTCATCTCCTGAGACCTCTCACCCCCTTCTCTGTCTTCATCTCCTGAGACCTCTCACCCCTCTTCTCTGTCTACATCTCCTGAGACCTCTCACCTCTCTCCTCTGTCTTCATCTCCTGAGACCTCTCACCTCCCTCCTCTGTCTTCATCTCCTTAGACCTCGCACCTCCCTCCTCTGTCTTCATCTCCTGAGACCTCTCATCCCTCTCCTCTGTCTTCATCTCCTGAGACCTCTCACCTCCCTCCTCTGTCTTCATCTCCTGAGACCTCTCACCTCTCTCCTCTGTCTTCATCTCCTGAGACCTCTCACCTCTCTCCTCTGTCTTCATCTCCTGAGACCTCTCACCTCTTTTCTCTGTCTTCATCTCCTGAGACCTCTCACCCCTCTCCTCTGTCTTCATCTCCTGAGACCTCTCACCTCCCTCCTCCGTCTTCATCTCCTGAGATCTCTCACCCCTCTCCCCTGTCTTCATCTCCTGAGACCTCTCACCTCCCTCCTCTGTCTTCATCTCCTGAGACCTCTCACCTCCCTCCTCTGTCTTCATCTCCTGAGACCTCTCACCCCTCTCCTCTGTCTTCATCTCCTGAGACCTCTCACCTCTCTCCTCTGTCTTCATCTCCTGAGATCTCTCACCCCTCTCCCCTGTCTTCATCTCCTGAGACCTCTCACCTCCCTCCTCTGTCTTCATCTCCTGAGACCTCTCACCTCCCTCCTCTGTCTTCATCTCCTGAGACCTCTCACCCATCTCCTCTGTCTTCATCTCCTGAGACCTCTCACCTCCCTCCTCTGTCTTCATCTCCTGAGACCTCTCACCTCCCTCCTCTGTCTTCATCTCCTGAGACCTCTCACCCCTCTCCTCTGTCTTCATCTCCTGAGACCTCTCACCTCTCTCCTCTGTCTTCATCTCCTGAGATCTCTCACCCCTCTCCCCTGTCTTCATCTCCTGAGACCTCTCACCTCCCTCCTCTGTCTTCATCTCCTGAGACCTCTCACCTCCCTCCTCTGTCTTCATCTCCTGAGACCTCTCACCCCTCTCCTCTGTCTTCATCTCCTGAGACCTCTCACCTCCCTCCTCTGTCTTCATCTCCTGAGACCTCTCACCCCTCTCCTCTGTCTTCATCTCCTGAGACCTCTCACCTCCCTCCTCTGTCTTCATCTCCTGAGACCTCTCACCTCTCTCCTCTGTCTACATCTCCTGAGACCTCTCACCCCTCTCCTCTGTCTTCATCTCCTGAGACCTCTTACCTCCCTCCTTCGTCTTCATCTCCTGAGACCTCTCACCCCTCTCCTCTGTCTTCATCTCCTGAGACCTCTCACCTCCCTCCTCCGTCTTCATCTCCTGAGACTTCTCACCTCTCTCCTCTGTCTTCATCTCCTGAGACATCTCACCCCTCTCCTCTGTCTTCATCTCCTGAGACCTCTCACCCCTCTCCTCTGTCTTCATCTCCTGAGACCTCTCACTCCTCTCCTCTGTCTACATCTCCTGAGACCTCTCACCTCCCTCCTCTGTCTTCATCTCTTGAGACCTCTCACCCCTCTCCTCTGTCTTCATCTCCTGAGACCTCTCACCCCTCTCCTCTGTCTTCATCTCCTGAGACCTCTCACCCCTCTCCTCTGTCTTCATCTCCTGAGACCTCTCACCCCTCTCCTCTGTCTTCATCTCCTGAGACCTCTCACTCCTCTCCTCTGTCTTCATCTCCTGAGACCTCTCACCCCTCTCCTCTGTCTTCATCTCCTGAGACCTCTCACCCCTCTCCTCTGTCTTCATCTCCTGAGACCTCTCACCCCTCTCCTCTGTCTTCATCTCCTGAGACCTCTCACCTCCCTCCTCTGTCTTCATCTCCTGAGACCTCTCACCCCTCTCCTCTGTCTTCATCTCCTGAGACCTCTCACCCCTCTCCTCTGTCTTCATCTCCTGAGACCTCTCACCCCTCTCCTCTGTCTTCATCTCCTGAGACCACTCACTCCTCTCCTCTGTCTTCATCTCCTGAGACCTCTCACCTCCCTCCTCTGTCTTCATCTCCTGAGACCTCTCACCTCCCTCCTCTGTCTTCATCTCCTGAGACCTCTCACCCCTCTCCTCTGTCTTCATCTCCTGAGACCTCTCACCCCTCTCCTCTGTCTTCATCTCCTGAGACCTCTCACCTCTCTCCTCTGTCTTCATCTCATGAGACCTCTCACCTCCCTCCTCTGTCTTCATCTCCTGAGACCTCTCACCTCCCTCCTCTGTCTTCATCTCCTGAGACCTCTCACCCCTCTCCTCTGTCTTCATCTCCTGAGACCTCTCACCTCTCTCCTCTGTCTTCATCTCCTGAGACCTCTCACCTCCCTCCTCTGTCTTCATCTCCTGAGACCTCTCACCCCTCTCCTCTGTCTTCATCTCCTGAGACCTCTCACCTCTCTCTTCTGTCTTCATCTCATGAGACATCTCACCCCTCTCCTCTGTCTTCATCTCCTGAGACCTCTCACCCCTCTCCTCTGTCTTCATCTCCTGAGACCTCTCACCCCTCTCCTCTGTCTTCATCTCCTGAGACCTCTCACCTCCCTCCTCTGTCTTCATCTCCTGAGACCTCGCACCTCCCTCCTCTGTCTTCATCTCCTGAGACCTCTCACCTCCCTCCTCTGTCTTCATCTCCTGAGACCTCTCACCTCTCTCCTCTGTCTTCATCTCCCGAGACCTCTCACCTCTCTCCTCTGTCTTCATCTCCTGAGACCTCTCACCTCCCTCCTCTGTCTTCATCTCCTGAGACCTCTCACCTCTCTCCTCTGTCTTCATCTCCTGAGACCTCTCACCCCTCTCCTCTGTCTTCATCTCCTGAGACCTCTCACCTCCCTCCTCCGTCTTCATCTCCTGAGACCTCTCACCTCCCTCCTCTGTCTTCATCTCCTGAGACCTCTCTCCTCTGTCTTCATCTCCTGAGACCTCTCACCCCTCTCCCCTGTCTTCATCTCCTGAGACCTCTCACCTCCCTCCTCTGTCTTCATCTCCTGAGACCTCTCTCCTCTGTCTTAATATCCTGAGACCTCTCACCTCCCTCCTCCGTCTTCATCTCCTGAGACCTCTCCCCCCCTTCTCTGTCTTCATCTCCTGAGACCTCTCACCCCTCTCCTCTGTCTTCATCTCCTGAGACCTCTCACCTCCCTCCTCTGTCTTCATCTCCTGAGACCTCTCACCTCCCTTCTCTGTCTTCCTCTCCTGAGACCTCTCACCCCTCTCCTCTGTCTTCATCTCCTGAGACCTCTCACCCCTCTCCTCTGTCTTCATCTCCTGAGACCTCTCACCTCTCTCCTCTGCCTTCATCTCCTGAGACCTCTCACCCCTCTCCTCTGTCTTCATCTCCTGAGACCTCTCACCCCTCTCCTCTGTCTTCATCTCCTGAGACCTCTCACCTCCCTCCTCTGTCTTCATCTCCTGAGACCTCTCACCTCCCTCCTCCGTCTTCATCTCCTGAGACCTCTCACCTCCCTCCTCTGTCTTCATCTCCTGAGACCTCTCACCCCTCTCCTCTGTCTTCATCTCCTGAGACCTCTCACCTCCCTCCTCTGTCTTCATCTCCTGAGACCTCTCACCTCTCTCCTCTGTCTTCATCTCCTGAGACCTCTCACCTCTCTCCTCTGTCTTCATCTCCTGAGACCTCTCACCCCTCTCCTCTGTCTTCATCTCCTGAGACCTCTTACCTCCCTCCTCCGTCTTCATCTCCTGAGACCTCCCACCCCTCTCCTCTGTCTTCATCTCCTGAGACCTCTCACCTCCCTCCTCCGTCTTCATCTCCTGAGACCTCTCACCCCTCTCCTCTGTCTTCATCTCCTGAGACCTCTCACCCCCTTCTCTGTCTTCATCTCCTGAGACCTCTCACCCCTCTTCTCTGTCTACATCTCCTGAGACCTCTCACCTCTCTCCTCTGTCTTCATCTCCTGAGACCTCTCACCTCCCTCCTCTGTCTTCATCTCCTTAGACCTCGCACCTCCCTCCTCTGTCTTCATCTCCTGAGACCTCTCATCCCTCTCCTCTGTCTTCATCTCCTGAGACCTCTCACCTCCCTCCTCTGTCTTCATCTCCTGAGACCTCTCACCTCTCTCCTCTGTCTTCATCTCCTGAGACCTCTCACCTCTCTCCTCTGTCTTCATCTCCTGAGACCTCTCACCTCTTTTCTCTGTCTTCATCTCCTGAGACCTCTCACCCCTCTCCTCTGTCTTCATCTCCTGAGACCTCTCACCTCCCTCCTCCGTCTTCATCTCCTGAGATCTCTCACCCCTCTCCCCTGTCTTCATCTCCTGAGACCTCTCACCTCCCTCCTCTGTCTTCATCTCCTGAGACCTCTCACCTCCCTCCTCTGTCTTCATCTCCTGAGACCTCTCACCCCTCTCCTCTGTCTTCATCTCCTGAGACCTCTCACCTCTCTCCTCTGTCTTCATCTCCTGAGATCTCTCACCCCTCTCCCCTGTCTTCATCTCCTGAGACCTCTCACCTCCCTCCTCTGTCTTCATCTCCTGAGACCTCTCACCTCCCTCCTCTGTCTTCATCTCCTGAGACCTCTCACCCATCTCCTCTGTCTTCATCTCCTGAGACCTCTCACCTCCCTCCTCCGTCTTCATCTCCTGAGATCTCTCACCCCTCTCCCCTGTCTTCATCTCCTGAGACCTCTCACCTCCCTCCTCTGTCTTCATCTCCTGAGACCTCTCACCTCCCTCCTCTGTCTTCATCTCCTGAGACCTCTCACCCATCTCCTCTGTCTTCATCTCCTGAGACCTCTCACCTCCCTCCTCTGTCTTCATCTCCTGAGACCTCTCACCTCCCTCCTCTGTCTTCATCTCCTGAGACCTCTCACCTCCCTCCTCTGTCTTCATCTCCTGAGACCTCTCACCTCTCTCCTCTGTCTTCATCTCCTGAGATCTCTCACCCCTCTCCCCTGTCTTCATCTCCTGAGACCTCTCACCTCCCTCCTCTGTCTTCATCTCCTGAGACCTCTCACCTCCCTCCTCTGTCTTCATCTCCTGAGACCTCTCACCCCTCTCCTCTGTCTTCATCTCCTGAGACCTCTCACCTCCCTCCTCTGTCTTCATCTCCTGAGACCTCTCACCCCTCTCCTCTGTCTTCATCTCCTGAGACCTCTCACCTCCCTCCTCTGTCTTCATCTCCTGAGACCTCTCACCTCTCTCCTCTGTCTACATCTCCTGAGACCTCTCACCCCTCTCCTCTGTCTTCATCTCCTGAGACCTCTTACCTCCCTCCTTCGTCTTCATCTCCTGAGACCTCTCACCCCTCTCCTCTGTCTTCATCTCCTGAGACCTCTCACCTCCCTCCTCCGTCTTCATCTCCTGAGACTTCTCACCTCTCTCCTCTGTCTTCATCTCCTGAGACATCTCACCCCTCTCCTCTGTCTTCATCTCCTGAGACCTCTCACCCCTCTCCTCTGTCTTCATCTCCTGAGACCTCTCACTCCTCTCCTCTGTCTACATCTCCTGAGACCTCTCACCTCCCTCCTCTGTCTTCATCTCTTGAGACCTCTCACCCCTCTCCTCTGTCTTCATCTCCTGAGACCTCTCACCCCTCTCCTCTGTCTTCATCTCCTGAGACCTCTCACCCCTCTCCTCTGTCTTCATCTCCTGAGACCTCTCACCCCTCTCCTCTGTCTTCATCTCCTGAGACCTCTCACTCCTCTCCTCTGTCTTCATCTCCTGAGACCTCTCACCCCTCTCCTCTGTCTTCATCTCCTGAGACCTCTCACCCCTCTCCTCTGTCTTCATCTCCTGAGACCTCTCACCCCTCTCCTCTGTCTTCATCTCCTGAGACCTCTCACCTCCCTCCTCTGTCTTCATCTCCTGAGACCTCTCACCCCTCTCCTCTGTCTTCATCTCCTGAGACCTCTCACCCCTCTCCTCTGTCTTCATCTCCTGAGACCTCTCACCCCTCTCCTCTGTCTTCATCTCCTGAGACCTCTCACCCCTCTCCTCTGTCTTCATCTCCTGAGACCACTCACTCCTCTCCTCTGTCTTCATCTCCTGAGACCTCTCACCCCTCTCCTCTGTCTTCATCTCCTGAGACCTCTCACCTCCCTCCTCTGTCTTCATCTCCTGAGACCTCTCACCCCTCTCCTCTGTCTTCATCTCCTGAGACCTCTCACCCCTCTCCTCTGTCTTCATCTCCTGAGACCTCTCACCCCTCTCCTCTGTCTTCATCTCCTGAGACCTCTCACCCCTCTCCTCTGTCTTCATCTCCTGAGACCTCTCACCTCTCTCCTCTGTCTTCATCTCATGAGACCTCTCACCTCCCTCCTCTGTCTTCATCTCCTGAGACCTCTCACCTCCCTCCTCTGTCTTCATCTCCTGAGACCTCTCACCCCTCTCCTCTGTCTTCATCTCCTGAGACCTCTCACCTCTCTCCTCTGTCTTCATCTCCTGAGACCTCTCACCTCCCTCCTCTGTCTTCATCTCCTGAGACCTCTCACCCCTCTCCTCTGTCTTCATCTCCTGAGACCTCTCACCTCTCTCTTCTGTCTTCATCTCATGAGACCTCTCACCTCTCTCCTCTGTCTTCATCTCCTGAGACCTCTCACCCCTCTCCTCTGTCTTCATCTCCTGAGACCTCTCACCCCTCTCCTCTGTCTTCATCTCCTGAGACCTCTCACCTCCCTCCTCTGTCTTCATCTCCTGAGACCTCTCACCCCTCTCCTCTGTCTTCATCTCCTGAGACCTCTCACCCCTCTCCTCTGTCTTCATCTCCTGAGACCTCTCACCCCTCTCCTCTGTCTTCATCTCCTGAGACCTCTCACCTCCCTCCTCTGTCTTCATCTCCTGAGACCTCGCACCTCCCTCCTCTGTCTTCATCTCCTGAGACCTCTCACCTCCCTCCTCTGTCTTCATCTCCTGAGACCTCTCACCTCTCTCCTCTGTCTTCATCTCCCGAGACCTCTCACCTCTCTCCTCTGTCTTCATCTCCTGAGACCTCTCACCTCCCTCCTCTGTCTTCATCTCCTGAGACCTCTCACCTCTCTCCTCTGTCTTCATCTCCTGAGACCTCTCACCCCTCTCCTCTGTCTTCATCTCCTGAGACCTCTCACCTCCCTCCTCCGTCTTCATCTCCTGAGACCTCTCACCTCCCTCCTCTGTCTTCATCTCCTGAGACCTCTCTCCTCTGTCTTCATCTCCTGAGACCTCTCACCTCCCTCCTCCGTCTTCATCTCCTGAGACCTCTCACCCCTCTCCTCTGTCTTCATCTCCTGAGACCTCTCACCCCTCTCCTCTGTCTTCATCTCCTGAGACCTCTCACCTCCCT
The DNA here is from genome assembly GCF_037356315.1 of Lithobates pipiens. Taxonomy (NCBI): domain Eukaryota; kingdom Metazoa; phylum Chordata; class Amphibia; order Anura; family Ranidae; genus Lithobates; species Lithobates pipiens. The sequence goes on along the minus strand of NW_027507764.1, from coordinate 20,224,633 downwards.
CCTCTGTCTTCATCTCCTGAGACCTCTCACCTCCCTTCTCTGTCTTCCTCTCCTGAGACCTCTCACCCCTCTCCTCTGTCTTCATCTCCTGAGACCTCTCACCCCTCTCCTCTGTCTTCATCTCCTGAGACCTCTCACCTCCCTCCTCTGTCTTCATCTCCTGAGACCTCTCACCCCTCTCCTCTGTCTTCATCTCCTGAGACCTCTCACCTCCCTCCTCTGTCTTCATCTCCTGAGACCTCTCACCTCTCTCCTCTGTCTTCATCTCCTGAGACCTCTCACCTCTCTCCTCTGTCTTCATCTCCTGAGACCTCTCACCCCTCTCCTCTGTCTTCATCTCCTGAGACCTCTTACCTCCCTCCTCCGTCTTCATCTCCTGAGACCTCTCACCCCTCTCCTCTGTCTTCATCTCCTGAGACCTCTCACCTCCCTCCTCCGTCTTCATCTCCTGAGACCTCTCACCCCTCTCCTCTGTCTTCATCTCCTGAGACCTCTCACCTCTCTCCTCTGTCTTCATCTCCTGAGACCTCTCACCCCTCTCCTCTGTCTTCATCTCCTGAGACCTCTCACCCCTCTCCTCTGTCTTCATCTCCTGAGACCTCTTACCTCCCTCCTCCGTCTTCATCTCCTGAGACCTCTCACCCCCTTCTCTGTCTTCATCTCCTGAGACCTCTCACCCCTCTTCTCTGTCTACATCTCCTGAGACCTCTCACCTCTCTCCTCTGTCTTCATCTCCTGAGACCTCTCACCTCCCTCCTCTGTCTTCATCTCCTTAGACCTCGCACCTCCCTCCTCTGTCTTCATCTCCTGAGACCTCTCATCCCTCTCCTCTGTCTTCATCTCCTGAGACCTCTCACCTCCCTCCTCTGTCTTCATCTCCTGAGACCTCTCACCTCTCTCCTCTGTCTTCATCTCCTGAGACCTCTCACCTCTCTCCTCTGTCTTCATCTCCTGAGACCTCTCACCTCTCTCCTCTGTCTTCATCTCCTGAGACCTCTCACCTCTTTTCTCTGTCTTCATCTCCTGAGACCTCTCACCCCGCTCCTCTGTCTTCATCTCCTGAGACCTCTCACCTCCCTCCTCCGTCTTCATCTCCTGAGATCTCTCACCCCTCTCCCCTGTCTTCATCTCCTGAGACCTCTCACCTCCCTCCTCTGTCTTCATCTCCTGAGTCCTCTCACCCCTCTCCTCTGTCTTCATCTCCTGAGACCTCTCACCTCCCTCCTCTGTCTTCATCTCCTGAGACCTCTCACCCCTCTCCTCTGTCTTCATCTCCTGAGACCTCTCACCTCTCTCCTCTGTCTTCATCTCCTGAGATCTCTCACCCCTCTCCCCTGTCTTCATCTCCTGAGACCTCTCACCTCCCTCCTCTGTCTTCATCTCCTGAGACCTCTCACCTCCCTCCTCTGTCTTCATCTCCTGAGACCTCTCACCCCTCTCCTCTGTCTTCATCTCCTGAGACCTCTCACCTCCCTCCTCTGTCTTCATCTCCTGAGACCTCTCACCTCCCTCCTCTGTCTTCATCTCCTGAGACCTCTCACCCCACTCCTCTGTCTTCATCTCCTGAGACCTCTCACCTCCCTCCTCTGTCTTCATCTCCTGAGACCTCTCACCTCTCTCCTCTGTCTACATCTCCTGAGACCTCTCACCCCTCTCCTCTGTCTTCATCTCCTGAGACCTCTTACCTCCCTCCTTCGTCTTCATCTCCTGAGACCTCTCACCCCTCTCCTCTGTCTTCATCTCCTGAGACCTCTCACCTCCCTCCTCTGTCTTCATCTCCTGAGACCTCTCACCTCCCTCCTCTGTCTTCATCTCCTGAGACCTCTCACCCCTCTCCTCTGTCTTCATCTCCTGAGACCTCTCACCTCTCTCCTCTGTCTTCATCTCCTGAGACCTCTCACCTCCCTCCTCTGTCTTCATCTCCTGAGACCTCTCACCCCACTCCTCTGTCTTCATCTCCTGAGACCTCTCACCTCCCTCCTCTGTCTTCATCTCCTGAGAACTCTCACCTCCCTCCTCTGTCTTCATCTCCTGAGACCTCTCACCCCTCTCCTCTGTCTTCATCTCCTGAGACCTCTCACCTCCCTCCTCTGTCTTCATCTCCTGAGACCTCTCACCTCCCTCCTCTGTCTTCATCTCCTGAGACCTCTCACCCCTCTCCTCTGTCTTCATCTCCTGAGACCTCTCACCTCCCTCCTCTGTCTTCATCTCCTGAGACCTCTCACCTCTCTCCTCTGTCTACATCTCCTGAGACCTCTCACCCCTCTCCTCTGTCTTCATCTCCTGAGACCTCTTACCTCCCTCCTTCGTCTTCATCTCCTGAGACCTCTCACCCCTCTCCTCTGTCTTCATCTCCTGAGACCTCTCACCTCCCTCCTCCGTCTTCATCTCCTGAGACTTCTCACCTCTCTCCTCTGTCTTCATCTCCTGAGACATCTCACCCCTCTCCTCTGTCTTCATCTCCTGAGACCTCTCACCCCTCTCCTCTGTCTTCATCTCCTGAGATCTCTCACTCCTCTCCTCTGTCTACATCTCCTGAGACCTCTCACCTCCCTCCTCTGTCTTCATCTCTTGAGACCTCTCACCCCTCTCCTCTGTCTTCATCTCCTGAGACCTCTCACCCCTCTCCTCTGTCTTCATCTCCTGAGACCTCTCACCCCTCTCCTCTGTCTTCATCTCCTGAGACCTCTCACTCCTCTCCTCTGTCTTCATCTCCTGAGACCTCTCACCCCTCTCCTCTGTCTTCATCTCCTGAGACCTCTCACCCCTCTCCTCTGTCTTCATCTCCTGAGACCTCTCACCCCTCTCCTCTGTCTTCATCTCCTGAGACCTCTCACCTCCCTCCTCTGTCTTCATCTCCTGAGACCTCTCACCCCTCTCCTCTGTCTTCATCTCCTGAGACCTCTCACCCCTCTCCTCTGTCTTCATCTCCTGAGACCTCTCACCCCTCTCCTCTGTCTTCATCTCCTGAGACCTCTCACCCCTCTCCTCTGTCTTCATCTCCTGAGACCACTCACTCCTCTCCTCTGTCTTCATCTCCTGAGACCTCTCACCTCCCTCCTCTGTCTTCATCTCCTGAGACCTCTCACCTCCCTCCTCTGTCTTCATCTCCTGAGACCTCTCACCCCTCTCCTCTGTCTTCATCTCCTGAGACCTCTCACCTCCCTCCTCTGTCTTCATCTCCTGAGACCTCTCACCTCTCTCCTCTGTCTTCATCTCCTGAGACCTCTCACCCCTCTCCTCTGTCTTCATCTCCTGAGACCTCTTACCTCCCTCCTTCGTCTTCATCTCCTGAGACCTCTCACCCCTCTCCTCTGTCTTCATCTCCTGAGACCTCTCACCTCCCTCCTCCGTCTTCATCTCCTGAGACCTCTCACCTCTCTCCTCTGTCTTCATCTCCTGAGACATCTCACCCCTCTCCTCTGTCTTCATCTCCTGAGACCTCTCACCCCTCTCCTCTGTCTTCATCTCCTGAGACCTCTCACTCCTCTCCTCTGTCTACATCTCCTGAGACCTCTCACCTCCCTCCTCTGTCTTCATCTCCTGAGACCTCTCACCCCTCTCCTCTGTCTTCATCTCCTGAGACCTCTCACCTCCCTCCTCTGTCTTCATCTCCTGAGACCTCTCACCTCCCTCCTCTGTCTTCATCTCCTGAGACCTCTCACCCCTCTCCTCTGTCTTCATCTCCTGAGACCTCTCACCCCTCTCCTCTGTCTTCATCTCCTGAGACCTCTCACTCCTCTCCTCTGTCTTCATCTCCTGAGACCTCTCACCCCTCTCCTCTGTCTTCATCTCCTGAGACCTCTCACCCCTCTCCTCTGTCTTCATCTCCTGAGACCTCTCACCCCTCTCCTCTGTCTTCATCTCCTGAGACCTCTCACCTCTCTCCTCTGTCTTCATCTCATGAGACCTCTCACCTCCCTCCTCTGTCTTCATCTCCTGAGACCTCTCACCTCCCTCCTCTGTCTTCATCTCCTGAGACCTCTCACCCCTCTCCTCTGTCTTCATCTCCTGAGACCTCTCACCTCTCTCCTCTGTCTTCATCTCCTGAGACCTCTCACCTCCCTCCTCTGTCTTCATCTCCTGAGACCTCTCACCTCCCTCCTCTGTATTCATCTCCTGAGACCTCTCACCTCCCTCCTCTGTCTTCATCTCCTGAGACCTCTCACCTCCCTCCTCTGTCTTCATCTCCTGAGACCTCTCACCTCTCTCCTCTGTCTTCATCTCCTGAGACCTCTCACCTCCCTCCTCTGTCTTCATCTCCTGAGACCTCTCACCTCCCTCCTCTGTCTTCATCTCCTGAGACCTCTCACCTCCCTCCTCTGTCTTCATCTCCTGAGACCTCTCACCTCCCTCCTCCGTCTTCATCTCCTGAGACCTCTCACCCCTCTCCTCTGTCTTCATCTCCTGAGACCTCTCACCCCTCTCCTCTGTCTTCATCTCCTGAGACCTCTCACCTCCCTCCTCTGTCTTCATCTCCTGAGACCTCTCACCCCTCTCCTCTGTCTTCATCTCCTGAGACCTCTCACCCCTCTCCTCTGTCTTCATCTCCTGAGACCTCTCACCTCCCTCCTCTGTCTTCATCTCCTGAGACCTCTCACCCCTCTCCTCTGTCTTCATCTCCTGAGACCTCTCACCCCTCTCCTCTGTCTTCATCTCCTGAGACCTCTCACCTCCCTCCTCTGTCTTCATCTCCTGAGACCTCTCACCTCCCTCCTCTGTCTTCATCTCCTGAGACCTCTCACCCCTCTCCTCTGTCTTCATCTCCTGAGACCTCTCACCCCTCTCCTCTGTCTACATCTCCTGAGACCTCTCACCTCCCTCCTCTGTCTTCATCTCCTGAGACCTCTCACCCCTCTCCTCTGTCTTCATCTCCTGAGACCTCTCACCCCTCTCCTCTGTCTTCATCTCCTGAGACCTCTCACCCCTCTCCTCTGTCTTCATCTCCTGAGACCTCTCACTCCTCTCCTCTGTCTACATCTCCTGAGACCTCTCACCTCCCTCCTCCGTCTTCATCTCCTGAGACCTCTCACCCCTCTCCTCTGTCTTCATCTCCTGAGACCTCTCACCTCCCTCCTCTGTCTTCATCTCCTGAGACATCTCACCTCTCTCCTCTGTCTTCATCTCCTGAGACCTCTCACCTCCCTCCTCTGTCTTCATCTCCTGAGACCTCTCACCTCCCTCCTCTGTCTTCATCTCCTGAGACCTCTCACCCCTCTCCTCTGTCTTCATCTCCTGAGACCTCTCACCTCTCTCCTCTGTCTTCATCTCATGAGACCTCTCACCTCCCTCCTCTGTCTTCATCTCCTGAGACCTCTCACCTCCCTCCTCTGTCTTCATCTCCTGAGACCTCTCACCCCTCTCCTCTGTCTTCATCTCCTGAGACCTCTCACCCCTCTCCTCTGTCTTCATCTCCTGAGACCTCTCACCCCTCTCCTCTGTCTTCATCTCCTGAGACCTCTCACCTCCCTCCTCTGTCTTCATCTCCTGAGACCTCTCACCTCCCTCCTCTTTCTTCATCTCCTGAGACCTCTCACCTCCCTCCTCCGTCTTCATCTCCTGAGACCTCTCACCTCCCTCCTCTGTCTTCATCTCCTGAGACCTCTCACCTCTCTCCTCTGTCTTCATCTCCTGAGACCTCTCACCCCTCACCTCTGTCTTCATCTCCTGAGACCTCTCACCCCTCTCCCCTGTCTTCATCTCCTGAGACCTCTCACCCCTCTCCTCTGTCTTCATCTCCTGAGACCTCTCACCCCTCTCCCCTGTCTTCATCTCCTGAGACCTCTCACCCCTCTCCTCTGTCTTCATCTCCTGAGACCTCTCTCCTCCCTCTTCCGTCTTCATCTCCTGAGACCTCTCACCCCTCTCCTCTGTCTTCATCTCCTGAGACCTCTCACCTCCCTCCTCTGTCTTCATCTCCTGAGACCTCTCACCTCCCTCCTCTGTCTTCATCTCCTGAGACCTCTCACCTCCCTCCTCTGTATTCATCTCCTGAGACCTCTCACCTCCCTCCTCTGTCTTCATCTCCTGAGACCTCTCACCTCTCTCCTCTGTCTTCATCTCCTGAGACCTCTCACCTCTCTCCTCTGTCTTCATCTCCTGAGACCTCTCACCCCTCTCCTCTGTCTTCATCTCCTGAGACCTCTCACCTCCCTCCTCCGTCTTCATCTCCTGAGACCTCTCCCCCCCTTCTCTGTCTTCATCACCTGAGACCTCTCACCCCTCTCCTCTGTCTTCATCTCCTGAGACCTCTCACCTCCCTCCTCCGTCTTCATCTCCTGAGACCTCTCACCTCTCTCCTCTGTCTTCATCTCCTGAGACATCTCACCCCTCTCCTCTGTCTTCATCTCCTGAGACCTCTCACCCCTCTCCTCTGTCTTCATCTCCTGAGACCTCTCACTCCTCTCCTCTGTCTACATCTCCTGAGACCTCTCACCTCCCTCCTCTGTCTTCATCTCCTGAGACCTCTCACCCCTCTCCTCTGTCTTCATCTCCTGAGACCTCTCACCCCTCTCCTCTGTCTTCATCTCCTGAGACCTCTCACCCCTCTCCTCTGTCTTCATCTCCTGAGACCTCTCACCCCTCTCCTCTGTCTTCATCTCCTGAGACCTCTCACCCCTCTCCTCTGTCTTCATCTCCTGAGACCTCTCACTCCTCTCCTCTGTCTTCATCTCCTGAGACCTCTCACCCCTCTCCTCTGTCTTCATCTCCTGAGACCTCTCACCTCTCTCCTCTGTCTTCATCTCATGAGACCTCTCACCTCCCTCCTCTGTCTTCATCTCCTGAGACCTCTCACCTCCCTCCTCTGTCTTCATCTCCTGAGACCTCTCACCCCTCTCCTCTGTCTTCATCTCCTGAGACCTCTCACCTCTCTCCTCTGTCTTCATCTCCTGAGACCTCTCACCTCCCTCCTCTGTCTTCATCTCCTGAGACCTCTCACCTCCCTCCTCTGTCTTCATCTCCTGAGACCTCTCACCTCCCTCCTCTGTATTCATCTCCTGAGACCTCTCACCTCCCTCCTCTGTCTTCATCTCCTGAGACCTCTCACCTCCCTCCTCTGTCTTCATCTCCTGAGACCTCTCACCTCTCTCCTCTGTCTTCATCTCCTGAGACCTCTCACCTCCCTCCTCTGTCTTCATCTCCTGAGACCTCTCACCTCCCTCCTCTGTCTTCATCTCCTGAGACCTCTCACCTCCCTCCTCTGTCTTCATCTCCTGAGACCTCTCACCTCCCTCCTCCGTCTTCATTTCCTGAGACCTCTCACCCCTCTCCTCTGTCTTCATCTCCTGAGACCTCTCACCCCTCTCCTCTGTCTTCATCTCCTGAGACCTCTCACCTCCCTCCTCTGTCTTCATCTCCTGAGACCTCTCACCCCTCTCCTCTGTCTTCATCTCCTGAGACCTCTCACCCCTCTCCTCTGTCTTCATCTCCTGAGACCTCTCACCTCCCTCCTCTGTCTTCATCTCCTGAGACCTCTCACCCCTCTCCTCTGTCTTCATCTCCTGAGACCTCTCACCCCTCTCCTCTGTCTTCATCTCCTGAGACCTCTCACCTCCCTCCTCTGTCTTCATCTCCTGAGACCTCTCACCTCCCTCCTCTGTCTTCATCTCCTGAGACCTCTCACCCCTCTCCTCTGTCTTCATCTCCTGAGACCTCTCACCCCTCTCCTCTGTCTACATCTCCTGAGACCTCTCACCTCCCTCCTCTGTCTTCATCTCCTGAGACCTCTCACCCCTCTCCTCTGTCTTCATCTCCTGAGACCTCTCACCCCTCTCCTCTGTCTTCATCTCCTGAGACCTCTCACCCCTCTCCTCTGTCTTCATCTCCTGAGACCTCTCACTCCTCTCCTCTGTCTACATCTCCTGAGACCTCTCACCTCCCTCCTCCGTCTTCATCTCCTGAGACCTCTCACCCCTCTCCTCTGTCTTCATCTCCTGAGACCTCTCACCTCCCTCCTCTGTCTTCATCTCCTGAGACTTCTCACCTCTCTCCTCTGTCTTCATCTCCTGAGACCTCTCACCTCCCTCCTCTGTCTTCATCTCCTGAGACCTCTCACCTCCCTCCTCTGTCTTCATCTCCTGAGACCTCTCACCCCTCTCCTCTGTCTTCATCTCCTGAGACCTCTCACCTCTCTCCTCTGTCTTCATCTCATGAGACCTCTCACCTCCCTCCTCTGTCTTCATCTCCTGAGACCTCTCACCTCCCTCCTCTGTCTTCATCTCCTGAGACCTCTCACCCCTCTCCTCTGTCTTCATCTCCTGAGACCTCTCACCCCTCTCCTCTGTCTTCATCTCCTGAGACCTCTCACCCCTCTCCTCTGTCTTCATCTCCTGAGACCTCTCACCTCCCTCCTCTGTCTTCATCTCCTGAGACCTCTCACCTCCCTCCTCTTTCTTCATCTCCTGAGACCTCTCACCTCCCTCCTCCGTCTTCATCTCCTGAGACCTCTCACCTCCCTCCTCTGTCTTCATCTCCTGAGACCTCTCACCTCTCTCCTCTGTCTTCATCTCCTGAGACCTCTCACCTCTCTCCTCTGTCTTCATCTCCTGAGACCTCTCTCCCCTCACCTCTGTCTTCATCTCCTGAGACCTCTCACCCCTCTCCCCTGTCTTCATCTCCTGAGACCTCTCACCCCTCTCCTCTGTCTTCATCTCCTGAGACCTCTCTCCTCCCTCTTCCGTCTTCATCTCCTGAGACCTCTCACCCCTCTCCTCTGTCTTCATCTCCTGAGACCTCTCACCTCCCTCCTCTGTCTTCATCTCCTGAGACCTCTCACCTCCCTCCTCTGTCTTCATCTCCTGAGACCTCTCACCTCCCTCCTCCGTCTTCATCTCCTGAGACCTCTCACCTCCCTCCTCTGTCTTCATCTCCTGAGACCTCTCACCTCTCTCCTCTGTCTTCATCTCCTGAGACCTCTCACCCCTCTCCTCTGTCTTCATCTCCTGAGACCTCTCACCTCCCTCCTCCGTCTTCATCTCCTGAGACCTCTCCCCCCCTTCTCTGTCTTCATCACCTGAGACCTCTCACCCCTCTCCTCTGTCTACATCTCCTGAGACCTCTCACCTCCCTCCTCCGTCTTCATCTCCTGAGACCTCTCACCCCTCTCCTCTGTCTTCATCTCCTGAGACCTCTCACCTCTCTCCTCTGTCTTCATCTCCTGAGACCTCTCACCCCTCTCCTCTGTCTTCATCTCCTGAGACCTCTCACCTCCCTCCTCCGTCTTCATCTCCTGAGACCTCTCCCCCCCTTCTCTGTCTTCATCACCTGAGACCTCTCACCCCTCTCCTCT
>NW_027507764.1:20165790-20215144 GCF_037356315.1 Lithobates pipiens | reverse complement strand
CTTAGCGTATATTTCGGAAGTGGTCTGATTTGTAAAACATCAACAAGGCGAGTAAACAGTGCAGTGTTTGTTGATGAAGTTGCGGTTACCAGGTGGAACGTTTTGACATTCCTGTCGAGCGCACTGCTAAAAGTTCAACAAACACGCTCACCCTCGAAACTTGTCATTTCCAAAGGCGCTGATTGGAGAATGAGGACGAGCGTATGGATTAGTTTAATGCCATAAAATGGTGAGTCATGGGGGACGTACCCCTTATTTCAGCACTTTGCCTCTCAAAAGAAAATTTAGAGGGAAGGAAAAAAAAAAATCTATAGATATTTACAGCAAATAAAAGTCACGTTTCCCAGAAAGAAGAGCGGAGTACCGAGTCATCAAGGCAGAAAAATCACAGAAAAAAAATAAAATAAAAAAGTTGAATGCTACTCTTTTAATCCCGACTCGTTCCTGGGTGACTGAAGGATGATAAGACGTTTTCTCTCTCTTAAAAGAATTTGAAATAAAAATTAATTTACTGCAGTCACAGGTGACGGCCTGCAGACTAATGCAAACACTTAGAAGACGTATTTAATTACACAGCAGAAAAGGGAAGGAGGAGGGTCATCTTAAACATCTGGGGATAAAAGAAATGTAGTTTTTTTAGGGTATTTTTTACTTATTATTGAAGGTTCATAGGGTATTTTCTCTTGGGATCCAATGTTCTTAGGGTGTCTTTCTTTTTTTTATTGAATGTTTTATAGAGTATTTTCTCTTCTTGTTGAATGTTTTAGGGTGTTTTCTCTTCTTATTAGAGGCTCTTAGCCCCTGTACACACGGTCGGAGATTTCCACAACCAAATCCGTCGGATTTTGCCCGTCGGATCTTGTCCGAAACTGTTGTATACACACGGTCGGACAAAGTTGGCGAAAAATCCGATCTTTCAGAACGTGATGACATAATTTCGTTACGATGGGACTACGTTCAGGCTAGTAGCCAATAGCTTTGATGTAGGAATTTGATCTGAGCATGCGTGGCACTTGGTCCGATCAAAATTCTCTACACATGATCGGAGTATGTCCGATCAGCCCAGTTGGTCGGGAAATATTTCCAACATGTTGGAAAATAAAGTCTGATGGATATTCCGACGGAATCAGTCCAATGCATACCACACACAGTCGGATTATCGGAGGACACGGTCCGATAGGACACATTCCGACGGATTCTCCGACCGTGTGTACAAGGGCTTAGGGTATTTTCTCTTCTTATTGAAGGTCCTTATGGTATTTTTTTGGAGATCCAATGTTCTTAGAGTATTTTCTCTTTTTATTGAATGTTTTATAGAATATATTCTGTTCTTATTGTAGCACTACCCCCCGAAAGGAGCTGCTGGTTAGATTTGGGCTTACCGTTACCTTCTGTTCTCCTTGTTTCACTTCTAGGGGTGTCCCGTGCTAAATGGCCCAGTAACTTGAGAGACTGACAACAGAGCCACTTGAATGGATTTTATTTGCAAAACGTAGAAAATGAACAGTCTCTTAAATTGGGATCAGAGGGTTGGAAAGGAAGTTCAGGTACTCTTAGTGTTAAAGTCAAAATGTTGAAGAACTTGCTTACTTTGACTGCATCCAGAGAATAGCCATTCGCAACTGGATGATCACTCAGGTTGGACAGTCCCTCTCTCACAAGGCCCAGCAGCCAACAAGGTGTTTTACTCAGGAACAAGTCTCTGCCACAGACGTTGTTGTAGAACATACAAGATAATGTCTCTGCCACAGACGTTGTTGTAGAACACGTAGGAAAACTAAACTTGAAGAGCACTCGTAGCATACCTGGATCTCTCAGCCAGCTTGGTGATATCCACAAGACCGGATTCTCTTGGGTACTTCAGCCCTTCCAGGCTCTTACTAAGAAACCAACCCGTACGTGGTCTTCTTCTAAAGAGTCCTCCCCTGGAATGCTTGAAGTCACTGGGTCTCTCCCAAACCGGAGACGGCACCCAACCACCTCAGAATCCTCCTTTAGTTTCCTTGCCTCGGGCTAGCCAGCCTTGAGACATGAAAATAGGGTGGATCTGCACCCCAGGACATAGCATTCCTGTGGGCTGGTCAGGAGGACCAGGACCATGAAGTCAGTACATCATTCTGGACCGGAACCCCAAACCACGTGATGTCCGCATCTTAAATTCCTTCTCCCAGAAAGCACAGCGAGAGCACCACTCCCACTGGGCGGGCTCAGAGAGAGAGAGAGTAACTTAAGCACCTAACCAGACCATAGTTCCATGCCTGCCAGAAGAGACAGCGCCCTCTGTGGCCAGGCTGAACACCTCACAGTCCAGTCAGACTGATGCTGAAATTTATACAATTGTACCCAAACCAAACTGCAGTTCAGGCATAACTTTAACTTTGAAAAACGTATAGCGCGTGCTCTTCAGGAGCCGCCGCTACATATTGAATGTTCTTACAGTATTTTCTCTTCCTATTGAATGTTCGTAGGTTATTTTTACTTTTTGTTGAATGTTCTTACAGTATTTTCTCTTGGATCCAATGTTCTTAGCGTATTTTCTCTTTTTATTGAATGTTCTTACTGTATTTTCTCTTCTTGTTGAATGTTCTTACTGTATTCTCTCTTGGGATTCAATATTCTTAGAGTATTTTTTCTTCTTTTTGAATGTTCCTAGGGTGTTTTTCCTTGAGACCCAATGTTCTTAGGTTATTTTCTCTTCTTTTTGAATGTTCTTACTGTATTTTCTCTTCTTATTGCATGTCCTTAAGTTATTTTTACTTCTTGTTGACTGCTCTTCGGGTATTTTCTCTTGGATGAAACGTTCTTAGTGTTTTTTTGCTTTTTATTGAAGGTTTTGTTGAGTATTTTCTCTTCTTATTGAAGGTTGTTACTTTATTTTCTCTTCTTTTTGAATGTTCTCTTGGTATATTCTCTTGGGATCCAGTGTTCTTTGGATATTTTCCATTCCCTTTAAATGTTCATAGGGTATTTTTCCTTGGGATCCAATGTTCTTAGGTTATTTTCTCCTATTTTGAATGTTTTGTAAAGTATTTTCTCTTCTTATTAAATGTTCTTACAGCATTTTCTCTTCTTATTTAAGGTTCTTAGGGCATTTTCTTCTCTTATTGAATGTTGTTAAGGTATTTTCTCTTGGGATCCAATATTCTTAGGGTATATGCTCTTTTTATTGAATGTCTTGTAGAGTATTTTCTCTTCTTATTAAATGTTTTAAAGTATTTTCTCTTCTTTTTGAATGCTCTTAAATGCTCTTAAAGGAGAAGTATAGCCAAAACTCGTTTGGCTTTACTTCTCCTATGGATCACAGGAGTGCAATTAGTTCAGCAGAGAGTGGGCTGAAGTCCGACTCTACTGATGTCACAGAAGTTGGTCCAGGCACTGGGTAATCATGACAATGGGGGGCGGGATCCACCAGGTGCCTGGACTGACACCCGGCTCAGCCTCTCAGCCTCTAAGCGAGCAGCTGAAAGACTGACCTGGCCGCCCCCTCCACAGCCCAGTGCTCCAATGAGCGAGGAGGGAGCAGAGTAGAGAGCTGTGACTGACAGTCAGCAGCTCTCTGCTCGGGGAGCTGGCAGAACCGAGTGATCGGCAGAGCTGGGGGACAGATGCAGCAATGAACCCATGCTGCATTCACCTAGGTAAGTATAAATTTAAAAAAAATTCCAGACCCATACTTCTCTTTTAAGTTATGTTTACTTGTTAAATGTTCTTAGGGTATTTTCTCTTGGATCCAATGTTCTTAGGGTATTTTCTCTTCTTTTTGACTGTTCTTATGGTATTTTCTCTTCTTATTGAATGTTCTTAGGGGTCTTTTCCCTTATGATCCAATGTTATTAGGGTATTTTTTCTTCTTTTTGAATGTTCTTAGGGTATTTTCTCTTATTATTGAATGTTCTTAGGGTATTTTCTCTTATTATTGAATGTTCGTAGGGTATTTTCTCTTGACAATTCGGAATTTGAAAATTTGAAAATTCGGAAATTTAAAAATCCGAAAGCTCGAAAATCCGAAAATAAGAAAGAAAAATCCGAAAGTTAGAAAGAACAAAAATCCAAAAATTAGAAATAATAACTAACTAACTAATAACTATTAAATTATAGGTATTGGAATTTCCTTTCAAATTTGGCTGTTAGTGAAGGTAACGAATACGAATTTATCTGAAGTTCCGAATTATCCAGAATAAAGAATGCTGCATCTAAACAAATGGAACAGAACCAAATAATAATAATAATATGTTTTATATTATTATTATTATTATTATTATTTATTATCAATTCGTTCCATTCCATTAGTTTAGATACGACATTCGTTATTATGGATAATTTGTAACTTCGGATCAATTCGTATTCGTTACGTTCACTAACAGCCAAATTTTAAAGGAAATTCCAATACCTATAATTTAATAGTTAGTATTAGTTAAGTTATTATTAGTTAGTTATTTCAGATTTTAGAGTTTTCAGGTTTTTGAATTTTCAGATTTTCGTTCTTTTTAATTTTCGGATTTTCATTCTTAGTTTTGGATTTCCGAATTTTCGAAATTTCCAGATTTTTGTATTTTCATATTTTGAATTTTCAAATTTCCGAATTTCTAAACTTTAGAAATTTAGAATTTTTAGATTTCCGAATATTTTCCCTTAGTATCCAATGTTCTTAGGGTACTTTCTCTTTCCTTTAAATGTTCTTAGCATATTTTTCTCTTGGACCCAATGTTCTTAGGGTATTTTCTTCTCATTTTGAATGTTCTTACGTTATTTTCTCTTCCCTTTGAATGTTCTTAGTGTATTTTCTCTTGGGATCCAATGTTCTTACTGTATTTTCTCTTCTGTTTAAATGCTATTAGGGTATTTTCTCTTGGGATTCAATGTTCTTAGTAAGGATGAGCCGAACACCCCCCCCCCCCCCGGTTCGGTTCGCACCAGAACCTGCGAACAGACCTATACTTCCTGTGAACTTTAGAACCCTATTAAAGTCTATGGAACTCAAACGTTCAAAATCAAAAGTGCTAATTTTAAAGGCTTATATGTAAGTTATTGTCCTAAAAAGTGTTTGGGGACCTGGGTCCTGCCCCAGGGGACAAGTATCAATGCAAAAAAAAGTTTTAAAAAGGGGAGTTTTTTCGGGAGCAGTGATTTTAATAATGCTTAAAGTGAAACAATAAAAGTGTAATATTCCTTTAAATTTCGTACCTGGGGGGTGTCTATAGTATGCCTGTAAAGGGGCGCATGTTTCCCGTGCTTAGAACTATCCCTGCACAAAGTGTCATTTCTGCAGGAAAAAAAGTCATTTTAAAATCACTCTGGGCTATAATGAATTGTCGGCTCCCCGCAATACAGAGAACAGTCATTGAAAGTCATTGATAAAAAAAAAAAAAAGCGTGGGGTTCCCACAAATTCAATTACCAAGCCCTTCAGGTCTGGTATGGATATTAAGGGGAAAACCGCGTCAAATTATTTTTAAAAAATGACGTGGGGTTCCACCAAAATATCCATACCAGACCTGAAGGTATGGATTTTAAGGGGAACTCCACACCAAATAAAAAGAAAATGGTGTGGAGTTCCCCCTAAAAATCCATACCAGACCCTTTATCCGAGCACGCAACCTGGCAGGCCGCAGGAAAAGAGAGGGGACGAGAGAGCGCCCCCCCCCCCCGAACCGTACCAGACCACATGCACTCAACATTGGGAGGATGCTTTGGGGGTCTATGACCCCTCAAAGCACCTTGTCCCCATGTTGATGAGGACAAGGGCCTCATCCCCACAACCCTGGTCGGTGGTTGTGGGGGTCTGCGGGTGGGGGGCTTATCAGAATCTGGAAGCCCCCTTTAACAAGGGGACCCCCAGATCCCGCCCCCCCTGTTTGAAATAGTAAGGGGGTACAAAAGTATCCCTACCATTTCACAAAGGAAGTGTAAAAAATAGTTAAAAAAGATACACACACCGTTGCAAAAGTCCTTTATTAAAAATGTAGCACTAACCCCCGAAGGAGCTGCTGGTTATTTTTGGGCTTACCGTTACCTTCCGTTTCATGTCTAGGGGATGTCCCGAGGTAGATGGCCCAGTAACTGGAGACTGACAATAGATCCACTTGAATGGATTTTATTTGCAATTTAAACCATTGAACAGTCTTTAACTTGGGATCAGAGGGTTGGAAAGGAGTTCAGGTACTCTCAATGTCAAAGTCTATAAATGTTAGAGAACTTGCTCCAGAGAATAGCCATTCGCAGCTGGATGATCACTCAGGTTGGACAGTCCCTCTCTCACAAGGCCTAGCAGCCTTACTCAGGAACAAAGTCTTTATAACCGACGTTGTTGCAGAACACATAGGAAACTAAGCTGTAGAACACTTGTAGGATACCTGGATCTTTCAGCCCACTTGGCGATATCCCCAAGACCGGATTCTCTCGGTTCAGCCCTTCCAGGCTCTTGTTAGGAAACCCCCGTATGTGGTGTTCTTCTAAAGAGTCCTCCCCTGGAATGCTCAAAGTTCAATGGGTCTCTCCCAGACCGGAGACGGCACCCATATACCTCAGAATCTTCCTCTAGTTTCCATGGCTTGGGCTAGCTAGCCCCGAGGCATTAAAGTTGGGTGGAACTGCACCCCAGGCCATAGCCTTCCTGGGGGCTGGTCAGGAGGACCAGGACCATGTAATCAGCACTTCATACTGGACTGGAACCCCGAACCACATGATGTCCACATCTTAAATACCCTCTCCCAGAGGGCACAGCGAGAGGGCCACTCCCACTGACCTGACTCTGAGGGAGAGTAAATTAAGTGCCTAACCAGACCATAGTTCCACGCCTGCCACCAGAGACAGTGCCCCCTGTGGCCAGGCTGAATATCTCACAGCCCAGTCAGACTGACACAGAAGTAAAATTTAGGCAAATAGACCCAAACCAAACTGTAGTTTGGGTAAAGTTACATTTAGAAAAACACATAGCGTGTGCTCTTCAGGAGCCCGCCACTAAAAAAAATTAAAAAAAAGATTCCAGCGGTGGTAATCCACTCTTGCTACCCAAGATCATCATCTCTCCGGGGTACAGCGATGGCTGATCTGATCCAGCGATGGGTGATCTCTCCCTCCAGCACAGCGCATCCATCCTGTCTCCACTAGAGACACTGTGGGGATCCCAGCAGCCCGACATTTCTTATGTGAGGAGGGCGGAGCCACCGTCACCTGACCCCGCCCCCCTCTGACACAAGGGGAAAGCCAGGCTTCCCCAGTGACGTACGGGTGACCCCGCCTCCCTCTTATGTAACGCAGGTTTGATTCAATCATCTGATCTTCTGAACCTCTACATCCATAGGTTCCTGTGGGAGGTCCTCAGTGTATGGAAGCAGCCCCTATCCCTTAGATGCCCTATTGGAAGTAAAAAGTTACTTGGTGTCTTCTAACAGCTGGTCGGTGCTACCTGGTAGCCCCACGCGAAACTTCACATGGCTTTTTTAGATTGTGACAGTGAGCAGGGGGAGAAGATCCCTTGCTCACTGTCAAAACAAGGGATCAGGGGGGTGTGGGAGCAGATGCATCTGTAACATGTTACACCCTAAATATGGTGAACTTATTCTTTAACACCCAGCACTTACAGAATCTCCAGGGGGGTGTCATTAAACCCAGAAGACTGAGGACCTCTTGTGGCTAAAAGGAATTACTGCATAGGACAGCTACAGACTGAATATGACTGTCACAGTCTAAATTGATTTTTTAAATGTGAAGTATCTGCTCAAGGAATATTTTATATTTAGTTTAGTTTTTTCCTCTAAAATCAGGCTTTAATAAGATCTATTTATATTTAATAACAGTGTATGCTCCATGAGCAGGGCCCTCCTATTCCTTCTGTATTGAACTATATTTTAAATTATACTGTCCCTCTTTTTATTGTAAAGAACTGCATAAAATATGGGCACTTTATACATCCTGTATAATAATAAACACATTAATAATATTTTTTCCCTGACACCTTGCCCCAACAGAATCTCCCCTGGGTGTCATTCAACCCAGAAGACTGAAGTCTGTGGCTAAGAGGAATAATTGTAACTAATAAAGTATTTTTTTTTTAATGTGAAGTTTCTACTACTTTTATGTTAATTTCTATATTTTTTTTCTAAAATCGGGCTTTGATCATTTTTTTAATAATTAAAAAAAATCCCTGACACCTTGCTCTCACAGAATCTCCCTGGGTGTCATTCAGGCCAGAAGACTGGAGACCTCTTGTTGCTAAAATAAATTACTGCAACTAAAAAAAATTATTATTTTTTTTTTTATGCGAAGCTTCTACTGCTGAATTTTTTTTTTTTTTAAATCAGGCTTTAAAATTATTTAGTTTAATAATAAAAAAAAATTGTTGACGCCTTGCACTCACAGAATCTTGTCTGGGTGTCATTCAGGCCAAAAGACTGGAGACCTCTTGTGGCTAAAAGAAATGACTGTAACTAAAATATATCTACTACTTTTATATTGATTTTTTTTTTCTTTTTTTCTAAAACCAGGCTTTAAAATTATCTAGTTTAATAAAAAGAAATCCCTGACACCTTGTACTCACAGAATTTCCTCTGGGTGTCATTCAGGCCAGAAGAATGGGGACCTCGTGTGGCTATAAGAAATGACTGCAACTAAAAAAGTAATTTTTTTATGTGAAGCTTCTACTACTTTTATATTGAATTCTTTTGATTTTTTTTTTAATCAGGCTTTAAAATGATCTAGTTTAATAATAAAAAAAAAAAAATCCCTGACATCTAGCACTCACAGAATCTCATGTGGGTGTCATTCAGGCCAGAAGACCGGGGACCTCTTGTGGCTATAAGAAATTACTGCAACTAAAAAAGTTTTTTTTTTTTTTTAATGTGTACTTTCTACTACTTTTATATTGATTTTTTTTTTTCTAAAACCAGGCTTTAAAATTATCTAGTTTAATAAAAAAAAAAAAAAATCCCTGACACCTTGTACTCACAGAATTTCCTCTGGGTGTCATTCAGGCCAGAAGACCGGGGACCTCTTGTGGCTATAAGAAATTACTGCAACTAAAAAAGTATTTTTTTTTTGTATGTGAAGCTTCTACTAATTTTATATAGATTTTTTTTCTTTTTTTCTAAAACCAGGCTTTAAAATTGTCTCGTTTAAAGTGGTTCTGCACCTAAAAAAAAAATATTAAAAGCCAGCAGCTACTAATATTGCAGCTGCTGACTTTTAATAAATTGACACTTACCTGTCCCAGGGTCCAGCGATGTCGGCGGCAGATGACGAGCGATCGCTCGTCTCTCTGCTGCCCCTGCCGCCATCCTCTGTCAGGGAATCGGGAAGTGAAGCGTTGCGGCTTCACTGCCCGGTTCCCTACTGCGCATGCGCGAGTCGCGCTGCACGTCTCTGCTGGTCCCCGCTGTGTCCTGGGAACTGTGTGTTTCCCAGAACACAACGGGGGGGCGGGGCATCTGCGGGGGTCTGCGGCGGTCTGTCCCGGAAGTGGGTGCAGATACCTGGATTATCCAGGTAACTGCACCCCCCTCCCCCCCCCCGGAAGGTGCCGATTGTGGCACCGGAGGGGGGGAGGGATCGGATTAGCGGAACTTCCACTTTAGGGTGGAGAACCGCTTTAATAAAAAAATAATAATTCCCTGACACCTTGTACTCACAGAATTTCCTATGGATGTCATTCAGGACAGAAGTTCGGGGACCTTTGTGGCTATAAGAAATTACTGCAACTAAAAAAGTATTTTTTTTTTATTTATTTAAAGCTTCTACTACTTTTATATAGAATTTTTTTTTTTTTTCTAAAACCAGGCTTTAAAATTATCTAGTCTAATAAAAAAAAAAAAAAAAAAATCCCTGACACCTTATACTCACAGAATCTCCTCTGGGTGTCATTCAGGCCAGAAGACCGGGGACCTCTTGTGGCTAAAAGAAATTACTGCAATTCAAAAACTTTTTCTAAATTCTAAAAATCAAAATATCTTCTCAGAGAATAATGTTTTTTTTTTTCTAAAATCAGGCTTCGATATGATCTATTTTAAGAACTTTTTTTTTCAAAAAAAACCAAGCTGAAGTTTACATTTAGGCAAAACATTTCACCATCCCTCCAGCAGTAACACCTAGAACACGCGCATTACTCATCGCCAATAAAACGTGTAAACGTTTTCATTATGACCCGCGGATTAAGGCCTGATTACCCCATTAATTTAATAATGTAAGGTACAGTATAGGTGCGTTAATCATTCTGAAATATTTTGGGCCAAAAGAAATAACTTTCTCCCCCCCCCCCCCCCCCCACCATTGCTTCCTGCTGAGTTTAGATTGATGTCTTGCATGAGTCAGAGATGGATTGCGGGAGGCCCATAAGTCTTATCTGCGAGGAGAGGGCGCAGTAAAGTGAGGAATTCCATCGTTGGACACAAAGTGGTGTGACTGATGAATTACACATCCGTTTTCATTTCATTCTGATGATTGCTTTTTATTTTATGAGCGGCCTTAATCTTTCCAATCTCTCACCTGGCTCTGCGTTTCCCTTTGATATCTGGGTGGTATTGAAATTTATGTTAGTTTTTATAGAACGCCATTAACTCAGAGGCCAATAAACCCTGCAAGCCAGATGAAGGCCAGACTTTGGCATCCCCGGGCCTGAGCCTCGGAGAACTGAGGAGGAACATTCCCTGCGGTCCAGTAAAGGATGCAAAGCTGAGCTGCTCAATGCATCAACAAGGCTCCAATCTGTTCTGTAGGAATGAAGGTGAGAGCCTTGAGGGGTGGGGGGTGCTCTGCTTATAGGGGCAGAACTTGTAAAGATTTTGCATTGTTCTTTTGCATTCATTTCACCTGTTAAAAAAAGTTAATTGTTTTTGGGAATATTTTACGTTTTAAAAAAAAATTTAAAATGATTGTAGCGCCGGCTACTGACGACCACGCGCTATATGTTTTTTCAATGTAATATTTCCTAAGACCACAGTTGGGTTTTAGGGTTAATTATGCCAAATTATGGTTTCAGTACCAGTCTAGTTGGATTCTAAATTTACCTACGTCCCTCAGTTACATTCAAGTCCGTGGCAGAGACTTTGCTTTACTTAAAGCGGAGGTCCACCCTAAAGTGGAGCTTCCGCTCATTGGAACCCTCCTCCCCTCCGGAGCCACAATTGGCACCTTTCAGGGGGGAGGGGGGTGCAGATACCTGTACAGTACAGATATCTGCACCCACTTCCGGCATAGCTATCTGCGGAAAGGGGCGTAGATTACGCCCCTTTCTGAAAGTCCCCCGCTGCCTGCTGGGAAACACACGGATCCCAGAGGCAGCGGGGACCATCCTTATTGCGCAGCGCGACTCGCGCATGCGCAGTAGGGAACCGGGAAATGAAGCCGAAAGGCTCCACTTCCTGATTCCCATACCCAAGATGGCGGCGGCGGCAGCACCCGAGAGACGATCGAGAGATCGGCTTCGGGTGCCGACATCGCGGGCGCGCTGGGCGGGTAAGTGTCATTATTTTAAAAGTCAGCAGCTGCAGTATTTGTAGCTGCTGACTTAAAAAAAAAAAACGCGGACTCCCGGCGGACTCCCGCTTTAAATCCCCTTTCTTCCCCAATCTGATGCTCGGTTTGACATTCAGCAAGTCGACTTCCCCACGTCTAGATGCCTAAATGCATTGAGTTACTGCCATGTGATCCAATCAATTGAACAGATGTACCTAATAAAGTGGGCGGTGAGAGTAGATCTATGTTTGTCCCAAGCACTTATTGTTGACTATCTCACTACCTCTGTTGGAAGTCTCCTCCAGCCTCCAAGCGCAGTGGCTTATTAGTTGGCAGCACTGAGATTGTTGGTTCAAATCCAAACTACTTCTACCCTATGCCTGGGTAGGTTTCCTTCCACACTCCAAAGACATGTGGGTAGGTTGCCTCTTGTCTAAACTGGCCCTAGTAGGTGGATGATGCAAATGAGAAAGCGACCTCAGATTTTTAAGCTTCTTGAGGGAAGGGACTGATGTGAACGTGCCATATATACTCACTGCCCACTTTATTAGGTACACCTGTTCAATTGCTTGATAACACAAATATCTAATCAGCTAATCACACGACAGCAACTCTATGCATTTAGGCATCTGCCTGCTGGGAAACACACGGATCCCAGAGACAGCGGGGACCATCCTTATTGCGCAGTAGGGAACCGGGAAATGAATCCGAAAGGCTCCACTTCCTAATTCCCATACCTAAGATGGCGGCGGCAGCACCCGAGAGACGATCAAGAAATCGGCTTTGGGTGCCGACATCGCGGGGGCGCTGGGCGGGTAAGTGACATTATTTTAAAAGTCAGCAGCTGCAGTATTTGTAGCTGCTGACTTTAAAAAAAAAAAAAAAAAACGGCGGACACCCACTTTAACCACTTCAATACAGGGCACTTTCACCCCCTTTCCGAAAGTCCCCCGCTGCCTGCTGGGAAACACACGGATCCCAGAGACAGCGGGGACCATCCTTATTGCGCAGCGCGACTCGCGCATGCGCAGTAGGGAACCGGGAAATGAAGCCGAAAGGCTCCACTTCCTGATTCCCACAACCAAGATGGCGGCGGCAGCACCCGAGAGACGATCGAGAGATCGGCTTTGGGTGCCGACATCGCGGGCGCGCTGGGCGGGTAAGTGTCATTATTTTAAAAGTCAGCAGCTGCAGTATTTGTAGCTGCTGGCTTTTAAAAAAATAATAATTCCCGGCGGACTCCCGCTTTAACCCTTTTTTTTTTCAGCAGATCCGTATGTGCGATGTGGTGCATTGCTGTGTGGGTCCATCACAATACTCTACTGTGCATTGGGTGTATCATTCTAAATGAATGGCAGCTCAACATATTGCACATTATACAATACATTACAGTAGTTATTTCCAAACGGCAGCCCGGAGGGGTGATTGCAGCTCTTTTCTTGCTTTTATCCAGCCCTTAGAGCACTATATCATCCCTTGTCATCAACCACTGGGCATATTTCCTCCCACTGACACCAACAATGGGGCACAATTCCCCCAATGACACCAACAATGGGGCATTAACCTGATTTTTGATGACATCTACGGTGCCTACCAAGGTGCAATGGGTTGCTTAGGTTAACTCCCTACCACTGACACCAACAATGGGCCATTAGCCTGATTTTTGATGGCATCTACGGTGCCTACCAAGGCGCAATGGGTTGCTTATGTTAACTCCCTTCTACTTAGAGAACAATTAGCTTATCGTCATCTAAATGCATTTAAATATTTTTTTGGGCTGCATAACCCAAGTGTTGTCCCTCCATAGTTAGTGATGAATAGACTGTTACACTTTTGAACCCACCAAGAATTAAAATGGTTTTGACCGGAGCTTATGAATTTCTCTTTGTTTTATATGCGAGAGTAGAAAATATGCCATTCTGAGCAATTGTCCACTAACAAGCTCTGATTGTTTTTAGAAAGTTTGGAGACTCTGGCATTACAGAAACGCATTACTAAGTGGGATCTAAGTGCAATAGGTAGTCTTGATAAGGGTCTCCAAACTACAGTCCAATGGCCACATCTAGGCTGCTAGAAGATGTCCTGCCCACAGCTTGGGTCAATGGCAAATCCTCTGTGTATGCTGATTGAGGATTTGCATCAGCAGAGTCTGCCTATGGTCCATGCTTCTGATGTTTGGTGGGACCCACATTGGGACCATGATGGAAGGTGGAAATCCTAGGGCAGACTCTGATGGGGATCCTTATGTAAAGGGAACTCTGATGGGGACCCTGATGTAAAGGGGCAACTCTGATGGGGACCTGATGTAAAGGGGCAACTCTGATGGGGACCCTGATGTAAGGGGGACTCTGATGGGGACCCTGATGTAAGGGGCAACTCTGAATGGGACCCTGATGTAAAGGGGCAACTCTGATGGGGACACTGATGTAAGGGGCAACTCTGATGGGGACCCTGATGTAAGGGGCACTCTGATGGGGACCCTGATGTAACAGGGGCACTCTGATGGGGACTCTGGTGTAACAGGGACTTTGATGGAACCCTGATCCTGCTCCATTCACACTTGTGTGACTTGTCATGCAACTTTGGACATCAAAGTTGCATGACAAGTCGTTCCCCGTGTTTTACAATGATAACCATTCATATATGCCCGACTTAAAGTTACAGCAACTTCATAGCAGATCATGCACTACTTTGGTCCAACTTTCATGCAACTTGAGGGCCATAGACTTCAATGTCAACCCTCAGAAGTTGCATGAAAGTCGTACATGAATGTTATACCATGCAACTTGTGTGCAACAGTTGTCCATTACCACCGGTCAAACCCAAAGTCGTATCCAAAGTTGCACCCATTCAAAGTTGCGTCAAAGCTGCATTAAAAGTTGCGTTAAAGTTGCACTCCAAAGTCGGCGCAACTTTGAAGTCATACAAGTGTGAAGGGACCCTAATGTCGCGTACACACGGCCGGAATTTACGATGGAAACAGTCCGATGGGAGCTTTTCATTGGATTTTCCGACCGTGTGTATGCCCATCGGTCTTTTTCCGTCGGCATTTCCGACGGACTTTAGATTGAGAGCCTGTTCTTAATTTTTTTTCCGACGGAAAAACCTTTCTATCGGATTTTTCCGATCGTGTGTATGCAATTCCGACACGCAAAATTCCGACGCATGCTCGGAAACAATTCGACGCATGCTCGAAAGCATTAAACTTCCCTTTTGTGTTGTACGTCGCGGTGTTATTGACCGTCGGAATTTGGTGTGACCGCGTGTAGGCAAGACAGTTTTGAGCAAAATTCTGTCGGAATTCCGACGGGAAAACCATCAGAGCTTTTTCCAACAAGAATTCCGACCGTGTACGCGGCCTTATGGGGATTTTTTTTCAGTCTGCTGTTTTTGGAAAATTTTAAATTCAGCCTTGAGAAGTTTGGAGACCCTTCGTCTTGATGACTACCCAAGGCTTGGGAAGTAGAAGTTGACAACTTTTACAGAAAGCACAGCGGTTTTTGCAGCACGCTTTACTCTTTGTCTGTATCTCCTAGCATTAGAACTGGAGACAGAGGGATGAGTTTGGTGTATATGACATTCAGCGAGCATAGTGCACTGCTGCGAAAAACGGGGGGCGTGGCAACGCTGCGCTAAGTATTAGGCGCAGCTGAAACGGTCACGGTCAATAAAGTATTGCAACGTGTGCAGCAGAGTTATGATTTAACCTTTCCTCGGGTTTAGGTCAGTCCAAATTGTTATTCCCTCTGCACGCAATACATTAATCTTTGCTGTAATAAATAAGTTCCATCATGTTATTATCATATTAGGATTACTATATTATCTGCCTGTCTGTTACAATGAAGAAGACAGATGATACAATGCTATTTTCCATATGTGTTCCTTGGAGGTTTTTGCCCATGTATGGACACCGTACCACGTCTACCATTTCCAAACCCACCCCCTTCCCCATCTATGCAATTTACTCATAATTCAGGATTCCAGCGCTGAGCGCAATCATCGTGCCACAAATCCCAGAGTGCAACTTTTCTGCTTGGGATAAAAAAAAAAATCGTTCCAATGCGCCAAAAATATTTACACATTTTTCTGACTGTGGAAATTCGTCAGCTGCCCGATCGACGCTTTCCCCCCTCTGGAAACAATTATTTTGAAAGGTATTTAATGTACTTCATCATAACAGACCCCCCCAAAAAAAAAAAAACTTGAAACAATGTATCACCCCCCACAGGGTAGATGAATGGTAGGAAGACGTCTCCTTCTCTATCCTTCTCCAAAAATTTATGAATGGCTTGACCTTTTTAGGGGGTAAGATGCAGAAGAGATAAAGGCGCTGACCCCCGGGGCAACACCGGGACTGTGAAAAATGGCAGATTGAGAGCCAAAGGGAAGATTAAACGGCTTTAAGGCACGATCCCACACTGCGGGCTGACTTTCGTTATTTAGAGGAACCATTTGAAGAATTTAATGTGATATATATATTGCTTCCTGTTCAGATGGATGTGCTTTATATTAGCCCCTTCTTGCTTAGTGATATGGTCGAGTTTAACTGCTGTCTGCGTACAATATGATCTTTACATATAAGAACCCCATTCCATATATGTACCGCTCTAAAGTCGAAATAGTTTATTTATGTAAAATATTTGCTAAACATTCTTCTACCTCCATCCAATTTTACAAATTTTACTGGATTTGGTCAGCAAAAAGCCGTCAGTAAAAACATTTTTTGCCACAGAAGGCTTGCCCATATTGCGGACAATGTTCCCAGGCACAATCGTGTGCCCAAATGGTATAAAAAAAAATAATTGTGCGCTGGCCTAAGCCCTTGTACACACGGTCGGAGATTCCGACAACCAAATCCGTTGGAGTAATTCCGACGGATTAATTCCCGGAAGAGGTCCGGAAGTGATGTTGCATACACACGGTCGTACTAAATTGTCGTAAAAATCCGATTGTACATAACGTGATGACATTATTTGGTTACGACTAGTGATGGACGAACGTTTCGCCCGGCGGTCGTTTCGCGGCGAATTTCCGACATTCGCGGTCCGCACGTTCGAACGCCTTTTTCCGTCGTTCGCCGCGGCGGACTTACGTGTTTAATGTATACAAGAACTTTAACCTTTGGTGACACGTTTATCATGTGATACAGGACAGCCAATTGAGACATGACAGCACATGGACACTTGTACATTCCCCCTAACCTATAAATACACCCGATCCGGTGGCCATTTTACATTCTTTCTTCTGTTACGATAGGGACAGGTTCCTGTGTGGAGTAGGGAGAGATAAACCACTAGCTATTTGGTACACAAAAGTTCTTTTCAGGACTGGTATAGGTGTTAGGTGTTGATAGGTTTGCTGTGCTGCTGATTCTTGCAGCAGCCTGAGTGTCTTTTGTTAGTTTAGAGAAAGGGAAAGGACGGTGTATGCTACAGGGACAGCCAGATTAGTCTTTCATCATCATCATCATCATCATCATCATTAGCTGTTACTATCAAGGTCCACAAAAGAGCTGTTCCAGTAACCACTAATCGTTCTCTTTTTTTGCCAATTTGTATAGGGACAGGAAGGAAGCAGTGTTGTCAGGCAGTGAGGGTAATTTTAAAGACTTGCTGTTATTATTAGTTCCACAAAGGTTCTTTTCAGGACTGGTATCAGTGGTACAGTAATAGGCTTGTACATGTATAATATTCTTTCTTCCAAATATAGAAAGGATATTATACTTGACTGCTGCCCTTCTGCTGCAGTCTGCTAAACATTCACAACTCACTTGTTCCACAAAAGTTCTTATAAGGACTGGTAACTTGGTATAGGGTGCTACGGTACATAGGCTTGAGTGCGGTACAGTCTGCTGTTCTGTAAGGACCGCTATCGGTCCACAATAGATAGGGTTGACGTGCACCACTGCTGACCGCTGCCCTATACTGCAGCAGTCCTTCAGCGGTATAGGGACTGACGTACAGTCTGCTAATCACTAACACACAACCTGCTTGTTCCACAAAAGTTCTTATAAGGACTGGTAACTTGGTATAGGGTGCTACGGTACATAGGCTTGAGTGCGGTACAGTCTGCTGTTCTGTAAGGACCGCTATCGGTCCACAATAGATAGGGTTGACGTGCACCACTGCTGACCGCTGCCCTATACTGCAGCAGTCCTTCAGCGGTATAGGGACTGACGTACAGTCTGCTAATCACTAACACACAACCTGCTTGTTCCACAAAAGTTCTTATAAGGACTGGTAACTTGGTATAGGGTGCTACGGTACATAGGCTTGAGTGCGGTACAGTCTGCTGTTCTGTAAGGACCGCTATCGGTCCACAATAGATAGGGTTGACGTGCACCACTGCTGACCGCTGCCCTATACTGCAGCAGTCCTTCAGCGGTATAGGGACTGACGTACAGTCTGCTAAACACTAATACACAACCTGCTTGGTCCACAAAAGTTCTTATAAGGACTGGTAACTTGGTATAGGGTGCTACGGTACATAGGCTTGAGTGCGGTACAGTCTGCTGTTCTGTAAGGACCGCTATCGGTCCACAATAGATAGGGTTGACGTGCACCACTGCTGACCGCTCACCTATACTGCAGCAGTCCTTCAGCGGTATAGGGACTGACGTACAGTCTGCTAATCACTAACACACAACCTGCTTGTTCCACAAAAGTTCTTATAAGGACTGGTAACTTGGTATAGGGTGCTACGGTACATAGGCTTGAGTGCGGTACAGTCTGCTGTTCTGTAAGGACCGCTATCGGTCCACAATAGATAGGGTTGACGTGCACCACTGCTGACCGCTGCCCTATACTGCAGCAGTCCTTCAGCGGTATAGGGACTGACGTACAGTCTGCTAAACACTAATACACAACCTGCTTGGTCCACAAAAGTTCTTATAAGGACTGGTAACTTGGTATAGGGTGCTACGGTACATAGGCTTGAGTGCGGTACAGTCTGCTGTTCTGTAAGGACCGCTATAGGTCCACAATAGATAGGGTTGACGTGCACCACTGCTGACCGCTCACCTATACTGCAGCAGTCCTTCAGCGGTATAGGGACTGACGTACAGTCTGCTAATCACTAACACACAACCTGCTTGTTCCACAAAAGTTCTTATAAGGACTGGTAACTTGGTATAGGGTGCTACGGTACATAGGCTTGAGTGCGGTACAGTCTGCTGTTCTGTAAGGACCGCTATCGGTCCACAATAGATAGGGTTGACGTGCACCACTGCTGACCGCTGCCCTATACTGCAGCAGTCCTTCAGCGGTATAGGGACTGACGTACAGTCTGCTAAACACTAATACACAACCTGCTTGGTCCACAAAAGTTCTTATAAGGACTGGTAACTTGGTATAGGGTGCTACGGTACATAGGCTTGAGTGCGGTACAGTCTGCTGTTCTGTAAGGACCGCTATCGGTCCACAATAGATAGGGTTGACGTGCACCACTGCTGACCGCTCACCTATACTGCAGCAGTCCTTCAGCGGTATAGGGACTGACGTACAGTCTGCTAATCACTAACACACAACCTGCTTGTTCCACAAAAGTTCTTATAAGGACTGGTAACTTGGTATAGGGTGCTACGGTACATAGGCTTGAGTGCGGTACAGTCTGCTGTTCTGTAAGGACCGCTATCGGTCCACAATAGATAGGGTTGACGTGCACCACTGCTGACCGCTGCCCTATACTGCAGCAGTCCTTCAGCGGTATAGGGACTGACGTACAGTCTGCTAAACACTAATACACAACCTGCTTGGTCCACAAAAGTTCTTATAAGGACTGGTAACTTGGTATAGGGTGCTACGGTACATAGGCTTGAGTGCGGTACAGTCTGCTGTTCTGTAAGGACCGCTATCGGTCCACAATAGATAGGGTTGACGTGCACCACTGCTGACCGCTGCCCTATACTGCAGCAGTCCTTCAGCGGTATAGGGACTGACGTACAGTCTGCTAATCACTAACACACAACCTGCTTGTTCCACAAAAGTTCTTATAAGGACTGGTAACTTGGTATA
This sequence comes from Lithobates pipiens, assembly GCF_037356315.1. Taxonomy (NCBI): domain Eukaryota; kingdom Metazoa; phylum Chordata; class Amphibia; order Anura; family Ranidae; genus Lithobates; species Lithobates pipiens. The sequence goes on along the minus strand of NW_027507764.1, from coordinate 20,195,685 downwards.
GGGTGCTACGGTACATAGGCTTGAGTGCGGTACAGTCTGCTGTTCTGTAAGGACCGCTATCGGTCCACAATAGATAGGGTTGACGTGCACCACTGCTGACCGCTGCCCTATACTGCAGCAGTCCTTCAGCGGTATAGGGACTGACGTACAGTCTGCTAAACACTAATACACAACCTGCTTGGTCCACAAAAGTTCTTATAAGGACTGGTAACTTGGTATAGGGTGCTACGGTACATAGGCTTGAGTGCGGTACAGTCTGCTGTTCTGTAAGGACCGCTATCGGTCCACAATAGATAGGGTTGACGTGCACCACTGCTGACCGCTCACCTATACTGCAGCAGTCCTTCAGCGGTATAGGGACTGACGTACAGTCTGCTAATCACTAACACACAACCTGCTTGTTCCACAAAAGTTCTTATAAGGACTGGTAACTTGGTATAGGGTGCTACGGTACATAGGCTTGAGTGCGGTACAGTCTGCTGTTCTGTAAGGACCGCTATCGGTCCACAATAGATAGGGTTGAAGTGCACCACTGCTGACCGCTGCCCTATACTGCAGCAGTCCTTCAGCGGTATAGGGACTGACGTACAGTCTGCTAAACACTAATACACAACCTGCTTGGTCCACAAAAGTTCTTATAAGGACTGGTAACTTGGTATAGGGTGCTACGGTACATAGGCTTGAGTGCGGTACAGTCTGCTGTTCTGTAAGGACCGCTATCGGTCCACAATAGATAGGGTTGACGTGCACCACTGCTGACCGCTCACCTATACTGCAGCAGTCCTTCAGCGGTATAGGGACTAAGAGTTTTGTCACAGGGTCATTTAAAAAATGACAGGCAGAGGAAGAGGCAGGCCCTTCCGCAGGGGTGGTAGGGGTAGGGCAGGAGCAACAGGCTTGAGCCAAAGTGGGAAGTTGCAGAAGGTGCGTTCAATTACTTTAAAGGATGCACCAGACTTGGTTGAGTGGCTCGCTCAGCCTTACTCTTCTGCACCCTCCTCATCCTCTCGATCTGCACCCTCTTCTTCACTCTCTGCTATGTGCACCCCCAAAGACACTACCACCAACAACACCACCACCACCACCACCACCACATACCTTCCGCTTGAGTCACTGGAATTATTTTCCGATCCATATCAAGAGGACATTTCTGATGCGCAGCCACTCTTGGTATTGGATCAGGAAGAGGAGGTAGCAACAAGCGCTACTCAGCAGTCTGACGCCAGTACCCAGATCAGCCCAAGGAGGAGGTTGGTCCCCGGTGTTGCTGCCTACTCCGAGATCTCTACTTATAGCGGTGGGGAAGGTGACGTTGATGATGACGTGTCTAGTGATGTCACGTGGGTGCCCACAAGAGAGGAAGAGGAGGGGAGTTCAGAGGGAGATATGGACCAGCAGATAGGGAGGAGAAGCAGCAATGACTTACATTGCACAGCAGGGACAAAGCAGACTGCAAATGTATCAGGAGCGAGTCATCGACCATGTACGGTCACATCTGGCGCTCCCAGGACACCGGCACATGGCTCCGCAGTGTGGGCTTTTTTTAACGTGTCCGCTGCTGACAATAGCGTTGCCATCTGCAATCTTTGCAGTCAACGCGTTAGTCGCGGTAAGCCCAATACTCACCTAGGGACGACCGCCTTAAGAAGGCACATGAGCAGCCATCACCGAGCCCAGTGGGAGCAACGGAACACACAAAGCCACACTGCAGGCTCTCACCGTCCAGCCTCGTCTTCTACTTCTCCTTCTCCTCTCTCCTCACAATTGTCCTCCACTCCACCTTCCATCACGCCAAGCTCACATTTTTCTGCAAAAAGGCAGGCTTCCGTGGGCCTAATGTTTGAGCGTAAAAAAATGATGACGCCGGATAACCCTCTTGCCCAACGGTTGGCGGCTGGCTTGTCAGAACTCATAGCCCGCCAACTACTGCCATATAAACTGGTGGACTCGGAGGCCTTTCGCAAATTTGTGGCCATTGGAACACCACAATGGAAGGTCCCAGGAAGGAAGTATTTCTCAGAGAAGGGCATCCCAGAGCTATATGGCCATGTTCAGCGGCAAGTGAATGTATCTCTGGCACACAGTGTCGGTGCCAAGATACATCTGACCACAGACACGTGGTCTAGCAAACACGGGCAGGGAAGGTATATCAGTTTTACTGCCCACTGGGTGAACCTTCTGACGGCCGTCAAGCATGTAACCCGTGGCACCCGTGTAGATTTGGTTTTACCGCCACGGATTGCATGCAGGCCTGACTCTTCTTCTCCTCCTCCTACTCCATCCTCCTCCCTCTCCTCCTCAGCTGCCTCCTCCTTTTCCGCTGCTAGCGTCTCTTCCACTGCACCGCCCAAGCTCCCCAGAACCTATTCCACATGCCAGGTGAGACGTTGCCATGCCGTGCTGCGTCTGTTGTGCCTGGAAGCAAAGAGCCACACTGGCCCGGCACTCCTTTCAGCTTTGCGTTCACAGGCAGATGAGTGGCTAACACCGCTCAATTTGACAGTTGGTAAAGTGGTGTGTGACAACGGTGCCAATCTGCTTAGCGCATTGAAACAGGGCAAAATCACGCACGTGCCGTGCATGGCACACGTCTTAAACTTGGTCGTGCAGCGATTCCTTGTCAAATACCCTGGGGTCCAGGACATCTTGCGGCAGGCAAGGAAAATCTCGGCCCATTTCAGAAGATCTTACACGGCCATGGCTCGCCTTGCTGACATTCAGCGGCGACACCATCTGCCGGTCAGACGTCTTATTTGCGATTGCCCGACGCGATGGAACTCAACCTTCTATATGCTTGATAGGCTGCTCCAGCAGAAACGTGCAGTTAACGTCTACCTGTATGAACTCTGCGAAAGAAACGGTTCTGGGGAGCTGGGTTTTTTTTCACCGCGCCAGTGGCTGCTCATGCGCGACACATGCAGACTTCTTCGGCCATTTGAGGAGATCACCAAACTGGTCAGTCGCAGCCATGGCGCCATCAGTGACATGGTACCTTATGCCTTCTTTCTGGAGCGTGCATTGCGTCGTGTCATTGATCAGGCTGTGGAGGAGCAGGAGCGGGAAGATGAGGAAGTCGCAATGCTGGATGAATTCCCAGGGGGGGCTACTCTATCTGAGACAAGTCAACAACAGGAGTCTGATGAGGAGTCAGAGGAGGATGGTGCCGGGGCGGATGAGCAGGAGCAAGAAGAGCATGCTTTAAACCTTTCTGGGATCCCTGTTGTGCGAGGATGGGGAGAGGAGAATGAAGAGGACGACATTATCCTGGATGATGAGCAGGAGCCAGGCCACCACACCGCTTCCACTTTAGTGCAAATGGGGGCCTTCATGCTCCAGTGTTTTAATAGGGACCCCCGTATAAAAAGCATGAGGGTCAAGGACCAGTACTGGGTGGCAACGTACTTAGACCCCCGGTACAAACACAAAATGGCGGAAATGTTACCGCCGTCGCAGAGGGCTGTCAGAATGCAGCACTTCCAGGCCTTGCTTCGAGAAATGCTGCATTCTGCTTTTGCGTGCGCTGGCAGAGGAGCAATTCCCACTCCCAGAGAAGGATTTGCGGGTACCAATCCAACAGCGCCTGCAAGAAGAGGCCGGTTTGAAGATGTGTTGGTGACTTCGGATATGAGGTCATTCTTTCAGCCGACCCATCGACAGGTGTCATCCGGATCCAGCATCAGGGAACGCCTAGACCGTCAGGTGTCCGACTACATTGGGTTAACGGCCGATGTGGACGCTCTGAGGAGTGATGAACCCCTAGACTACTGGGTGGGCAGGCTTGACCTCTGGCCAGAGCTTGCCCAATTTGCAATCGAACTGTTGGCTTGCCCCTCATCCAGTGTCCTGTCCGAAAGGACGTTCAGCGCAGCAGGGGGGATTGTGACCGATAAGCGTACTCGCCTAGCTCACCACAGTGTTAACTACCTCACATTTCTAAAAATGAATGAGGCATGGATCTCGGAGGAATTCAACACATGTGACCAGTAGACCATGTATATGTCTATAAACTATTTTTTTAATCAAGCACACAGACCTTCTTAATTCATTTGGCTCACTTCCTTGACCCAAAAAAGCACACCGTACTATATGCCCCTACCCTCCTCTTTGAAGAGGTTGAGCGGTGTCATATTTCTACTGGGGCTGCTTATGATATCCCTGTGCTGTGCTGACTTCCTCCTGGGGGTTCTTATTATGAAGGGATCACACTATCCCTGTGCTGTGCTGACTTCCTCCTGGGGGTTCTTATTATGAGGGGATCACACCATCCCTGTGCTGTGCTGACTTCCTCCTGGGGCTGCTTACGGTGCTGCTGTCAGTGCTGTATGTCACGGTGCTGCTGTCAGCGCTGTATGTCACGGTGCTGCTGTCAGCGCTGTATGTCACGGTGCTGCTGTCAGCGCTGTATGTCACGGTGCTGCTGTCAGCGCTGTATGTCACGGTGCTGCTGTCAGCGCTGTATGTCACGGTGCTGCTGTCAGCGCTGTATGTCACGGTGCTGCTGTCAGCGCTGTATGTCACGGTGCTGCTGTCAGCGCTGTATGTCACGGTGCTGCTGTCAGCGCTGTATGTCACGGTGCTGCTGTCAGCGCTGTATGTCACGGTGCTGCTGTCAGCGCTGTATGTCACGGTGCTGCTGTCAGCGCTGTATGTCACGGTGCTGCTGTCAGAGCGCTGTATGTCACGGTGCTGCTGTCAGATGCCTCTATCACGGTGCATGTGTCATTCCGGTATGTCACGCTGCTGGTGATCATCTCCTGCACCCTCTTCTTTGCCTACCCTGGTCCCTGACCTTCCCTCTCCTCCATTGCCTTCATTAGCTCCATAGTCCTGAATTGTTAGAACAATTTCCCAAATAAAATAAAAATGCTTGTAGTTATCGATCCCAAATTCACCTCATACATGTATTATGTCATTGTCCAGATGGTGGGACTACGTTTTACCCCCTAATAATTACCACGTGGCCGCAAATTCGACATGAAGGTTTGCAAAGTTCGCCTCCCATTGAAGTCAATGGGGCCCGCGGCGAACGTTCGGTTTCGCGAACGTTTGGGTCCGTTCGCATTTCGCGTTCGCGAAACGTCCCGTCGGAAGTTCGTCCATCACTAGTTACGACGGGACTACATTCAGGCTAGTAGCCAATAGCTTTGGTCTAGAAATTTGATCTGAGCATGCGTGGCACTTTGTCCGTCGGAGTAGACTACACATGATCAGAGTATGTCCGATCAGAGCATTTTGTCGGAAAATTTTACTGGCAAGTTGGAAAACTTGGTCCGTCGGATATTCCGACGGAAACAGTCCGATGGAGACCACACACAGTCGGAATATCCGACAAAACGGTCCGATAGGACACATTCCGTCGGAATCTCCGACCGTGTGTACAAGGGCTTAGTGCTAGCAGCTAACACAACAATATGACGTAGCAAAACAGTGGGAAAACAAAAAGTGTCGCGCTGTGTATGATGCAAAAATGGACACAAATTCAAATCGGATCAAATATTAAAGGGTTGTAAAGGTAAATGTTTTTTCATCTTAATGCATTAAGGTGAAAAAACATCTGACAGTGCCAGCCCCCCCCCCCCGTTTTACTTACCTGACCCCTCAAAAGTCCCGCGCTCGCCCACCGACCTCAACTTTGCCGCTCAGCCTGGCCGCTGATTGGCTGGAGTGGATGGATTGAAAGCAGCGCAGCCATTGGCTCGCGCTGCTGTCAATCACATCCAATGACGCGGCGGGCCGTGTGATACAGCGAGCGGCTATAGCCGCCGGCTGTATCACGGGAGGTGCTTCTCACCATGGGAGGGAGCTCACATGAACGTGAGAAGTACCTGCGGGAGGAAGCAGAGACAGCCGCCGAGGGACCCCAGAAGAGCAGGTTCGGGGCCACTCTGTGCAAAACGAGCTGCACAGTGGGAGGTAAGTATAACATGTTTGTTATTTTAAAAAAAAATTAAAAAAATTACTTTACAGTCCCTTTAAGCAATGAACCCAAATGCTCTAAATGATGCAATATAAACATAAATGAGGATGCTCTAAATGCGTCCTGTTGAACACCACTCCGCGCCACTTGGACCAATCCCCTATGGTTATAAATATTATGGTATTGATATACCTTCAAGCAGCCACTTTTACAAAAAAATATAAACATGAAAAAACAATATTAAAAAGTTCCAAATAAACATCCTCTTTTAAAATATTGTAGCAGCGATTTTCTGTCCACGTTAAAGCGCATACACAGAATCTCATATAAAGTCAATAAATGAGGAAAAATATATATAGTAGCAGGGGAGAGGTATATAAAGGTCTTTGCAGTGATCTGTAGAAAGCTTCCACCCAAACTTCACCACATGCGACAAAACCTCCCCTATAGGGACGCACTCACCAGAAAACCAGCAATATTGTGCCTTTAGGTATAACAAACATATAAACAACAACACTGCTCCACTTCTACCATCCGCTAGATGTCAGTATCATTTATCGAGGGCTCCGATATAACATGTTAAGGAAATGGAATAACCACATAGTGTAGTCCTGTTTCACATATTTATTAATCTAAAAAAAACAAACAAAAAAAACAAGTACAAGTTAAGCGTACCAAATGTCTAAAATGAGAAGCATAAAATAAAGTGCACTGTGCCTGTTGATGGTTCTGGCCGCCGGAAAGGATCAGAGCGTCCGCTGTGTACAGCAGCGGATAGCTTCCTGGTTGTTCAGCTGGCGGAACACAATCCTGAGGCGCGTAGGTCACGACCCTGGCACGTTTCGTCATATCCTGACTTCGTCTGTGACGCCCTCAGACGAAGTCAGGATATGACGAAACGCGTCAACATCGTATAACACACGCGATTGCATCCGATTTTCATGGTGAAAAAAGTGCATGTTATACGCCAATAAATACAGTAAATCTCACAAATATTAAATACAAGTGATGTGAAGCTCTGCTGGGATAAATGGTCAGTGATTCTGTACAAAGAAATCACCAGGAAAACAAAGAAACATTGAGTCCACAAGTGAAGTGAAAAATATGGTGAACCTGGATGGCCCTTATAGGGACATTCGCCAAGTCTTCATAACCTCTTTAAGACATCCAAAAATAGTGATTGAAGGATAAAACCCCCCAGAAATTACACTTTCATGCCTGAGATTTACAACCACTTTAAGGAGAAGATTGTTCTCTAATTGCTATGTGCTAATCTTTTTGGAGTATCCCATACCCCTAACCCCTCTTCTGGGAAAATTTCTTCAAGCAATAACTCTTAAAAACACATTTACTAGACTAACATCATCGCACAACACATTTAATCAGCGTGACGTCATCATTGGCCACTCTTCAGGACCATAAGCTGATGAAACGCGTTGGATGTGTCTTTCTTACATCACCTACGTCACATCCAATTATTCTTTTCTGATCCATGGGGCGCAGGAGTGTCCGAGACATACTTACATGCCAATTTAGCTTGCCATTGACAAGCACAATACTGATGCAAGTGTTTTTAAACAGTTTATTTATTTTAATAAAGTAGCAATAATGCATTATTAAGAGCATCTTGGACTGTTTCGTATACTTCTGCACAGGAATCCCTATACCTGGGAAAAGGAGGATCGGCACTAGAGTTGGGCAAACGGTTCAGGCCAAGCAAAAGTTTGGTGAACACCCGTATTTGCAAAGCTTTGCTCGGTTAGGGCACAGAAATAGGTGGTCAAAGATTAGGCCGCTAAGCCGTCCATGGCGTCCTTAACAACCGATGAGTCATCAGCTGTCAATGGGTTTCCCCACTGACAGTTGAATAAATAAAAAAACATTGCCAGAAATTAAACAGTGAAAAAAACCTTACGTGGAGTCCCCCCCCCAAAAAAATCCATACCAGACCCTTATCCAAGCATGCAGCCATGAAAGGGGGGGAGCGAGTGCCCCCCCTCCTGAATTATACCTGGCCACATGCCCTCAACATGGGGGTGGATGCTTTGGGGAAGGGGCCTCTGCCCCCCCCTTTTCAAAGCACCTTGCCCCCATGTTGATGGATAAGGGCCTCATCCCCACAACCCTGAGTCTGTGGGCAGGGGGCTTATTATCCCCCAGTTCCTGTCCCCCCCATGTGAATGAGTATGGGGTACATAGTACCCCTACCTGTTCAACAAAAGTGTTAAAAAGTAATAAAAACACAGACAGTTTTTGACAATTCCTTTGTTAAAAAAATAAAATAAACAATGTCCCCCGATGTAGATCCATCCTCAATGACGCCACTGGCACCACTGCCGGACCCCCCAAAAAAAAACGCTCCACCATCAACTAAGGCAAACCGCCGAATGCATTTGCCCTCTTGTGACGTTACAGGCTGGTGCATGCTGGGTCAGTTATGTCACAAGGGGGCGGTGCTACCAGGTGGCCCCCACCCTTAACTATATAAGAACTGTCAAATGGCAAGCCAGGCATTCGCTGGCCTGCCTTAGTTGATGGCGGAATTTTTTTTTTCCCGGTTCGGTGGTGCGACAGGCATCATGATTGACGATGGCTCTACATTGGAGGACATAGTTTCTTTATTTTTTAACCACTTGCCGCCCACCATATAACAAAATGACATCGGCAAAGTGGTTGCGATATCCTGACCGGACGTCATATGGATAGGATATCAAGCCCCCGGGGGCGCGCATTGTGGCGAACGCTGTTGCGTCATGTCAGCCTAACACACCCCAACTCCGATCTAGGTAAAGAGTCTCTGACAGAGACTCTTTACCACATGATCAGCCATGTCCAATCACGGTGTAAACAGGAAGAGCCACTGACCAGCTTTTCCTCACTCGCGTCTGACAGACGCGAGTAGAGGAGAGCCGATTGGCTGCTCTCCTGACAGGGGGGGGGGGGGGGGGGGTCCGTGCTGATTGTTTAACAGCACAGCCCCCCCATGAATGCCCGCCTAGGACCACCAAAATGCTTACAGGACCACCAGGGATGGCCACCACACTGGACCACCAGGTATGCCACTCTAGACCACCAGTGAAGTGCCAATCAGTGCCAAATCAAAATGCCTGCCAGTGCCACCAGTGATGTCTATCAGTTAAATCTATCAGTCCCAGCCATCAGTGCCCATCAGTGCTGCCTTTCAGTGCCCATCAGTGTTCACCAGTGCCACCTATGAGTGCCCATCGGTGTTGCCTATCAATGCCCATCAGTGCTGCATATCAGTGCCACCTATCAGTGCTGCCTATCAGTGCCCATGAGTGCCACCTCATTGGTGACCATCAGTGCCACCTCATCGGTGCCCATCAGTGCAGCTTATCAGTGCCCATCAGTGAAGGAGAAAACGTACTTATTTACAAAAAAATGTTTTTTTTTTTCAAAACTTTGGGTCTTTTTTTATTCGTTTTAGGGAAAAAAAAAAAAGCAGAGGTGATCAAATACCACCAAAAGAAAGCTCTATTTGTGGGAACAAAATGATAAAAATGTTGTTTGGGTACAGTGTGGCATGACCGCGCAATTGGCATTTAAAAAACGACAGCGCTGAAAGCTGAAATTTGGCCTGGGTAGGAAGGGGAGAAAGTGCCCAGTATTGAAGTGGTTAATAAAGGAATTGTCAAAAACTGTCTCTGTGTTTTTATTACTTTTTTACGCTTTTTTGGGGAATGTGTAGGGGTACTATGTACTCCTAAAGGGGGCTTCCAGATTCTGATAAGCCCCCCCGCCTGCAGACCTCCACAATCACAGCCCAGGGTTGTGGGGATGAGGCCCTTGTTCCCATCAACATGGGGACCAGGAGGTACTTTGGGGTGGGGGGGGGGCAGAGCAATGTGACTGCTGCATCCCCAAAAAGAACAAAGGTCCTTCTCTGTAGGCAGTGGACAGGCTTCTCTACTCAGCACTATGTCTTGTAGGTGTTTAATGTCTTAGAGCTCTTTTTCATTACAAATCAGGCACGGCCTGAGTAGAATAGTCTGTCCCCTGTCAGCATTCTGCAAAGAGGGACCCTTTCTCTCTGCGTGGAAGCAGTGGTCTCTCTGCAGAGATCCAGCACACCTCCCTTGCTGAGTCAGAGCTATAGCTTTGCAATCAGCAAATCATGTGCTTCTTTCTGATTGGAGACCTCTAGTTCTGACACAGCAAGAGATGCGTTGGACCTCTGCAGGGAGACCGCTGCTCTTCTCTGGCGTCCTGCTGGTCGGGGACAGGCTTTTCGAAGCTGTGTTCTAAAGAAATGTTCAATTGTGCTTCTAAAACAGTTTTTTTTGTAACCGGGTCACTTTAACCGCTTCCCGACCGCCTCACGCCGATATACGTCGGCAAAAGGGCACGTACAGGCAGAATCACGTACCTGTAAGTTGCCCATTAAAAGGCGGCGGGGGGCGTGCGCCCCCACGGGAAGTTCCGCGAGTCCAGTCGCGGGTCCCGCGGACTCGATCTCCGTGGGGATACCCGCGATTGCCTCACGGAGAGGAAGAACGGGGAGATGCTAAAGTAAACAAGCATTTCTCCATTCTGCCTAGTGACAGTGTCACTGATTTCTGCTCTCTGTGATTGGAGCAGAGATCAGTAAAGTGCAAAACACAGCCCAGCCCCCCACAGTTAGCAACACTGCCCCTAGGACACTCTTAACCCCTACACTGCCACCTAGTGGTCAACCCCTTCACTGCCAGTGTCATTTACACAGGAATCAGCGTATTTGTATAGCACTGATTGCTGTATAAATGACAATGATCCCAAAAATGTGTCAAAAATGTCCGATGTGTCCGCCATAATGTCGCAGTCACGATAAAAATCGATCGCCGCCATTTAAAAAAATATATATATATATTAATAAAAATGCCATAAAACTATCCCCTATTTTGTAAACGCTATAACTTTTGCGCAAACCAATCAGTAATCGCTTATTGAGATTTTTTTTTTACCAAAAATATGTAGAAGAATACGTATCGGCCTAAACTGAGGGAATTTTTTTTTTTTTAAATATATTTTTGGGGGATATTTATTATAGCAAAAAGTAAAAAATGCGTTTTTTTCAAAATTGACGCTCTATTTTTGTTTATAGCGCAAAAAATAAAAACCGCAGAGGTGATCAAATACCACCAAAAGAAAGCTCTATTTGTGGGAAAAAAAAAAAGGACGTCAATTTTGTTTGGGTGACCGCGCAATTGTCAGTTAAAGCGTCGCAGTGCCGAATCGCAAAAAGTGCTCTGGTCAGAAAGGGGGTAAAATCTTCCGGGGCTGAAGTGGTTAAGATATCCCCACAGATGTACATCTGCGTGTCCTGCAGGGCGAATATTAGTTTGCTGCAAATGTTTTTTTAAAAACGAAAGAAAGAAAAAAAAAAGGGGGGGGGGGGAGGAATCTGTGAGTTACTGTAATCCATCATGTGTTCCTGTTCCGTTTCCAGCGCTGGGACTCGTCACATGTGTTTCTCATGAATTGTTATTTGCGTTCCATGCACAAAAATGTGCAGAAACTCTGTATACATAACACGGAAAATATCATAAACATACATTTTATATCAGGCCGACCCTGAGCGATTTCATATGTTCATCAGACAAGAATTCCCCCCCGTAGTCCACCCGCGGTGTAAATATTCTGTAAATTTAAATATCCTAATATTTCCATCTCTTCCTGGGCCGGGGCTAAGAATGGATCTGGGTGAGCATGACCAGGGGGAATGATTTATTCCTCAGTCATGGTAGGTCAGAAAGATCCCAACTTTAAAGAACCACTCCGCCCAAAAGTGATAGTGTTTGATTGATGCTGGAGAGCTAAACCCATTGATAGTCTCTTCTATCTATCAGACATTTTATTGGTGAGTTCCCAGGTCTGTACACCTGCTGTGCCCATTATGAGGGGTTCTCACCATTCCTGTGCAGAGTTCCTGGGTCTGTACATCTGCTGTGCCCATTATGAGGAGTTCACACCATCCTTGTCATGAGTTCCCAGGTCTGTACACCTGCTGTGCCCATTATGAGGGGTTCCCACCATCCCTGTGCTGAGTTCTCAGGTCTGTACACCCGCTGTGCCCATTATGAGGGGTTCCCACCATCCCTGAGCTGAGTTCCCAGGTCTGTACACCTGCTGTGCCCATTATGAGGGGTTCCCACCATCCCTGTGCTGAGTTCTCAGGTCTGTACACCCGCTGTGCCCATTATGAGGGGTTCCCACCATCCCTGTGCTGAGTTCTCAGGTCTGTACACCCGCTGTGCCCATTATGAGGGGTTCCCACCATCCCTGAGCTGAGTTCCCAGGTCTGTACACCCGCTGTGCCCATTATGAGGGGTTCCCACCATTCCTGTGCTGTGCTGACTTCCTCTGATTGGTGAACAAAACACCAGTCACAAGACTGTTAATTTGGATCTGAAATTCCGAAATACGTTAACGAAATTTCGTATTTCGTATAAAATTCATAAGCATAGAAATTCCCCATAGGGTTCCCACCATCCCTGTGCTGACTTCCACGGGTTTTAACTTTTAGGTTCGATAACGTTTCGTAACAATTACGAATTTTCGTTATGAATTTGGAAACAAAATTCGTAAACTGAATTTTGTATTTCGCACGGAATTCATATGCATTAAAATTTGTATTTCGGATTCGTACGAATGCACGAAGGATGGCTTCAGCAGCGTTTGGAGAGGGATCCCCGGGGATCAGCACAGAAAGGAGGGGGTCCACACAGGTTCGGCGGTCATGGTGGGCGTCTCCCCATTCTCCACTCAGAGCTCAGCAGCAACTAGGGAGTCCCCTGAGGCTTCAGGGCCCCCTGCAAAGCACTCTGCGGTGGATCCTGGGAGGAATCCCCATCATGGCCGGAGCTCGGCTAGTGGGGTCTCTGGCAGTCTGGAAGCCCCCACTAAGCCAGACACACGGAGGGAGGTGGAAGATGCAGGCTACGTCCCTGGCGGCCATGCAGCGGGGGGCGGGGCTTCAACAAGGGGATGCAATCTGCTGCGGCTGCCTGGCCTTTTCCATCAGCAGCCGGCGGCTCCCATAAAAGGGATGGGCAGAGGAAGAAGCCAGAGGAGAGGCAGCACCCAGGCCGACAGAGCGGAGGAGGCAGCAGAGGCCCGGGAAAAGCGACCAAGAAGTCGATGGGCAGATCCGACGCCTGGAGGTGGGGAACAGAACAGCGCGGATCCTCTGCATCTGGGGACAAATCCTGGAGGGCTGTCAGTGGGAGACGAAGACACGGTGGTCGATCGATCCAAGGTTGAGCTGTCACTGTCGGATGAGGAGGTGCAGCGAGGTCGTCCAGTGGAAAAGGAGACGGGATTGTCGGCTGGCAAGACCCTTCCTAGGCAGCCTGGTAAGTCAGTTTTTTCTTCATTGTACAGTGGGGTGGTGGACGGGTTAAGGGCGGGTAGTGGTAATAGCTCTGGTAGTCAGATTACCCCGCAGCGGGCAGTTCTGCCCGTTTCCTTCTTTTTGGCCGTATCGGTCCATGACCACGCCACGGCGGACCTGGTTTTGTAGGGGTTTCTGGCGGGTTTAAAGGAGTTGGTAAAAAGGTTTGAGCCGGGGCCGAGTGGGACACCATGGAGTACAGACTACCAGAGGATATGCCGGTGGCGCTGCAGGCTAAAATTCGGGGGATAATGGGATTATGCAAGGTGCAACTTTGGACTCCGCAGTCACTGTTGGGTAAGTTGAACTTTGCGTGTCGCATCCTCCCAGTGGGGAGAGTGTTTTGCAGATGACTGTTGGCAAGTACGGCAGGCATTACGGCCCCCACTCATTATGCGCATTATGCAGGAACTTGAAAGTCGTTTTCACTGGGATAAATTGGGGGTGGTGCAGGTCATCAACAAAGTTTCGGCTGCATCCCCACCGGTGATCCGGCTACTTAGACACCTAGTGTTGTGTTGTCTACAGCTGAATGTTTATATTTATGCTGTCCACCTCCCGTGAGTGGAAAACTTCATTGTTGACGCTTTGTCTCGCTTTCAGTGGGACAAGTTCTGGGAGTTGGCACCGGAGGCGGAGCAACGCAGGGTTCCTTGTCCCGAGAGGCTGTGGAAAGTTGCCTTGGAAGAGTATCCGGAGGGATAAGACAGTCAGTGAGCTCGGCGACGTGGGCGGCTTATACTAGGGTATGGCGCGAATGGTTGTCACTGTTGCAGCACGAGTGGTCGGGAAGGAGAGGTCTTGAGATTGATGGTATTGTACTTTGTTTCGCGTGACTTGGAAGCGAGTGTGTCGGTATTGGGGTTGGACAAGAATTTGGCGGGGTTGGCTTTTTGGTTTAAATTTCAAGTTTTCCCAGACTTTACGAAAGATTTTTTGGTAAGGCTGGCAATGAAGGGATATTGGCTAACCATGTCAAACAGAGACGCTCGGTGCCCTGTTTCTTTTCAGCTATTGGGTAGGTTATTGGGGCAATTGGTCCACACGTGTTCTTCCCCATACGAGGTGGTGTTGTTCAAAGCAGTGTTCTCCCTGGCGTTTTTTGGGGCTATCCAGATCTGTGAGCTGGTCAGCCCTTCCAAGAAGTCAAAGGGGGGTTTAGGGGCGGCCGAGGTAGTCTGTGTTGATGATCGGTTCTCTATATTGGTGTGCAGATCAAAAACAGATCAGCGGGGCAAGGGCAAAAAAGTGCAGGTGTTTGCAATACCGATTTCGCCATTGTGCCCAGTGGGGTGGGTTAAGGGATTCCTCGCGGTACATCCAGACATGGCGGGCTCCTTCTTGGTACGCTGGGATGGCCACTCATTATCAAGATTTCAGTTCATTGCAGTTTTAAAAAAATGTTTGGCGGCCCTGGGGTTGGGGGATCAGAAATTTCCATCCCATTCGTTCCACATTGGAGCTGCTATGGAGGCGGTCAGATGGGGGTTGAACGAGGCAGCGGTAAAACGCATTGGGAGATGGGAGTCATGGCGTTTCAAGTCATATGTTAGACTCCAACTGTTGACAGTTTAGCGGGGGAGTGGGGTCATAGGATTTGTGGTCTTTGATATACATGCTCAGGTGAGCAATTATTGTTATGTGGGTTGTTTTTCTTTTCTTTCAGGAGGACCCCAAGGACTGGTCTGGATACTGGGCCATTCATATGTCTTTTGGGGGGTAAGGATGGCAGATGTGCAGCCCGAGGGTAGATAATTGGGCATTTCAAGGAGTGAGGCTTGTATTATGGGGCTGGGGGTACCCGGGATGCTATGCAACAGGAACATTCCAGAAGTGCACAGATCTGCATGCCTGGACAGGCCCCCTGACATTTTAGTATTACATGTGGGTGGTAATGACTTGGGGCTCAGGTCTATGTTGGACATCGTGCGAGATGTCAAGTTTGACTTCTTGCGGCTCCGGATGGCCTTTCCGGAGATGATCATAGTGAGGTCCGACATTGTAGCACAGACAACTTGATGCTTAGCTAGGTTAGTGGAGCGGATTAATAAGGTCAGGAAGAAGGTGAACAGGGATCTCAGTAGATTTGTTGTCCGGAATGGGGGGGTTGGCGATCAGACACTTGTAGCTGGAAGTTGATATCTGGCGTTACCTTTGAGGAGAAGGTGTACACCTCAATGCTGTGAGGATTGATATGTGTTCTCTAGGTTTGCAGGATGGGATCCAGAGAGCGCTGAGGGTGTGGCGGGGCACACAAGTGTAAGGTTTTCCCCTGGTGTGCTGTGGCGGTTTGTTGGTCTTTGTGGGTGAAGGAAGAAACCTTGAATATGGAAGAGTTCGGGACCCATCGGTGGTATGGGTCCCATTGGTGGTATTCCAGCTAACGATGGTTTAGCTGGAATTTGGTTAACGGCTGCACTGCGGTCAGTGTTTGGTTGTCTCTGAGCTAGCATGTCAGCTGGAGGCCTATTTTAAGTTAAGGGTACCGCAGTTCCGATTTGGATCATGTGGCAAGCTTGGGGTTTCCCTGCAAAGACCAATGCGAATATGTGACTGATGGGTGGTGGTTTTAACAGATGTGTTTTATAAAGTTATGTAAAGTTGATAATAAAAATGGCTGCTACGGCCAGTATTTACTCCAGCTTGGTGTGGTCTCCATTCATGGGTATGGGTAAGGTAAAAGTAGAGCTGGGTATGAGTCTGGTAGAGCATGGTAATCATGTAGCATCTGTTATACAATGTCATGCACTCCACAAATCTGGCCTTTATGGAAGAGTGGCAAGAAGAAAGCCACTGTTGGAAAAAAAAAAACATAAGAAGTCCCATTTGCAGTTTGCGAGAAGGCATGTGGGGCACACAGCAAACATGTGGAAGAAGGTGCTCTGCTCAGATGAGACCAAAATTTAACTTTTTGTCCTAAAGCAAAACGCTATGTGTGGCGGAAAACTAACACTGCACATCACCCTGAACACACCATCCCCACCGTGAAACATGGTGGTGGCAGCATTATGTGGTGGGGATGGTTTTCTTCTGCAGGGACAGGGAAGCTGGTCAGAGTTGTTGGGAAGATGGATGGAGCCAAATACAGGGCAATATTCGAAGAAAACCTGTTAGAGTCTGCAAAAGACTTGAGACCGGGGAGGAGGTTCACCTTCCAGCAGGACAACGACCCGAAACATCCAGCCAGAGCTACAATGGAATGGTTTAGATCAAAGCATATTCATGTGTTAGAATGGCCCAGTCACAGTCCAGACCTAAATCCAATTGAGAATCTGTGACAAGACATGAAAATTGCTGATCACAGACGCTCTCCATCCAATCTGACAGAGCTTGAGATATTTTGCAAAGAAGAAGAATGGGCAGAAATGTCCTCTCTAGATGTGCAAAGCTGGTAGAGACATCCCCAAAAAGACTTGCAGCTGTAATTACAGTGAAAGGCGGTTCTACAAAGTATTGATTCCGGGGGGCGCCATACAAATGTACCCCCCACACTTTTCACATATTTATTTGTAAAAAAAATAGATTAAAATCATTTATCATTTCACTTCACAATTATGTGCCACTTTGTGTTGGTCTATCACATAAAATCCCAATAAAATACATTTACGTTTTTGGTTGTAACATGACAACATGTGGAAAATGTCAAGGGGTATGAATACTTTTTCCAGGCACTGTATGTGCATTCATCTCCTTGCCCATCATTCTTTCCCCCCAATGTGTGTGTTTTTCTTTGCTCATCACTATTTTTCCCCAGAATGTGCCTTCATCTTTTTATTATCTTTTGGAGACTTTTTGTTCTACAGGTTTCTGCAGAAACTGAAGTTTTTTGTTTACTTTGCAATATAATGAAAAAAAAAAAAAAAAACATAATTGTTTTCATTGAAACATTTCCTTAAAATATAAAGGAATCGGAATGACACATTAAGTGTGGAACAAAATGTGCTCAGTCGCTGCTTCTTTCCTACGCGCTCTACGTGATGATTGGCTCAGTTCCACCATACACAAGCCAGTAGACGGGATTGCTCATTAGGATCTATGCTATTGCTGTTAATGAAGAAGGAAGACGGACCGGACTTCTGAAACCCGGTAATCCTTCTCACTGTCAGATGGAGTTAGCAGACGTTGGGCTTGATACCTCTTTGCAGCGACACATAATAGCTGTAAATGGCCTTAAAATTACCCCATAACATCTCCCGGCCCAGAACCTCGTTAAACTCGCAAAACAGTAGGACCAACTTGCCACCCAAATTGGGTGTGACCATCGTCTGAGCCACGCAGGAGACACGGCCGTGCCTGGAGCTGTGTTTTTTTTTTTTGATCGCCACCAGCCAGCGCTAGAATAAACTGCGTCCTCTTCTCGGTCTAACAGCTTGTTTTACGACTCTTGGACAGCGGCGCTCATGACGTCGTTGGGTCTGGCACACAGAGGTGGCTTCAAATAAACCTCTTGCGTACAAGAAATAAAACGCGTAGAGCGGAATGAAATGTTTATGAAAGGGCGGAACCGGTAAACAGCGGAGCGTCTACAAGACCACGTGGATGCTCTGCCACCAAGGGCCAAAAAAAATTTTTTTTTTAACAATACAAAAAATGGGATCCATTAAGACGGAGTTTATAATTATTTTATTTTTAATACATATTCAATAAAGTGTTATTATCACATACCTGGTGAAGACTGGTCTCTTGCACCTCCTGCTCAACACTCCTGAAGGTGGCAAAGAGTGCCGTAGTGTCAGGGCTGGGCTCAACCCTTCCTTCTCTGAGCTGGCTGCTCAGCTGTCGGCTAATTGCCAGCTCTTATCTCTCCAGAGTTACTCAGCTGTTGATGATATCCTGCTCGTCAGTCCTGCCTACTTAAGCCGTCCAGTCCAGAGGAGCTCTGCCTTCGCCTTGGTCAACATCACAGATCCTATCTTCTGCGATCCTGTTTAAAGACTTGCTTTGCTGACATCCCTTCTGGCTCCAGATCCTGCTTGCTGTTCCACTACATTGATCCCTGACTTCTGGCTTGGCTGACTATCCATTCCGTTACTGAACTTTGGCTATGTTTTGACTACGTTAGTTCTTTTTTACTTTTATTATTAAACAGGTGTGATTTAACTGTACTTCTGTCTAGGTCTGATTTCATGGTTTCTGACACGTATCAGCTGTCTGGTGGGTAGAGCTGGCAGCCGCAGTCCTTGGAACAGGATCCAGGGGCAGCTTGGCCCCCAGAGCAGGAGACAGAAGCAGGACTGGGGAGACGAGCAGCAGTTGGCAACAATCAGGCAGCAAAGGATTGAATCAGCAAGTAATGCAGTCCAGAAGGCAAGCTAAGGTCAGTAACAGCCGGGCAAAGCAGTACAGAATCAGCAGGCAGAGACAATTCTAGACCGAGGTCGGAGTAATCAGGTATACAGAGTTGAGGCAGGGGCAAAAGCAAAGTCCAAAGGCAAGTAGGGTCTTGCACAGGTAAGCAGGTACAGTGCATCACGTCTAAGGCCGCGTACACACGGGCGGACTGTCTGGCCAACTAAGTCCGTCAGACAATCCGACAGACAGTCCGTCCTACTTTTGAATGAACGGACTTGACCACACACACGATGAACAGACAGTCTGCTGAAAGCTTGCGCGATGACGTGTACAGCACGTACGACGGGACTAGAAATACGACGTCCAATACACTGCAATGCAACCTTTCGCCGTGTAAATCCTTTCTGAGCATGCGCCATACTTAGTCCGTCCAACTTGCCTACTCACGAGCGGACTGTCCGCTGAAACCAAAGTTGGACGGACAATATTACGGAAATTCCGAAAGACTTAGTCTGCCAGACTGTCCGCTGAAGCCTACACACGAGCGGACTGTCCGCTGAAACACATTTCAGCGGACTAAGTTGGACGGACAGTCCTCTCGTGTGTACGCGGCCTAAGGAACAAGCTGAAGACCATTCAGCAACTGCCCCATAGTGACAGACCAGTTTAACCACTTGGGATCTGCGCTATTGCCAAATGACGGCGCGGATCTACTTTTCCGGGACTACGTCTACGGTGCGCTCTGTGATCGGCGAGTCCGTGAGACTCGCCTGATCACCGATCCGTGTAAGGGGTCGATCCCGACCCCTTATCACGTGATCAGCTGTCAGCCAATGACAGCTGATCATGTGATAGAACGGAGCCGGTAATCGGCTATTATTCCTCCTCGCGCTGACAGCGCGAGGAGAGAAAAAAAAAGCCGATCACCGGCGGCCGTGATCGGGACATCAGTCCCGATCATGGCCAGCAATACAGCTGACCACCTGCCCCCTGCCAGTGCCCACCTGCCCACCGCAGTGCCATCCTGAATAAAAGTAAGTGCCCCCCATCAGTGCCACCCAGCAGTGCCCATAGTGCCCACAGTGCCACCCACAGTGCCATCCAGCAGTGCCACCAACAGTGCCACCCACAGTGCCCACAATGTGCCTCAAAGGTGCTGCACCCCAGTGCCGCCCATCAGTGCCCAGCAGTGCCGCCCATCAGTGCCCAGCAGTGCCACCTATCAGAGCCACCTATCAGTGCCACCTATCAGTGCCCATCAGTCCCATCTATCAGTGGTACCTATCAGTGCCCATCCGTGCCACCCATCCGTGCCACTTATCCGTGCCACCCATCCATGCCATCTTATCTGTGCCCATCTTTGCCCATCAGTGCCGCCTTATCTGTGCCCATCGGTGCCGCCTTATCTGTGCCTATTAGTGCCGCCTTAACTATGCCTATCAGTGCCCACCAGTGCAGCCTATCAGTGCCCACCAATGCAGCCCATTAGTGCCCACCAATGCAGCCATCAGTGCCGCCTAATCAGCGCACTTCAATGAAGGAGAAAAATGACCCGTTTGCAAAATTTTATAACAAACTATTAAAACCTGATTTTTTTTTTTTTTTTTTTGCATCTTTTTTTGTTTGTTTAGCAAAAAATAAAACTCCGAGCTGTAACTAAATACCACCAAAAGAAAGCTCTATTTGTGGGAAAAAAATTATAAAAATGTAATTTGGGTACAGTGTTGTATGCCCGCGCAATTGTCATTCAAAGTGCATCAGTGCTGAAAGCTGAAAATTGGTCTGGGACTGAGGGGGGTTTAAGTGCCCAGTAAGCAAGTGGTTAAATATTCCAAAGGGCACCAAGTCCGCACGTTAATTGGTATGTGCACGTGCATGTGTGCGTGCTCACGCACATATATGCATGTGATGTACTGGAGCAGTACATTTAACATTGCCCCTTCACTCAGAAGAAAGAGCGTGTGTGCAAAGTGCATAAGCACAAGCGCAGGTCTGCCCTGGTTTTCTGGTGCTAGGAATCCAGTTTACCTCAGAGGTATTATGTTTAAAGAGACACAATCACCTTGCTCGTGCAGGTAAAAAGTGACTCCTTTTCCCTCCCTTGACCCCCTTGTACTCATCGTGCCTGCACCCCTTCACTGACTCTATCACACCCTCCACCAAAAGCACCACTGTTGTCGACCAGAGGGACGAGTGACACCACTTCCTTAGTCTTGTAACAGTGCTTAGAGCTTAGACTTAGACACGGGCGCCACCAACCTCCCCCCCCCCCATCCATGTACCCGGCCTAGGGTTGCCACCTTTTGTTCAAGTCAAACCCGAACACTTTAGTGGCGCACAGCAATGTTTTTTTATACTATAAACTATACAAATATTTTTTCTATTAAATAACATTTCTAATCATATGAAGTAAAAAACAAGAGTCCCCCTTTACATCAGAGCCCACAGAGTTCCCCTTTTACATCTGAACTCGCAGAGTTCCCTTTCACTGTAAGGGGGGACTCTGCAGACTCTGATGTAAGGGAGAACTCTGGGGACTCTAACATAGGGGATGCTCTGGAAAACCTGATTTAAGGGGGAACACTGAGAACTCTGATGTAAGGGGAAACATTGTGGCCTCTGGTGTAAAGGGGAACTCTGATGTAAGGGGTGCTCTAGGAACCCTGATTTACCTTTGTGTACTTACTCAGAGGCAGGAGAGAGAAGGGGGGTGAGACTTCAATCGCAGACAGGGATGGATGGTGAGCTCACTCACCCTTTGGCAGCACCTCTCATTCAGATGTATTTGAGGCAGCTCGACTTCAAATTTCTGGCCCCAACTTTCCTTTTCTGAGGCACAGCGCCGGGGACTGGAGTGAGAGCAGACAAAGAGGGGTAGGGGAGGAGTAAGAGGTGCAGATTGAGCCCTCTCTCCTCTCCCATCTGTGTGTTTTTTGGGGGGGGGGGGGGGGTGTTAGTGTTGGCTTTGGCCAGTGTGAAAGAGTGTAACTGACACTCAGCTGAGACAACTGCAGCCAGCAATCCTGCTGGGAAGCCATAGTCCAGTCTAAATAATGTGTCCGGGTCTCAGACAGTCTGAAACCCGGACACATGATTCCAAACCCGAACTGTCCGGGTGAATCCTGGGCAGGTGGCAACCCTAACCCGACCCCTTATAGGATGCCAGACACAAGGATTCATATGGCAGGGGAGGAAAGAGGTGGTACTTTTTGAAGCACCTGATTAGAGCGAGAGGCTCTAAGAGGCTTCAAAATAGGGTGGGCTCAGGGTGCAGAGAGTGCGCCTTAATCCCACCCAACTGTGTGACCATAGCGAGTTAATTTTTGCTAATTTCACACTAACCTTCCTCCCTGACAATCAGGAAGCAGGGCGTCAGACCTGTTTCCTGATTGGCCAAAAGTGCCAGGCCACCATATTGGAGGAGCGGAGGTCACTGCCGCTCTGGTGCATTGGAGAGGAGCTGCTGCAGTTCTGTGGTAAGTCCCCTTGGCTCTGTCAGAGCCATGCACACACACAGGGGGGGCGCTGCCAGAGCCGTGAGCGAGCAGCAAGTGGGGGGGTCAGTGGGCACAGTGGCTGCATATACTGGGCACAAGTGGCTGCATTTGATTGACACAAGTGGCTGCATTTGATGGGCACAAGTGGCTGCATATGGTAGGCACAGGTGGCTGCATATGATGGGCACAAGTGGCTGCATATGATGGGCACAGGTGGCTGCATGTGATGGGCACAAGTGGCTGCATTTTATGGGCACAAGTGGCTGCATTTGATGGGCACAGTGGCTGCATTTGATGGGCACAATGGCTGCATATTATGGGCACAAATGGCTGCATATTATGGGCACAAGTGGCTGCATTTTATGGGCACAGTGGCTGCATTTGATGGGCACAGTGGCTGCATTTGATGGGCACAATGGCTGCATATTATGGGCACAAATGGCTGCATATTATGGGCACAAGTGGCTGCATTTGATGGGCACAAGTGGCTGCATTTGATGGGCACAAGTGGCTGCATATGGTGGGCACAGGTGGCTGCATATGATGGGTACAAGTGGCTGCATATGATGGGCACAGATGGCCACAAGTGGCTGCATTTTATGGGCACAAGTGGCTGCATATAATGGCACAAGTGGCTGCATTTGATGGGCACAGTGGCTGCGTTTGATGGGTACAGTGGCTGCATTTGATGGGCACAATGGCTGCATATTATGGGCACAAATGGCTGCATATCATGGGCACAAGTGGCTGCAATTGATGGGCAGAAGTGGCTGCATTTGATGGGCGCAGTGGCTGCGTTTGATGGGCACAATGGCTGCATATGATGGGCACAAAGGGCTGCATATGATGGGCACAAGTGACTGCGTATTATGGGCACAATTGGCTGCATTTGATGGGCACAGTGGCTGCATATGATGGGCACAAGTGGCTGCATATGATGGGCACAGTGGCTGCATATGATAGGCACACGTGGCGGCATTTGATGGGCACAGTGGCTGCATATGATGGGCACAGTGGCTGCGTTTTAAGGACACAATGGCTGCAATTGATGGGCACATTGGCTGCATTTGATGGGCACAGCGAGGCTGCAATTGATGGGGGGGGTTCAGTATTTTTCAGTTTGTTTGGGCTCCCCCCCCCAAATTTTGAGCACCAGCTGCCACCACTCTGCTATACCTGGAAGTGGCAAGTAGTGCCGCTGGATGCAGTGGTGGAAGGGAGCAGTAAGGGAGTGGTGGCAAGGTGAGTATAAGGGTGTTGGAGGTAGGGGCCCTTTACAGAGGCACTGCCACTTTTTCCAGCATGGGCAAGATGATAGTGTCTCCTTAAAAACTAATTGGGGGCATTTATTTTTTCTTAAGTTAGAGATATGGTGGGGAAACGATATGCTTTCTGGGTAAAGTTACATTTTTTCAAAGGTTGGTATTCTGAGCACCACTTTAAGGGGAACATTCTTCCTATTGGCCACCAGTATAAGAGGCATTGTTCTATTGACCCCTGATGAATTGGTTTTAGTAAGGTTTCCTCAAGAGACTTGAAAATTATTTTTGGGGTTCCTCTAGGGTTAAAAGGTTGAGAAAGGCTGGTTTAGAGCAACGAATATTCATGCGTTAGAATGGCCCAGTCACAGTCCAGACCTAAATCCAATTGAGAATCTGTGACAAGACTTGAAAATTGCTGTTCACAGACGCTCTCCATCCAATCTGACAGAGCTTGAGATATTCTGCAAAGAAGAAGAATGGGCAGAAATGTCCCTCTCTAGATGTGCAAAGCTGGTAGAGACATCCCCAAAAAGACTCGCAGCTGTAATTGCGTAGAAAGGAAGTTCTACAAAGTATTGACTCCGGAGGGCGCCATACAAATGCCCCCCACACTTTTCACATATTTATTTGTAAAAAAAATGTGAAAACCATTTATCATTTTCCTTCCACTTCACAATTATGTGCCACTTTGTGTTGGTCTATCACATAAAATCCCAATAAAATACATTTACGATTTTTGGTTGTAACATGACAAAATGTGGGAAATTTCAAGGGGTATGAATACTTTTTCAAGGCACCGTACGCGTTTATAGTCTTCTATTATTATACCTGTCATTTGGTTTCCCCTCCCGTTTCACACCTTGTTAAATCACGTCTGTATGAGTAGGCTCTTGTGACCTCGGCGCCTACAACAGACCTCCGTGGCTATACCAGGAGACCTCGGGAAGTTTTGGTAGTTGGGTGGACCCTCTTTTGAAATGATATTTCTGTATCTCTTTTCTTTTTTTTTTCTCTCTTTCTCTTCTGTAGAAGAGTTCCTCCCAGCAATTCCTGTGCTGACAAGCGATGGAATATTTTCCACCGTCACATGGTGGACGGGCCAGATATACCAGGAATACAGGACACTCCTTGGCTGTTGCCAAGCCCGGGATATAAAATTTGGACAAACTGGAAATATCAAAGGGCAGTTACGGCTTCTAACGGTATTTCTTCTTTTATCTAACAATATAAAATGATAAAACTATCAGTCCATTACAAATATTTTTGTAAAGGAGTCCTAAACCCTGAAAACAATAATGGCCATTACATTAACCACTTCAATATCGAACATTTTCACCCCTTTCCTGACCCAGGCCAATTTTCAGCTTTCAGCGCTGTCACATTTTGAATGACAATTACTCAGTCATGGAACATTGTACCCATATGAGGTTTTTATTTTTTATCATTTTTTGAGACAGATAGAACTTTTTTTGGCGGTATTTACCGTATATACTCGAGTATAAGCCGAGATTTTCAGCCTCTTTTTTGAGGCTGAAAGTGCCCCCCTCGGCTTATACTCGAGTCATCGCTGTCTGCCCGCTCGATCAGCGTGTCGAGCAGACAGACAGCGGCCATTCTATAATTCAAAAGCCGCGCCTCCGGCTCCGCCTTCGCCTGTGATAGGCGGAACACTGAATTTCCCAGCAGCCTGTGTTCCGCCTATCACGGACATCGTCTCATCCTCGTACTACGGACGAGGATGATACGATGTCCGTGATAGGCGGAACACAGGCTGCTGGGAAATTCAGTGTTCCGCCTATCACAGGCGAAGGCGGAGGCGCGGCTTTTGAATTTTACAATGGCCGCCGAGGCGCCGACGAAGAGGGCACGGGACGGAGGCAAGGCAAGGCACGGCACGGGACGGGACGGAGGCAAGGCAAGGCACGACACGGGACGGAGGCAAGGCACGGCACGGGACGGAGGCAAGGAGGCAAGGCACGGGACGGAGGCAAGGAGGCAAGGCACGGGACGGAGGCTCGGGACAAAGGCTCGGGACACAGGTAGGCTGGACACACACACACACACACACACACACACACACACACACACACACACACACACACACACGGATGGATGGATGGAGACACACACACACACAGGGATGGATGGATACACACACACACAGGGATGGATGGATGGAGACACAAACACACAGGGATGGATGGATGGAGACACACACACACAGGGATGGATGGATGGATGGATGGAGACACACACACACAGGGATGGATGGATGGATGGACACACACACACACAGGGATGGATGGACGGACACACAGGGATGGACGGACACACAGGGATGGACGGACACACAGGGATGGACGGACACACACACAGGGATGGACAGGCATGTCTCACCCTCGGCTTATACACGAGTCAATAAGTTTGCCAGTTTTTTTGGGGGTAAATTGGGGGCCTCGGCTTATATTCGGGTCGGCCTATACTCGAGTATATACGGTAATCACTCCTGGGTTTTTTATTTTTTGTTAAACAAACGAAAAAACATTCCAACGACGAAATCCGTTGAATCCGTTGAAGAATTTTTTCCGACGGATTTCGGCCCAAGCTTGTCTTGCATCCACACACGGTCGCACAAAGTTGTCGGAAAATCCGATCGTTCAGAACTGGGTGACGTAGAACGCGTACGACAGGACTATAAAGAGGGCAGTAGACAATAGGTTTCGTCTCGTAATTTATTCTGAGCATGCGTGGCACTTTGTCCGTCTGGAATTGTCTACACACGATCGGAATTTAAACAATCGGATTTTGTTGTCGGAAAATTTTAGATCCGGCTCTCAAATTTTGTGTGTCGGAAATTCCGACGGAAAAAGTAAGATGGAGCCCCACACACGTTCGGATTTTGCGAAAAACAAGATCCGATCGCACATTTTCGGATCGGAAAGTCCGACCGTGTGTACAGGGCATTCGTTTCTGTTATAAAATTTTGTAAGTAATAATTCTGTTTTCTTCTTCACTGATGTGCACTGATGAGGCAGCACTGATGGGCACTGGCAAGGCTGCACTGATGAGGCTGCACTGATGGGCACCGATGTGCACTAATGAGCACTATGAGGCGGCACAGATGGGCACTGATGAGGAGGCACTGACAAGGTTGCACTAATGAGGCGGTGCTGATGAGCACTGATGGGCACTGATAAGCTGCACTGATGGGCACCGATGAGGAGGATCTGACAAGGCTGCACTAATGAGGCAGCACTGATGGGTACTGATAGGTGGCACTGACGGGCACTGATAGGAGGCACTGATGGGTACTAATAAGCTGCACTGATGGGCACTGATGAGGAGGATCTGACAAGGCTGCACTAATGAGGCGGCACTGATGGGCACTGATAGGTGGCACTGACGGGCACTGATAGGCAGCAGTGATGGGCACTGATAAGCTGTACTAATGGGCACTGATTGGTACTGATGGGGCTGCGCAGAGGACTTCTTCCAGGGAAAGTGCATGTGCATTGTTATTAGATTAGACTAAATGTTTTCCAATGATTTAAAACTGAAAATACCGCATTTGGCCACTTGAAGGCACTAAGTATCATAGGAAATTCCTCTAATACTTAGCGACCTCTAGTGGCCAAATATGGCATTTTCAGTTGTAAAGCACTGAAAAACATTTGGCCAGCACAGGAAATAGCCTAATAACAATGCACATGCACTTTCACTGGGGAAAATTGATTATTTTTTAGGGTTGGGGGAGGGGCCAAGGATGGGGCCAGGGGTGGGGCTGAAGAGTAGGCTGTATGGGGGCCCCATGATTTCTATCAGTGGTCCTGATAGGCTGCAATGATGGGCATTGATATGCTACACAGATGGGCACTGATGAGGCTGCACTGATATGTGGCACTGATGGTCACTGATAGACATCACTGATAGGCACTAATAGGCAGCACTGATGGGCAAAGCACTGATAGGCGACACTGATGGGCACTGTACAGTCTGCACTGATATGTGGCACTGATGGGCACTGATAGGCACTAATAGGCAGCACTGATGGACAAAGCACTGATAGGCGACACTGATGGACACTGATCAGTCTGCACTGATATGTGGCACTGATGGGCACTAATAGGCACTAATAGACAGCACTGATGGGCAAAGCACTGATAGGCGACACTGATGGGCACTGATGAGGCTGCACTGATATGTGGCACTGATGGGCACTGATAGGGACTAATAGGCAGCACTGATGGGCAAAGCACTGATAGGCGACACTGATGGGCACTGATGAGGCTGCACTGATAGGCACTAATAGGCAGCATTGATGGGCAAAGCACTGATAAGCGATACTGATGGGAACTGATAGGTGGCACTGATGGGCACTAATGAGGAGGCTCTGATAGATGGCACTGATAGGTTGCATTGATGGGCACTGATGGGAACTGATAGGCAGCACTGGTGGGCACTGATCATCAGTGCCCTGTTTATCAGTGTAGATGTCCCCTGTGAGAACCACCGATTAGCGTCTCTTCTCCTCACACTGTCATAGCGCGTGAGGAGAAGTCTAACCGACAAGTCTGTTTGCACTGTGATCAGCTGTGATTGGGCACAGCTTATTATGTGGTAAAGGGCCGCTGTGATTTGCCCTTTACCTCTATCTGTGATCAGCTGTGCCTGAAGGGCCCGAATCTGGGGCACGCAAGTTGTAAATGTTTATCTGCAGCCTTCTTTCCTCTACAGCCGTTCAAAGTGATGAATTAATACAGCTTGTCTGAGCTTTCAGAAAGCAGGGGGCTGAAGTTACAGTCTGAAGAGCCCAGCGAGAGGTAAGAAACACACCCTCCTTCATACAGCTCACAGGAACAGAGCCGAGTCTGTCAATCACAGGCTGTGTGCTGGAGGCTCCCTCCCCATCACCTTTTTTCTCTTGGTGTCAGGAAGACTTTTCAGAATGGACTCGTGCTGATAGTAGAGGAAGGAGGCTGCAGACAGAAATGACACTTCGTGCTCTGGATTGAGACAAGTGCCCACTATAGAGGGATGTGCTTTGTTAATATTTCATGTCTGATGTGTGATAAACGTGATATACGTCGGCACAATGGCATGGCTGGGCAAATAGGCCTACAGGTACGTCCCCTTTAAGATGTGGCATTTTGGGGCGTGTGCTCCGTGACCGTGGGTCCAGCAAACTCAAAGTGATCGAGTCACGAAGAGGAAGAACGGGGAGATGCCTATGTAAACAAGGCATTCCCCCCATTCTGCCTTGTGTCATGAAGGGATCACTGCTCCCTGTGATCGGGAGCAGTGATCGCTGTCATGTCAGTGGAAGCCCCCCCCCCCTCCCCACAGTTAGAATCACTCCCTAGGACACACTTAACCCCTTCATCGCCCCCTAGTGTTTAACCCCTTCCCTGCCAGTGTCATTTACACAGTAATCAGTGCATTTTTATAGCACTGATCGCTGTATAAATGACAATGGTCCCCAAATAGTGTCAAAAGTGTCCGATGTGTCCGCCATAATGATGCAGTCACGATAAAAATCGCTGATCGCCGCCATTACGAATAAAA
Organism: Lithobates pipiens; assembly: GCF_037356315.1. Classification (NCBI taxonomy): domain Eukaryota; kingdom Metazoa; phylum Chordata; class Amphibia; order Anura; family Ranidae; genus Lithobates; species Lithobates pipiens. The sequence goes on along the minus strand of NW_027507764.1, from coordinate 20,166,765 downwards.
AAAAACTGATAATAAAAATGCCATAAATCTATCCCCTATTTTGCAGACGCTATAACTTTTGCGCAAACCAATCAATATACGCTTATTGCGATTTTTTTTTTCTACCAAAAATATGTAGAAGAATACGTATCGGCCTAAACTGAGAAAAATTGTTTTTTTATATATTTTGGGGGGATATTTATTATAGCAAAAAGTAAAAAAAATATATATATATATTTTTTTTTAATTGTCGCTCTTTTTTTGTTTATAGCGCAAAAAATAAAATCCACAGAGGTGATCAAATACCACCAAAAGAAAGCTCTATTTGTGGAAAAAAAAAAGACGTCAACTTTGTTTGGGTGCCACGTCACATGACCGCGCAATTGTCAGTTAAAGCGACGCAGTGCCGAATCGCAAAAAGTGGTCTAGTCAGGAAGGGGGTAAAATCTTCTGGGGCTGAAGTAGTTAAGCAACCCGGTGGCATTGCCATGCATGGGCACAACACAAACACACTTGGTGTCCGTGGTGTCCGTGTCTCATGGCGGTTCTTATCTCTTTTTTCAGGGGTGATATGCGGCTCTCGGGGAACCCCCCAGACATGTGCTCCTCTCTCTCTAGCTCAGTCATTGCCACCAATAACACAGCAGAGTATATCATGTCATTCCAGCCCAGCAGATATCATGTCATCGATCAGGCGCTGTCCCAGGACACGATCGTTCTTCTCACACCTGGCACGGAACGTGGAGCTTGTCTGTAACACAATCAGCCGCGTACCTTACTGCTGCAATTTACTGTTCAAACATTTACACTGCTGTTTATTTTGTTTCTAGCCTCCAGATTGAAATGTCGTGGCATTCTCATGTAAATCAAAAGAGGAAACAGAGTCAGGTTGTCATTAACCTTTCCATTCCCTTCCCAGAGGCTCCAGAGGGACAACCACCTACATGGGTGTTTCCTAATCATCGCCCCAGAGATCCCAGGCAACAGAGAGAGAGA
>NW_027507764.1:19943400-20165590 GCF_037356315.1 Lithobates pipiens | reverse complement strand
GAAAGGAAAAGGCAAAAGAGAAAAGTAGGGGAAAGGGGAAGGAAAAGGGGTACAGTAATGAAAGGAAAATGGAAAGAAAAGGAAAGGAATGGGAAGGAAAGGAAAGGAAAAGGCAAAGAGAAAAGGAGGGGAAAAGGGAAGGGAAAGGGGTACAGCAATGAAAGGAAAAGGGAAAAGGGAAGGAAAGGAAAGGAAAAGGAAAAATGCAAAGAGAAAAAGGTGAGGAAAAGGGAAGGAAAAGGGGTAAAGTAATGAAAGGCAAAGGAAAGGAAAGGAAAGGAAAAAGGCAAAGAGAAAAAGAGGGGAAAAGGGAAGGACAGGGGGTAAAGTAATGAAAGGAAAAGGGCAAGGAAACGGAAAGGGAAAGGAAAACTAAAAGGAAAGGGAAAAAGCAAAAAAAAAGAAGGGGAAAAGGGAAGGAAAATGGGTAAAGTAAGGAAAGGGAAAGGAAAAGGAAGGGTTAAACATTGCTATTCAAGGAGTTCCACTAAAACTGTCAGCACCTGTTGTGTAGATTTTGAGGAAGGTCTTGCTGGTGGCATTTTAAAACAGCATATTAATTCTAAGTGAATATTCAAACCTTTACTTTAATAACATGATGATCATCCAGCACAATCTGTTTAATGACAGTCCCTTCAGATTCCATATTATTTGTACAGACTGCTGAGTGGGACAGTGAATGAGCCAATTGCAGGAACGCGGGGACGATGATTGTGGGAAATCCTATCTTCAAGGTAAATATTGTTCTAGCTACAAGATAGAGAAATGTAAATCTTCTGGCAAGCAGTTCCATGATATCAGAATTAGCTTGGGTATATTTTTACAATTTACAAAATGGTTGAGAATCAAACGTAATTCGCTTTTTTGTTTTTTTCTATAACCATTTGAGTTTTACTTTACAAAGTACTTTGATAAAATATTACAAGGAGATGTTGGCGCTCTCCAGCCCATCCAATCTTGAGGTTCTCAGCTCCAGCCACAGGGAGTGGAAGGAAAACTCCCAGTCTTGATGCTCCTTTACAGATTAGACACATTCAGCCTTCAGATCAAAGGCTAAGACAGAGCCGCCCGATCTGTGCCCAACCACGCCGGCTCAGGAAGTCCCAATGAAATCCAAAAAAACAAGAAAAAAATCAAATCTGCTGCAGAGAAACCACAGGATAATTTAAGTGAGCCTGAGAAATATATTCTTGGCATGTTGCCACTTTGGGGGGAATTTACTAAAACTGGAGAGTGCAAAATCTGGTGCAGCTCTGCAGAGAAACCAATCAGCTTCCAGGTTTTATTGTCAAAGCTTAATTGAACAATCTTAAGGTAGAAGCTGATTGGCTACCCTGTACCGCTGCATCAGGTTCTGAGTGCTTCAGTTTTAGCAAATCAACCCCACTGTGTCAAAATTTTAGTGAGTTCAGTGGTGCTGGAACAAGATCTGTTCCCTCTAGTGTGCTACTAGTGGTAGTGTAGGAACATTTAAGTTTATCACTCACGGTGACTGTGTGAGTCTGTAATTAGGTCCGGTTACTGCAGGTCAGGCTGGAAGGCTCTGCAGGGCAGGTCTCTCATACCTCCCCCTGACTTTAGAGGATTGGAGAAGCTTCTGGAAGTTAGTAGGAGGAGGCCAAGAGGTCCCGATCTGCATACTTGAGGCAATCTGCCCAATCCCCAGGCAGAGGGCCCGGCAGGGTTGCTGGGTCAGCCCTTAAATATGGGAGAACCAGACTAGCAGGAAAGTCGGATGGAAGATGGAGTGCTGAGGAAGCTGTACCTCCCCCTGACTCTAGAAGCTTGAAGAAGCTTCTGGAAGTTAGTGGGAGGGGGTCAGGAGGTCCTGATCTGCATACTTGAGGCAATCTGCCCAATACCCAGGAAGAAGGCCTGGCAGGGTTGCTGGGTCAGCCCTTAAATATGGGAGAACCAGACTAGCAGGAAAGTCGGGTGGAAGATGGAGTGCTGAGGAGGCTGTCAAGGCCTCAGATGGGACCGCTGGGACTGTGGGGGGGGGGGGGCACTGCCTCGAGGTTGAGGCTTGGGCTGGCTTGGAAGATTCCTTTCAGCATCCAGTTTGAGAAGGAATCCTATCCCTTGTACTGGGAGATTTTCGGAGAAGCCAGGTGGGCTAGTAGACGATCAGCGAAGAGGGCTGGTAGTATCTGCAGGCGATGGAGCTGGGAGCAGTAGGGGGAGAGGAGGAGAGGAGGAGAGGAGACACTCCTGCATGCAGTTTTGCATAATTTCAAAGGGGTTCAGAGCTCCTGGTCCGTAAGGGACTTTGCCGCTAATCCAAAAGACTGGGTGTTTCCAAAAAAGGGGAGCAGGCAAGGATCTGTTATCTGCATAGAAAGGACGTTCTCCTCATCTGTGTTCTTCAAGTCAAGTTGGGCAAGTTGGGCATCCCATAATCCCTATACCCTATCCAAGTTGTTTTCCCCAATAAAACAACAAAAATAACAAGCCCATGGACTGATTTCTTGTGTGCGGATGCAAGTTTGAAATGCGTGCTGCCTGGCTGTGCAGGAAAAGTGGGCACCAGTAACCAGAGGCTTCTGCGGGGTAGACCTACAATAAATTATCTTGAGAAAATGTCTGCCTTTGAGTGAAGGAACCATGTGCCTCTCGTCTAAGGCTCTGTTCGCATATATATGTGAATCAGATGCGTTTTGAACCTCATCTGATTCGCATAACATGTACACAGGACCGGCTGGCAATGGAGGCGGCTCACACATATCCGGGGTATCCTGTGCAATTTTAGGTTTAGGGTTTAGGTCTGGAGACATGCTTGGCCAGTCCATCACCTTTACCATCAGCCTCTTTAGCAAGGCAGTGGTCATCTTAGAGGTGTGTTTGGGGCCGTCATCATGTGGGAATACTGCCCTGCGGCCCAGTCTCCGAAGGGAGGGGATCATGCTCTGCTTCAGTATGTCACAGTACATGTTGGCATTCATGGTCCCCTCAATGGCCCCAGACCATGACACTCCCACCACCATGCCTGACTGTAGACAAGACACACTTGTCTTTGTCCTCCTCACCTGGTTGCCGCCACACACGCTCGTACTCCATCATTGTTAAGCCTCATACACATTATCAGATTTTCTACAGATTTTTTTCTTCAGATTTACCAAAACCATATAATATAAGGTCAAACCTTATGAGTTTCAATTTGTATGCAATCAGGCAGGCCCTTGTACTACATGGTTTTGGTAAATCTTAAGCCAAAAATCAGCAGAAAATCTGATAGTGTGTATGGGGCTTTAGTGTTTTCACATAGGAGAGTCGGACTGGAACGCAGCTCTTACACACTAGTAAAAATAATAATTTAAATAATTGTAACAATAACAAGTATAGTAATAATAATACTACTGCTAATAATAATAAGTGTTATTATTATTATTATTATTTCTGTTATTAGTGTTATTAGTGTTTTAAAATACCCTATGGTGACAGCACATAGGAGAGTCAGACTGGAGCGTGGCCCTTATACATTAGTAATAATAATAATTGTATTAATTCATTTTATTAATCATAACAAATATAGTGCTAGTGCAACTTCTACTACTACTACTAATAATACAAATAATAACTATCATAATTATTATCATCATCGTTAGTGTTTTCACATAGGAGAGTCAGACTGGAACACAGCCCTTACACACTAGTAATAAGTATAATAATTGTAACAATAACAAATCTAGTACTACTACTATTACTACTACTACTAACTAATAATAACAATAGTAATAATGATAATTATTAGTAGTAGTAGTAGTGCTTTAAAATACCTTGTGCTGCCAGCACATAGGAGAGTCAGACTGTGGTACATACACACTAATAATAATAATAATAATAATTATTATTATTTTAATAACAATAAGAATATAGTAATAACAATAATCATAATACTACTACTACTACTACTACTACTACTACTACTACTACTACTAATAATAATAATAATAATTATAATTGTTTTAAAATACCTTATGGTGACAGCACATAGGTGAGTCAGACTGGAACATGGTCCTTATACACTAGCAATAATAATAATTTTATTAATTGTAACAATAACAAATATAGTGCTACCTCAACAACTAATACTACCACTAATAATAATAATAAAAACTATTAACTATTATTATTATTATTATTGTTAGTGTTTTCACATGGGAGAGTGAGACTGGAACGCAGCCCTTACACACTAGTAATAATTATAATAATAAATATAATAATTGTAACAATAACAAATCTACTATTACTACTAGTAATAATAATAATAATTATTATTATTATTATTATTATTAGTGGTGTTTTAAAATACCTTGTGCTGCCAGCACATAGGAGAGTCAGACTGTGGCGCTTACACACACAAATAATAATAATTATTATTATTTTAAAAACAATAAAAAATATAGTAATAATAATAATCATAATACTAATAATAATAATAATTATTATTATTATTGTTGTTTTAAAATACCTTATGCTGCCAGCACATAGGAGAGTCAGAATGCGGCCCTTACACACACTTAAAATAATAATTTTAATAACAATAACACATCGAACAATAATAATTATTATTATTATTTTTATTTGATAATACCCCGTGCTGCCAGCACATAGGAGAGTCAGACTGGACCATGGTCCTCATACACAAACTCCATTGGCTCGACACATCTCACTAAACATTGCTCCAATCAACTTGCTCTCCCCGAGCAGAACTATTGATTAGAGTTCAGTGGAGCTTTTCGAAGAGCTATCCTGCTTCCTGATGACGTCATTACGACGAAACGTACATCGAAGCGCATTCCGGTCTCATCGTTCCCGAGATCCAGGGAGTGAAACGCACGCCAATTCAAGTCTGATACGTTCGTTCCCTCTAGTGCCGAGGTTATGACACTTTTATGTTATTTTAAATAAAACTTTATTCTGCCATGGTCCGGTTCTCTCTATATTTTTTCCTGAGCAAACGTGGATTGAAACAGTATCACTGGTTCACCTAAGCAGAGTTTCTTCTTCAAGGTTGGCAGTTCCCTAAACCTGCTAAAGCTTCACCTGACCTTACTTTTTAAATAAAGGGGTCAAGGTGAGTTGGTGAGTAGGCTACTTACCATAGTTCACTGGGTGCTGTGTTTGTCCATTCCTCCGAAGCGGTGATGGGACACAGGATTTATTCCTACTTCATTTTCACTATTTTCTATACATATGGACAATTTGTTTACTTTTTATATATGTTCACTTTTTTTGAGTTAATTAATCTCATGTATTTAATGTATATTGCAGTATGTACTGAATAGTAAGATACCTGCGGTATTAAGCACTAGAGCACTTTATTGTTATTATTATTTTATTTTAGCGCCCCCCTTTATCATTTCACAACCCACAACTCACAAAGTCAAGTTTCTTGCACTTTTGAGGGGAGCAGCTTATATTTCTATTCACATGTTTGCAGGGCCGTCTGTAACCACTTCCTGTCCGGCGCACACCGATGTACTTCGGCAGAATGGCACGGGCAGGCATCATCTCACGGGGCGGCTGAACTGGGAGATGCCATTGTAAACAGCATCTCCCCGTTCTGCCTAGCAACAAGTGACACTGATCTCTGCTCCATGTGATTGGAGCAGAGATCAGTGTTCACTAACACACAGCCCGGCCCCCAACAGTTAGTAACACGCCCCTAGGAACACTTAACCCCTACACTGCCACCCCCTGGTTAACCCCTTCACTGCCAGTGTCATTTACACAGGAATCAATGCATTTGTATAGAATTGATTGCTGTATAAATGACAATGGTCCCAAAAATGTGTCAAAAGTGTCCGATGTGTCCGCCATAATGTCGCAGTCACAATAAAAATCGCTGATCGCCGCCATTACTAGGAAAAAAAAATTATTAGTAAAAATGTCATAAAACTATGCCCTGTTTTGTAAACGCTATAACTTTTGCGCAAACCAATCAATAATGGCTTATTGCGATTTTTTTTTATACCAAAAATATGTAGAAGAATACGTGTCGGCCTAAACTGAGGGAAAAAAATGTTTTTTTTATATATTTCTGGGGGATATTTATTAGAACAAAAAGTAAAAAATAATGCGTTTTTTTCTAAATTGTGGCTCTATTTTTGTTTATAGCGCAAAAAATAAAAACCGCAGAGGTGATCAAATAGCACCAAAAGAAAGCTCTATTTCTGGGAAAAAAAGGACGTCAATTTTGTTTGGGAGCCACGTCGCATGACCGCGCAATTGTCAGTTAAAGCGACGCAGTGCCGAATCGCAAAAAGTGGTCTGGTCTTTGGCCAGCAAAATGGTCCGGGCTGAAAGTGGTTACCGTATATACTCGAGTATAGGCCGACCCGAATATAAGCCGAGGCCCCCAATTTACCCCCAAAAAACTGGAAAACTTATTGACTCGTGTATAAGCCGAGGGTGAGACATGGCTGTCCATCCCTGTGTGTCCGTCCATCCCTGTGTGTGTGTCCGTCCATCCATCCCTGTGTGTGTGTCCATCCATCCATCCATCCATCCATCCATCCCTGTGTGTGTGTCCGTCCATCCATCCCTGTGTGTGTATCCATCCATCCATCCATCCCTGTGTGTGTGTGTGTGTGTGTGTGTGTGTGTATTCATCCATCCATCCATCCCTGTGTGTGTGTGTGTGTGTGTGTGTGTATTCATCCATCCATCCATCCCTGTGTGTGTGTGTGTGTGTGTATCCATCCATCCATCCATCCATCCCTGTGTGTGTGTGTGTGTGTGTGTGTGTGTGTGTGTGTGTGTGTGTGTGTGTGTGTGTGTGTGTGTGTGTGTGTGTCCGTGCAGCCTTGTGTGTGTGTCCAGCCTACCTGTGTCCCAAGCCTCCGTCCCGAGCCGCCGTCGTCCCGAGCCTCCTCCGTCCCGTGCCTCCTCCGTCCCGTCCCGTGCCTCCTCCGTCCCGTGTCGTGCCGATGGATCGCCGCTCCAGGATCGCCGCTCTTCTCGGCGGCCATTCTACAATTCAAAAGCCGCGCCTCCGCCTCCGCCTGTGATAGGCGGAACACTCAATTTCCCAGCAGCCTGTGTTCCGCCTATCACGGACATCCTCTCATACTCGTCCGTAGTATGAGAATGAGCGGATGTCCGTGATAGGCGGAACACTGACTGCTGGGAAATTCAGTGTTCCGCCTATCACAGGCGGAGGCGGAGAAGGAGGCGCAGCTTTTGAATTTTAATGTCCGCCGTCTGTCTGCTCGATACGCTGATCGAGCAGTCAGACAGCGGTGACTCGAGTATAAGCCGAGGGGGCACTTTCAGCCTCAAAAAAGAGGCTGAAAATCTCGGCTTATACTCGAGTATATACGGTAATATTGATTTGACCCTGGGCAAAACTTTTCTTGCCCCCCCCATGCAGTTTCGCTCTCCACCTGCTCTGAGACATACAATAAATGGCAGCTAGACTCAAAATCAATTTACTGAATCAGATCAGGCAGCTATTGCGATTGGTTGCCAGAGGTTACAGTGTATCATTATCGTTCACTGACTGGTTGTTAGAGGTTACAGCACACATTAAGGATCACTGATTAGTTTCTAGAGGTCACAGCACATGATTTCTGCTTGTTGACTGGTTGCTAGAGATTACTGTGGATATGACCTCAGGGGGGCATGATATACATATCAATGCCGCTGGCGGCCGCTATTTACGTGTGAATGCCACCTTTACATATGAATGCCACCGCTATTTACATATGAATGCCTCTAATTTACATGTAAAAACAGGGTCTGCAGGTGAGTCATCTGTACATAACAATAGGGCAGAGCTGGGCAGCATTAGTAGCAGCACTTCACACTGAGGTATCGGGACACAGCACAGGACTAAAACCTCAAGGGACAAGGGAATTTAAACCAGGATAGTTGGCAAGTATGAGGCAGCTGCTTTGGGCCCCACAACAATGACAGGGCCCAGGGCAGCTGCCCCTTTTGCCCTGCCTTAGAAACGACCCTGCATATTTGTAGTCCAAGCGTGGGGTATTCCAAATTATTTAGTTTTTTTCTTCTTTTACTTGATAATACCCTGTGCTGCCCGCACAAAGGAGAGTCAGACTGGACCATGGTCCTCATACACAAACTCCATTGGCTCGACACATCTCACTAAACATTGCTCCAATCAACTTGCTCTCCCCGAGCAGAACTATTGATTAGAGTTCAGTGGAGCTTTTCGAAGAGCTATCCTGCTGCCTGTGTGCGAGGGCCAGGGGTTGCCCATCCTGTTTTTTGTTTTTTTGTTTTTTGTTTTAACCCTTGCTGCAGCTATTAGTAGTTAACACAAAAAGTAAAAAAAAAAAGGCATATCTAATTCTATATATACAACCTAACTGTATTACAATGATAGAATAAGAGGGGTCAACATCAACACAGATACAGAGCTAATTGGCTGAACTCTGCGTTTAGTTAGTGACTTGGTGTGTGTCCGGGTGCTCTTTATGTCCAGGTGCTCTTTTCTTAAGGATTTTTTTTTCTTATCATTGTTATTATTGTTATTTTTATTATCATTATTATTATTATGCAGCTGAATGGATTAATTTGCATGAATCCCCAGAATGATTTATAACACCGAGTTTTCTTATAACTAGGGTCACATTTTTCATGTTTTATATTTACATTGAAGAACAGTTTGATAAATAACAGCACTGAAAAAAAAAAAAAAAAAAAAAGAAGCTGCACAAAGTGTCTTTGATCCTTGTGACCGTGACACAGTCCAGGACACGCCGGCCGTCAGGAAGCCTCGCTCGTGTCTTTGTAAATCACAGCCATTTTTTTAAGAAAATGTCCAGATTTTTGTAGCATTTTCAAAGTTGGGATTTTTGGAAAATATCTTTTTTTTTTTTTTTGCCGGTGGGTGGATGTAGGAATGAGCTGACGTTTTTTTTGTGAACCTATGTTAAAAATAACTTTTGCTTGTTCACAGGTTTGGCGAATGGCTGAACTAAACGAGCGTTCAACTGAGCCAAACCTCCATATTACTGGTTGTTGGGGAGCCGTCGGCTTCCTGACAGACAGGGATTCATCTGCACCCCGGTATATATTCAGATCTCAGCCTGGGATTCCTGGCTGACAGGTAAATGTAAAGGAAAAAAAAAAAGTAAGTGTGGGGGTCCCCCTCAAAGTCATACCGAGCTATTTAGGTCTAATGTACATTTTAAGGAGAACCCCACAAAAAAAAGAAAAATGAAATGGGCTCCCCCCAAGATCTATATCAGACCCTTACCTAAAATTGGAGATCCCCGGTGATATCACTGACAAAATATGAGTGAGTGACAGCGATCAAAGGCGTCCATTGGTTGGTGTGTTTTTATCCTTTGGAGGGTCAGCGTGCTTCGTTCATCGTGATTGACGTGGATCTCCATCACTGGTCAACACGATTGATGATGGATTTACATCAATGGACTTTTTTTTTATTGAATGAGTTGAGGAAATGTGTCCTTTTCTTATTCAAATATTCACAGGTATTCACTGGTACCTGGGGGCCTTCTTATTACTATTAAAGGGGACTTTCATATTCTGATAAGCCCCCCATTCACAGACCCCCACAACCACTGGGCCAGGGTTGTAGGGAAGAGGCCCTTGTCCTCATCAACATAGACTAAAAGTGTGGGTCCTCCCTGGTAAGCTACTCCTTTATGTTGAGGGTATGTGGCCTGCTATGTCTCAGGAGATGGAGGGTGAAAGGCAGGTTGCATGCTCAGATAAGGGTTCAGAGTGAATTTTTGGGAGAACCCCATGTATTTCTGTGTTTTGTTTGCATGGGGTCCCCCTTGACATCCATATTGACCCTCATCAAAGATAAAAACTGGAGTCCACCTTGATATCCATACTGACCCTTATCTAAAGATAAAACTGAGGTCCCCCTTGACAACCATACTGACTCTCATCAAAGATAAAACTGGGGTCCACCTTGATATCCATTCTGACCCTCATTAAATATAAAACTGGAGTCCCCTTTGAAGTGACCCTCATCAAAGATAAAACTGGGATCCCTCTTGACATCCATACTGACCCTCATCAAAAATAACACTGGGGTCCATCTTGACATCTACACTGACCCTCATCAAAGATAAAATTGGGGTCCACCGTGATAGCCATACTGACCCTCATCCTGTTTGACATCCATACTGACCCTCATCAAAGATAACAATGGGGTCCCTCTTGACATCTACACTGACCCTCTTCTAAGATAAAACTGGGGTCCACCGTGATATCCATACTGACCCTCATCTAAGATAAAACCTGGGTCCCTCTTGACATCCATGATGACCTTCATCAAAGATAAAACTGGGGTCTATCATGATATATATGCTGACCCTCTTCATAGATTAAACTGTGGTCCCTTTTTACAACCATACTGACCCTCTTCAAAGATAAAACTGGTGTCCCTCTTGACATCTATACTGACCCTCATCAAAGATATAACTGGGGTCCACTGTGATATCCATGCTGACCCTCATTAAAGAAAAAACTGGGGTCTTGTTTGACATCCACACTGACCATCATCAAAGGTAAAACTGAGGGTTGAGGAAAGACCTCATGAAGATATTATGGAGAAGGCTCCCAAGCTTGGGGGGGGGGGGGGGGGTCAGACATGGTGCCAAAAGAACTGGTCCACAGCATTGCTGAAAGTTAAATATGACTCAATGGATATCAGAGGTGATTGTTCAATGGGGCAGAAGGAGTCAGTACCAAAGGATGAGACAAGAGATCGGATGGAAGTAGTGCCCAGGTCATTGAAAGTGGTCACCAGAACTCATTATTGTAAGCAGGATAGGGAGAAACTGTAAGTCAAAAACACAGCTAAGGTCAGGGCAGAAGTTCATGTGAATTTAGGACAAGCAGGTCAGCAACATCTGTCTATTCAGGATAAACAGACAAAACCATTCTACACTGGGGACCATTACTGAGAGGGTAGGGTCCCTTAAGAGGGTGGTGACCAGTCATCATTGAGTTGAGGAACCCGGAACTATAGCTCTGGGTTGTCAATTCAAAATAAACAGACAGCACTGTTCTACACTGAGGGCAGCTACTGAGTGGGCAGGATTCCTTTAAGAGGGTGGCGACCAATGGATATGTAGACCTATATATATGAATAGATTAAATGGGCCTTTCCATTTAAGGATATACAAACACTTGCTCATGCCCTTCTGGGTTTTTTTTTGCCTTCATCTGGATCAACTGTGGGTATAGAATTGGGTATATGGGATTGTATGATATTATTTATTTATTTATTTATTTATTGTGGTTGAATTGGGTGGACTTGTGTCTTTTTTCAACCTGGCTAACTATGTAACTTCCGTAAGATACCTCCAGATGTACCACCAGGCCTCTCCCTTTAGGGATCCTCTAGCCAGGTACAGCAGAAACAGTTACACACGCCAGATGATAAGCTCCAAAAATAATACCATTGTCGTGCTTTCCATCTCATATAAAACATACTTTATTAAAAGAATAAAAATACTCTCACAAAACCAGTAATGTCACTTTAAAAATTGTATGTATAGTGCCCTATTAAGAGTTCTGGCTCAGCATCATCTCACCAAGGACGTCACTCGTCCACTTCTGGGTTTGCACGATGATGTCACAGGCTCTGACCCGACACGTTTCGTCACGACTTCCTCAAGGGTACCAGGCAACATCACATGTCTTCCTCAAGAGGTACCAGGCACCATGTACGTACCAAGAGCAGTGCAGGGACCACCTACCGGGTTAGTGTGAGTAGGTACTACTTACGGCTAGGTTCACATTTGTGCACGTTGGGAATACACATAAAATTGCATACTTTCCCAACATACTTGGAAGCCTATTGCTCTTTAGAAAATGTGGGGCAATGCCATTAATTGTCTATGGCACCCCGCACATCTCCGTTTTCACATTTGCCAAACTGCATAGAGCTGCAGCACCATGCAGTTTGGTCCGGAGCAAATTTGCAGAAGGGTTGTACCATCTTTATTTAGGCATTATCTGAGGTCATTATCTACTTTCTGGGTGCTGACCAAGGCATGACCCCAGCATATGTTCATACATGTCTGAGACAGATCAGCCCCTGCTGCAACCTCTCACCTTGTGACTTGTTACAAAGTTACACTGTACAATCTAATCACTAGGGGAGGGGAGACTGGGGAAATTTTTCCTCCCACCTGCAGCAGATTGATGACATCATCTCTGCCTAGGCAAAGTCACTGGGTGGAACCTAAGAGCGGATTTTCTGATATATTCTGGCATGCCAGGAGATTCTTAGTGCAGACTTGTATAGCTATTGGTTCACCTTATCTATCCTTCCATTGCCCTGGATAGTGGCTCACCAGCTGGTGATGCCAGGATGAGGATGGCAGCCCCAATGAATGCAACTTGTAAAAAAAATCAGCGATGGCGGCTCCCATACTAATATCCTGACCCATTCCCTTTCAGAGAGCTCGCCTGTGATCTGCATATACAGTCCAATGTATGGCCTGCAGACGTCTCATCTGCTTTTCGATCTGGATCCCTTAACTTCACATTGCAGCGTACAGCGAATGTATCAGTTTCAGAAATGCCTTCAATTTAAATACCAAAGAGAAGGCAGAGCCGCAGAGCCGCGAGAGCAGACGACGTGTGCCTATTGTTCGCCGGGCCCGGGCACTTTTCAGTCCATGTGTTTTCCATTTGGAGCTATCGCAAAAATCATTGCTTCTTGTGGCATTGCCAAATGAAAACCGCATGACTGTAATTCTGAAATAGTGCGCAGAGTACAACACTTGTGGTATTCTGGGGGAAAAATGAAAGAAGAAGGATTAAAGTTTAAAAATGAAAATCGTGAGACCCTGAGAGATCTGTGGGTGAAAGCAGACTTCTCTGGACCACATTAACCCAACGCCGCCGCAAACCCCGTCACCGAGAACCGCTTTACCTGCAGGACGCAAATTCATCTCTTGTGTTTCCAAAAGTCCTGCAGTGTAATAGGCCGGAGCTACCCGGGCAATTCTAATCGCTGGCTACTGAAGGAGTTAAATCTGAAGTTTTAATTGCTTATATCTTTCTATATCTATATTATATCCATCTTCCTGGTTCTTTCCCTTCCCCTCATCAACATGCTTATTAATGTTATAATGAAATCACAGAACTGATTTCATCACTGGGTCTCTGTACTTCTCTATGCAATGCAAGCATATCCTTTCTTTCTTTCTTTCTTTCTTTCTTTCTTTCTTTCTTTCTTTCTTTCTTTCTTTCTTTCACTCCTTCCTTTCTTTAAGTATCCTAGTTTAGGACCAGTGATGCAATCTTTCTTTCTTTCTTTTGTTCTTTCTTTCCTTTCTCTCTTTTCCTCCTTCCTTCCTTTATTTATCCTAGTTCAGACCCAGTGATGTAAATACAGGGTCTCTGTTTCTTCTTTTCTTTTTCTTTCTTTCTTTCTTTCTTTCTTTTTCTTTCTTTCTTTCTTTCTTTCTTTCTTTCTTTCTTTCTTTCTTTCTTTCCTTTCTCTCTTTTCCCCCTTCCTTCGTTCCTTCCTTTAAACATCCTAGTTTAGACCCAGTGATGCAATCTTTCTTTCTTTCTTTCTTTCTTTCTTTCTTTCTTTCTTTATTTTGTTCTTTCTTTCCCTTCTCTCTTTTCCTCATTCCCTCCTTTCTTTAAATATCCTAGTTTAGACCCAGTGATGTAATCACAGAGTCTCTGTTCCTTCTTTTCTGTCTTTCTTTCTTTCTTTCTTTCCTTTCTATCTTTTTCCTCCTTTCTTCCTTCCTTTAAGAATCCTAGTTTAGACCCAGTGATGCAAACTTTCTTTCTTTCTTTCTTTTCTTCCTTCCTTTAAATATCCTTTTGTCCTATTTTGTTCTTTCTTTCCCTTCTCTCTTTTCCTCCTTCCTTCCTGATTTTATCACTGGGCCTTTGTACTTCTCTATGCAATGCAAGCATATCCTTTCTTTCTTTCTTTGTTTCTTTCTTTCTTTCACTCCTTCCTTCCTTCAAATATCCTAGTTTAGGACCAGTGATGCAATCTTTCTTTCTTTCTTTTGTTCTTTCTTTCCTTTCTCTCTTTTCCACCTTCCTTCCTTTATTTATCCTAATTCAGACCCAGTGGTGTAAATACAGGGTCTCTGTTTCTTCTTTTCTTTCTTTCTTTCCTTTCTCTCTTTTCCTCCTTCCTTCTTTCCTTCATCATCCTAGTTTAGACCCAGTGATGCAATCTTTCTTTCTTACTTTATTTTGTTCTTTCTTTCCCTTCTCTCTTTTCCTCATTCCTTCCTTTCTTTAAATATCCTAGTTTAGACCCAGTGATGTAATCATGTAATCACTGGGTTTCTCTTTCTTTCTTTCTTTCTTTCTTTCTTTCTTTCTTTCTTTCTTTCTTTCTTTCGTCCTCTCTTTTCCTCCTTCCTTCCTTCCTTTAAAATACTATACTAAATGTAAATCTAAAAAAAAAAATAATAAAAAAAAACTAGTAGTTTTCACCATGGACTCATCTTATCCATGTCTACGAGTAGGGATGAGCTTGGTGTTCGATTCGAACATCAGCCGTTCGTCTGTTCGCCGAATTCAGAACTTTGTGGACCATTCGTATCAAATTAGTGCGGTCCACAATGCACTACGCCATCGCAGTGCATTGCTGGCTCATGATTGGCCAAGCATGCACTGTGACCCCGCATGCTTGGCCAATCACAGCGCCAGCAGCGAGGAGAGCCATAATTGGCCACAGGCAGGATGCCTGTGGCCAATTATAGCTCAGGAGGTTTAGTACATGCCCCACACTATATAAGGCCGCCAGCGCGGCGGCCTTGTGTAGTGTGTTCCGGCGTGCAGGGAAAGAGCTAGATAGGCAGGGACAGTGTGTTCTTTTCTCAGGCATCTTAACGTTAAAGTGATGTTGTGTGCCTCCAGCATGGTATACACCTGTATCTACCCTTTATTGCTGTTTTTCTCTAATACAGCCATCTGCAGGAGTTAAAGTGGGTGTTGTGTGCCTCCAGCACAGTATACACCTGTATCTACCCTTTATTGCTGGTGTTCCTTAATACAGGCATCTGCAGGAGTTAGTGGGTGTTGTGTGCCTCTAGCACAGTATACACCTGAAGATACCCCTTATTGCTGGTGTTGTCTGTTGCATATCTTCCATATTAGCCTTTAAAATTAGCACTTTTGATTTCGAACGTTCGAGTCCCATAGACTTTAATAGGGTTCTAAAGTTCGTATGAATTTTCAGTCCGTTCGAAGGTTCTGGTGCGAACCGAACCGGGGGATGTTCCGCTCATCCCTATCTACAAGCTTTTACTCATGTCTAGTCTGAAAGGACTTCTGAGCTCCTCTATGAAATATACAAGCTGTAGTGTGTCAGTTCAAGAACAGGCAAGGTTGATGACTTGGGGGGTGTTCGCTGCAGTGGTAACATTGGGTGGGGCGGGGGGGGGATGTTGGGGGTGGTAGTGGTTGGGGGAATTTCTGCTGCCTAAATGGTTAAAGTAGAGTTGGTTGGGAGCTGGAGTCTGATGCTAGTATAGAGATGGGTGATGATCTGTTAGAGTGATAAGAGTGGGGGTCTCTCGTAAAATAGCAGAGTGACAAGAGTGGGGGCCTGCCAGAGAGTGGGGGTCTCTGATACAATAGCAGAGTGATAAAACTGTGTGTGTGCGGGGGGGGGCTCAAGAGAGTGGGGAACTCTGGTACAATAACAGAGTAATAAGAGTGGGGGGCCTTCCAGTGTGTGAGTGTGTGTGTGTGTGTGGGGGGGGGGGGTTCTTGGAAAGTGGTTGGTATAGGGGAGCCTCTGGTGGAGTGCAGAGAATGGGAAGGCATAGGGGGGTCGCGTTCTGGTCTCTGAGTAGTGAGACTGGTGGTTCCTGGTGCTGTGCTGGCAGAGTGAAGGTGGGGGTGTTTTGGTGGGTTGGTGAGAGCAGGGGGGGGGGGTGCTGTACTGGAAAATGAATGTGCAGGGGAGCTCTGGTGGGGTGGGTGGAGGATGGTGATGGTGAGGGGGGTACTGTGTTGAGTGGAGGTGGGGGGGGCTTTAGTAGGGTGCCTGGGGGGGGACTGTGCTGGCAGAGTGGAGGTAGGGGAGGACTCTAGTTGGGTGCTGGTGGAGGGGGTGCTGTGCTGGCAGATTGGAGGTAGGCGAGGGCTCTAGTAGGGTACCGGGGGGGGGGGGGTGCTGTGCTGGCAGAGTGGAGGTAGGTGAGGGCTCTAGTAGGGTGCCAGAGGGGGGGTGCTCTGTTGGCTGAGTGGAGGTAGGTGAGGGCTCTAGTAGGCTGCCGGAGGGGGGGGCTGTGCCAGCAGAGTGGGGGTAGGGGTGGGCTCTAGTAGGATGCCAGAGGGGGGTGCTGTGTTGGCAGAGTGGAGGTAGGTGAGGGCTCTAGTAGGGTGCTGGGGTGGGTGCTGTGCCAGCAGAGTGGGGATAGGGGAGGGCTCTAGTAGGGTGCCAGAGGGGGGGTGCTGTGTTGGCAGAGTGGAGGTAGGTGAGGGCTCTAGTAGGGTGCCAGGGGGGTCTGTGCTAGCAGAGTGGGGGTGGGCTCTAGTAGGGTGGTGGGGGGGGGCTGTGTTGGCAGAGTGGAGGTAGGTGAGGGGTCTAGTAGGGTGCCAGAAGGAGGGTGTTGTGTTGGCAGAGTGGAGGTAGGTGAGGGCTCTAGTAGGGTTCTGGGGGGGGTGCTGTGCCAGCAGAGTGGGGGTAGGGGAGGGCTCTAGTAGGGTGCCAGAGGGGGGTGCTGTGTTGGCAGAGTGGAGGTAGGTGAGGGCTCTAGTAGGGTGCCAGGGGGGGGCTGTGCTAGCAGAGTGGGGTGGGGGAGGGCTCTAGTAGGGTGCCAGGGGGGGGCTGTGCTGGCAGAGTGGAGGTAAGGGGGCTTCTTTTAGGTTGGTGAGAATAGGGCTGTTGCGCTGGGGAGAGTAGACTTCCCATATTCCTGACAGCTCTTCTTCCATCCCATGTCTTGCTTCTCCTTCTCCAATACAGAAGTGTTGCTCCTCCATCTGCTGAGTGATCCTGCAAGGCTGAAAAACAACTGTGAATTCTGGCGAAGTAAGGGCAGAAAAAAAAAAAAAAACCCCACTCACCAGCAAACACAAAAGGAGCGCTTAAGCCTCAAATGTACAAATAATGAAGGAAAGAATGCGGAGCGAGTCCATTGGACCAGAACATGGCTCTGTCTACAACCTACCCACAGCTCCCTCTCCTTCCCGCCGCCCTGGCCCGCGTACCGTTGTCAGCACTCCGCGGCCTATGTAAATCTACGGGCCCCACTGAGGATTCTGGGAGTTAATAACATTGTTGCGTTTTTGAAGTTTCCATTCAGTGTTTAGAGCGGTGTCCCCGGGGCCTGTGGGGGTGGGGGATTATTTTCACATAAGTGTTATTTCCCTTCATCGTAATCGTAAAATCTTCTTTACAGAATGCAGACGCGCTTCCAGACCAGCGGCGATAGGTAGATCAGTCGCCATTTGGCAACATGACTGGTCATAAAATGAAATGCAAACTTTTTTTTTTGTCCGGGAATTGAATCAAGTACATTCTATGTCTCTTCTCAATATTAAAAAACAACTGTTTTATGGAAACGTGTTCCTGTCTGGTCCCTCTCTCTTCACCGTTTGTTCGATGCCCGGTGCGGTTTAGATAGTTAGGCAATAGGAGATCTCCATACTGTTTAATTATATGTCATCCCAATCACTAACATCCCTTGTCATCACTGGACCACAGAACACCTCCCCCCTATCCTCATCACCATAACATAAGCCCAGCAGAGAATAACTCTGGATTTAGAACAGCAGAGGTGTCATTGACTGCAATATTAACCCCTGGCAATGATGTCAGTGGTTGTAATAATAACTCCAAGATTGGTGTCAGTGGGTGCAATAATAACCCTAGCATTGGTGTCACTGGGTTCCATAATAACCCCCAGCATTTTTGTCAGTGGATGCAATCACAACTTACAGCATTGGTGTACGTGGGTGCAAAAATAATCCCCAATGTTGGTGTCAGTGTATGCAATAATAACCTTCAGCATTAGTGTTAACAGGCTCAATAACAACCCACAAAGTTGGTGTCAATTAATGCAAAAATAACCTCCAGAATTGGGGTCAGTGACTGCAAAAACAACCCCCAGCATTGGTGTCAGTGGCTTCAATAATAACTCCAGCATTGGTGTCAGTGGACGCAATAATAACCGCCAGTATTGGTGTCAGTGGATGCAATAATAACCCCCAACATTGGGTGTCAGTGGATGCAATAATAACCCCCAGCATTGGGAGTCAATGGATGCAATAATAACTCCCGGTATTGGTGTCAGTGGATGCAATAATAACCCCCAACGTTGGGTGTCAGTGGATGCAATAATAACCCCCAGCATTGGGTGTCAGTGGCCTCAATAAAAACCCCCTGCATTGGTGTCAGTGAACGCAATAATAACCCCCTACATTGGTGTCAGTGGATGCAATAATAACCCCCGGCATTGGTGTTAGTGGCCCCAATAATAACCCCGACATTGGTGTCAGTGGCCTCAATAATAATCCCCAGCATTGGGTGTCAGTTGATGCAATAATAACCCCCAGCATTGGGTGTCAGTGGCCTCAATAATTACCCCCCGCATTGGTGTCAGTGGATGTAACAACCTTCTTGACCCCTTACAGTCTGGCTTCCGCCCACAACATTCTACTGAAACGGCCACTACTAAAACTCACCAATGACCTACTAACTGCTAAAACCAACGGCCACTACTCCATACTCATACTTTTAGACCTCTCTGCTGCCTTTGGCACAGTTGACCACCTGCTCCTCCTCAGCAAATTATGCTCTCTTGGCCTCTGTGATTCTGCTTTATCCTGGTTTCCTCCTACCTATCTCAGCGCACTTTCAGTGTCGCTTACAACTCCATCTCCTCCGCTCCCCTTCCTCTTTCTGTTGGGGTACCCCAAGGTTCTGTCCTTGGGCCCCTCCTATTCTCACTCTATACCTCTTCCTTGGGCCAGTTGATAACCTGCCATGGTTTCCAATACCACCTCTATGCCGATGACACCCAGATCTATCTCTAGACTCCTCAACTCACCCCCTCAATCTCCTCACAGATCTACAACTTACTGAATGACATATCAGTATGGAGGTCACACCACTTCCTTAAACTCAATCTTTCTAAAACTGATCTTGTTATATTTCCTCCTTCCCGGTCCCCCTCCACCCCGTGACTTCACCATTAATATCAACAACACAACCATTGGTCCCTCCCCACATGCCAGGGTCCTGGGTGTAATCCTTGACTCTGACCTCTCCTTCATCCCCCACATCCAATCACTGGGTAAATCCTGCCGCCTTCCCCTCCTCAACATCTCCAGAATTCCACCTTCCTGACTAATGACCCCACAAAGCAACTCGTTCCCTCCTTGATTATTTCCCGCCTTGACTACTGCAACTCTCTCCTAATGGCCGACCCTTACACAGGCTCCTCCCCCTTCAGTCTATTATGAATGCTGCTGCTGCTGCTGCTAGACTAATACACCTCACTAATAGTTCCGTGACTACTCCACCTCTCTGCCAATCCCTTCACTGGCTTCCCCTACCCCACCGTGTAAAATTCAAAATGCTAACCATAACATACAAGGCCATTCCCAACCTCGCTCCCATCTACATCACCAACCTCATCTGCAGATATCGCCCAAATCGTCCCCTCCGCTCCTCCCAGGACCTCCTGCTTTCTAGCTCCCTTGTTACCTCCTCTCATGTTCGCCTTCAAGACTTCTCCAGAGCCTCTCCCATCCTCTGGAACTCCCTGCCCCAGTCTGTCCGATCAGCCCCTACCCTGTCCACCTTTAAGAGTTCCCTGAAAACTAATTTATTCAGGGATGCCAATCCCACACCCACCTAACTGTCCCCGAGCCGCCCCTATCAAATCATTCTCTGCAGCTATTACCTTTTGTACCACCACCCCCTCCCTTTAAAATGTAAGCTCTACGAGCCGGGCCCTCCTGTACCTTTTGTATTGTACTGTAATTGTGTTGTCTCCCCTATACATTGTAAAGAGCTGCGTAAACTGTTGGCGCTATATAAATCAATAATAATAATAATATTAATAATAATAATAATAATAATAACACCCGGGATTGGTGTCAGTGGACGCAATAATAACCCCCAGCATTGTTGTTAGTGGCCCCAATAATAACCCCCGGCATTGGTGCCAGTGGATGCCATAATAACCCCCAGCATTGGTGTCAGTGGCCCCAATAATAACCCCCGTCATTGGTGTCAGTGGATGCAATAATAACCCCCGGCATTGGTGTCAGTGGATGCAATAATAACCCCCAGCATTGGTGTCAGTGTCCCCAATAATAACCCACGGCATTGGTGTCAGTGGCCCCAATAATAACCCCCGTCATTGGTGCCAGTGGATGCCATAATAACCCCCAGCATTGGTGTCAGTGGCCCCAATAATAACCCCCGTCATTGGTGTCAGTGGATGCAATAATAACCCCCGGCATTGGTGTCAGTGGATGCAATAATAACCCCCAGCATTGGTGTCAGTGTCCCCAATAATAACCCATGGCATTGGTGTCAGTGGACGCAATAATAACCCCCAGCATTAGTGTCAATGGATGCAATAAAAAACCCCAGTATTTTGGTGTCAGTGGCCCCAATAATAACCCCCATCATTGGTGTCAGTGGCCTCAATAACCTCCTTAACTGGTGGTCACGGGCAGTATTGGTAAGCCCCTTTTGCATTGATGGTCAAAGACAGTGCTGTTAAACCTCCCCCTCTTGCATTGGTTGTCATTAACTGATCCTGCACTGCCTCTCTGCTCTCTCTCCCCCATCCAGGTTGGACTTGGACTCTTTGGTGGAGATCACTGTACAGGTGCTCTTACAGTGTTGCAAAGAGTTGTGGGCCATGTGTTGAACACTGATACCGCGTACACACGATCGGAATTCTCGTCGGAAAAGCCTTGGATGGTTTTTCCGACGGAATTCAGCTCAAGCTTGTGTTGCCTACACACGGTCACGACAAATTCCAATCATCAAGAATGCGATGATGTACAACACTACAACAAGCCGAGAAAATGAAGTTCAATGCTTCGGAGCATGCGTCGAATTGTTTCCGAGCATGCAAAGGAATTTTGCGCATCAGAATTGCTACAGACGATCGGAATTTTCCGATCGAAAACTTTTTCCGTCTGAAAAATTGAATAACCTGCTCTCAATCTTTTGCTGGCCAAATTTCTGATAGCAAAAGTCAGATGGAGCGTACACACGGTCGCATTTTCCGATGAAAAGCTCTCATCGGTCTTTTGCTGGCTGAATTTCATGTGTACGCGGCATAAGGGTTTACACAATATCCCACCCACAAACTTTAAATGAGTCTGGAGTTCCTTCTTTTAGTTTCTCAAACAATTATACATGGTGACCTTTCAGTTTTTCGCAACATTTCCACCTGAGTTTTTTTCCACATTGAATACGCACTGGTCATCCCACGTTCCCCTTATATTTCACTATGAATTCCTCAGTGCAGCTGCTGACATCGATTCCAGAAGGCCGCTGCCAGTTCTCTGCATTTTTCTTCTTGTTTGTGGAAAGGCACAATTCCCTGGCCCATGTACAAACACATAGCTGGGAGCCCAGTGACAGATTTTCTTTATGAGTGACCACTAAAAATCATGGAAACCATTAAAACCGTGCGTATTGTTACAATTTGCCAACATTTTATGCACATGGCTCCAACACATGGGTGCTCTTTATCTCCTAAAGCAAAACTCCAGACACAAAATCCTATTGCTAATTTACAACTCCCCATAGATGAAACCAGTCTGGTACTGCCTAACCCAGTGATTTTCAACCAAGGTTTCTGTGGAACCCTAGGGTTCCTCCAGAGGTTGTAGGGGTTCCTTCAGCATTGGGCAATTTCTGCCTCTGAGATAAGTTCCCACCGACACCATTGATCTTTTTATCTATCTGTAAGGAGGTAATTCTTCCCAATGACCACAAGTGTAAGGACCATTCATCCCACGGGTTCCTCTGTGTTGAAAAGGTTGAGAAAGGCTGGCCTAACCTGTACTATTACTATTTGGCTTCTCTCTTACTTTTTGTACAATGGTGGCTTCCACTCTCTGACCCCCGGTTTTGGAATTGGAGGCAGCTATAGATGACTCCCCCCAACTGCACCAATCTTTTATACACAGGGAACCCAAGTCCGCCCTAGCCTGTACCAAACCCATGAAGACGACAGTGGGTGGGAGCTTGGTTTACAGTACTTAAATGGTCCTCTTCTCCTGGGATGTGGTCTGCTGATACCCCTCTTTGGGAAAATCCCACCCTCACTCATCTTTCCACTCTCCCGGACTCTCTGAGCTGGATAAGAGTAGGTATTCACACTCTGAGGCCGCGTACACACGCGGGGACTGTTCGCTCAACTTTGTTCGTCAAACAGTTTCAGCGGACAGTCCGCTCAAAATTAGCATGGACGGACTTGCCCACACACGACGAACGAACAGTCCGCTGAAACCGTGCGCGATGACGTGAACGGCACGTACGACGGGACTAGAAAACGACGTCCTATACACTGCAATGCAACCTTCGGCGTGTAAATTCTTTCTGAGCATGCGCGAGACTTAGTTTGACGAACAAGCCTACACACGGGCGGACTGTCCGCTCAAACCAAGTTTCAGCGGACAGTTTTTCGGAATTTCCAAAAAACTTTGTTCGTCAGACTATCCGCTGAAACTGTCCGCTGAAGCCCACACACGAGCGGACTGTCCGCCGAAACACTGTTCAGCGGACAAAGTTGAGCGAACAGTCCCCGCGTGTGTACGCGGCCTCTGGCATATCTTTCCAGCAGGAGAACTCATTTTTGTATTTTAGATTCCATTCTCACATTCTTTCTGTAGGCGGGCGAATCACCTAGATTATCTATCGCTAAGCTACAACTCCATATAATGAAGCCAGTCTTGCACTGCCTCACCTGTACTATTACTATTTGGCTTCTGTTTTAGTTAGTGTACATTGGTGGCTTACCCTCCCTGATGGGAACCAAGCTATGGACTTGGAAGCAACCATAGTTGGCTCCCCTCCAACTGCACCAATCTTTTATACACAGGGAACCCAGGTCCGCTCTAGCCTGTGCCCAACCCATAAAGACTTCGGAGAGGACTTGATTTACAAGGATTAAATGGTCCCCTTCTTCTGAAGAGCGGTCTTCCAATATGCCTCTCTGTGAAAATCCCATCCTCCCTCATTTTTCCACTCTCCCGGACCCCCTGATTTGGATAAGGGTAGGTATTCATGCTCTGAGGCATATCTTCCCAACGGGAGAACTTGTTTTCTACGACTCACCGAAAGAAGAGTTTGCCCTTCACAACTGATATTTTTTCAGATATCTACACCCGCGCCATTTGGTTAGGACCCACTTCCCTCCAGCTCCAATTCTCCAACAGAACTCGTCAGAATCCCTTTTACAGGCTTCTGATCTTACAAGCCCATTTCTTCAACTTTACGCCTTCCCCATAACTCATTACGGGGCTAGGACCTCTCTATTGTATTGTGTCGGAAGGGGAAAACTGATTGTCCTACCCTAGGAGTGGGCAGATGTGGTAGCTCAATATATTAAACTGATGATATATGCTAAGGATAAATGTATTCATTTGAATGTTTTCTATTTTTACCTCTTAGCCCTTGTACACACGGTCGGAGAATCCGTCGGAATGTGTCCTATCGGACCGTGTCGTCGCTATTGGCTACTAGCCTGAATGTAGTCCCATCGTAACGAAATTACGTCATCACGTTCTGAATGATCGGATTTTTCGCCAACTTTGTCCGACCGTGTGTATGCAACAGTTTCAGACAAGATCCGATGGGCAAAATCCGACGGATTTGGTTGTGGAAATCTCCGACCATGTGTACAGGGGCTTAGAGGTTGCACTGCATCAACCCCATTCTTTTCTTGCTGTGTAACATATGTCTAAATGCCACTGGCACCTTTTATCATATGGCATGGAGCTGCCCCTTCATTCTCGATTATTAGAAGCAAGTCATATCCAGATTAACTGAGGCACTAAAAGTTCCCCTGATGAAGTCACCTGATTTAATGATGCAACGTATTGGGAGGAGCCAGTGACATCACGCCGCTAACCTGGAAGTGTACCGGTGACCATTTTCTTGGAGGTTATCCATAATACATGCCTGAATACTGATATGCATCAGTATCAGTGCACAATATAAGTTGAGTGAATTACATTTTTTATTAAGAGTATAGCAACCTACAGTATATGGAGAGCAATATAAATCGTATTATTTTTTGATAGAATCTTATACTTATATCGTGGGATTGTGGAGGATGGAGGCAAATTCAGAACATCAGTGAACAACCGTGACAAAGGAGAGCCCACTTTAAGTGGCAGGCGCATGAGACCTTATATTAGGTCAAAATGTAAAATTAGAGCGCATGGAACCTGGTGAAGGGATTTACGCACGTGGTGATAAGAATATAATTGAAATAATATGCATGCACCAAGGTGTTTGATTTTTTTTTGCCCACCTACTTGTGTAACAATAGTGAATGAATATTTGCTATTGCAACACCGATTCTCCTCTCAGCCAATCAGGAAGCGGGTCTTAAGCCCCTATTGGCTGAGTGGAGAAGCGACCATATTGGCCATCAATGAGGAAGCGAAGCTGCTCACGACCTAGATGGGGTAAGTGCGAGGCTGGCGGGCGAACGGGCGAGCAGCGGGGGGTTGTTTGGTTTACCGAACGACGGGGGAGTGGGGGGTCTGACTGATAGACAGAAGGACCAACCGACCAGGGGGAGGGGGGTGGTGGCTGATTTGTTTGTTGCACCACCCCCCCCCCCCCCAAAAAAAAAAATATAGAGCACCAGCGGCCACTGCTCCCCCCCCCCCCCAAAATGACTGCTCTGAAGTTGAAGGCTTTTAACCACTTTCCACCAGGCCGATTCTGACATTTCTCTCCTACATGTAAAAATCATCATTTTTTTTCTAGAAAATTACTCAGAACCCCCAAACATTACACAGTGCCTTGAAAAAGTATTCATACCCCTTGAAATTTCCCACATTTTGTCATGTTACAACCAAAAACATAAATGTATTTTATTGAGATTTTACATGATAGACCAACACAAAGTGGCACATAATTGTGAAGTGGAAGGAAAATGATAAATGGCTTTCCAAATTTTTTACAAATAAATATGTGAAAAGTGTGGGGGGTACATTTGTATTCAGCCCCCTTTACTCTGATACCCCCAACTAAAATCTTGTGGAACCAATTGTCTTCAGAAGTCACCTTACTAGTAAATAGAGTCCACCTGTGTGTAATTTAATCTTAGTATAAATACAGCTGTTCTCTGAAGCCCTAAGAGTTTTGGCAGAGAACCTTAGTGAACAAACAGCATCATGAAGGCCAAGGAACACACCAGACAGGTCTGGGATAAAGTTGTGGAGAAGTTTAAAGCAGGGTTAGGTTATATAAAATCTCCCAAGCTTTGAACATCTCATGGAGCTCTGTTCAATCCATCATCTGAAAATAGAAAGAGTATGGCACAAATGCAAACCTACCAAGACATGGCCGTCCACCTAAACTGACCGGGCCGGGCAAGGAGAGAATTCATCAGAGAAGAGCCAAGAGGCCCATGGTAACTCTGGAGGAGCTGCAGAGATCCACAGCTCAGGGGGGAGAATCTGTCCACAGGACAACTATTAGTCGTCTCTCCACAAATCTGACCTTTATGGAAGAGTGACAAGAAGAAAGACATTGGTGAAAGAAAGACATAAGAAGTCCTGTTTGTAGTTTGTGAGAAGCCATGTGGGGGACACAGCAAACATGTGGAAGAAGGTGATCTGGTCGATTGAGACCAAAATTTAGCTTTTTGGTCTAAAAGCAAAACGCTATGTGTGGGGAAAACTAACACTGCACATCACCCTGAACACACCATCCCCACTGTGAAAAATGGTGGTGGCAACATCATGTTGTGGGGATTATTTTCTTCAGCAGGGACAGGGAAGCTGGTCAGAGTTGATGGGAAGATGGATGAAGCCAAATACAGGGCAATCTTAGAAGAAAACATGTGATGCCGATCGGAATTCTCGTCTGAAAAAGCTCTGATGGTTTTCCCGATGGAATTCCAACGGAATTCCGCTCAAGCTGTCTTGCCTACACACGGTCACATCAAATTCTGATCGTTTAGAACGCGGTGACATACAACACGTACGATGGGACTAGAAAAAGGAAGTTCAATAGGCAGTAGCTTCCGTCTCGTAGTTGAATCTGAGCATGTGTGATTTTTGGCGTGTCGGAATTGCATACACACGATCGGAATTTCCGATAGAAAGTTTTCTCCGTCTGGAAAATTGAGAACATGCTATCAATTTTTGGCTGGTGTAAATTCGGACAGCTAAATACCGATGGAGCGTACACACGGTCGCATTTTCCGATGAAAAGCTCTCATCTGTCTTTTTCTGGCCGGAATTCCGATTGTGTGTATGCAATGCAAACTAAGGTAGCACCTTTGTTGCGATTGAAACCAAGGACCCCCCAGCATTCCAAGGCAGGAGCGCTAACCATTAAGACGCTAAGTGATGCAGTGAGTAAGTGAAGCAGAGTTCAGGGGTTAGTAGTAAATGATGCAGAGTTTAGAGGTCAGGAGCAAACAACACAGAATTCACAGCTCAGCAGTGACACAGAGTTCAACGGGTCAGGAGTAAGTGATGCAAATTTCAAAGGTCAGAAGTTAGTGACGCAGAGTCCAGGGGTCAGAAGTAAGTGACGTAGAGTTCAGGGGTCAGGAGTAAGTGACACAGAGTTCAGCGGTCAGGAGTAAGGGACACACAGTTCAGGGGTCAGGAGTAAGTGACCCAGAGTTCAGGGGTCAGGAGTAAGTGACGCAGAGTTCAGGGGTCAGGAGTAAGTGACACAGAGTTCAGGGATCAGGAGTAAGTGACACACAGTTCAGGGGTCAGGAGTAAGTGACGCAGAGTTCAGGGGTCAGGAGTAAGTGACGCAGAATTCACAGGTTAACAGTAAGTGATGCAGAGTTCAGGGGTTAGGAGTAAGTGACAGAGAGTTCATGGGTCAGGAGTAATTGACGCGGAGTTCGGGGTCAGGAGTGATGCAGAGTTCAGGGGTCAGAAGTAAGTGATGCAAATTTCAAAGGTCAGAAGTTAGTGACACAGAGTTCAGGGGTCAGGAGTAAGTGATGCAGAAGTCACAGGTTAACAGTAAGTGATGCAGAGCTCAGGGGTCAGGAGTAAGTGACACAGAGTTCAGGGGTCAGGAGTAAGTGATGCAAATTTCAAAGGTCAGAAGTTAGTGACACAGAGTTCAGGGGTCAGGAGTAAGTGATGCAGAGTTCAGGACTCGGGAATAAGTGACGCAGAGTTCAGGGGTCAGGAGTAAGTGATGCAAATTTCAAAGGTCAGAAGTTAGAGACACAGAGTTCAGAGGTTAGAAGTTAGAGACACAGTGTTCAGGGGTTAGAAGTTAGAGACACAGAGTTCAGGGGTCATGAGTAAGTGGCGCAGAGTTCAGGGGTCAGGAGTAAGTGGCGCAGAGTTCAGGGGTCAGGAGTAAGTGATGCAAATTTCAGTAGTAAGTAGTGCAGATCTCAGAGATCTGTAGTAAATGAACCCTTTATCCAACAGTGCAGCCACACAGCCCCCCCCTGCACCACTTACCACCATTCTCCCTGGACTCATGGTGGTTCCTTCTGTTCTCAGCACTGGGCTCTCACTTCCTTCCATGCCCAGGTCCGATAAGCAGGGCTGGCAGGACTGTGATCGGCCCTAGCAGTGACCAATCATAGCCCCCCCCCCCCACCACTGGAATCAAAGGTCTTTCCCCCACCAACATTAGACCACCTTCCAATCTTCTCCCCATACAAAATTCATGGATGGAGATGAAGAGCAACAAGGAGCTTCCTCACATTGTGCAATGTGTACGGGCACAGCGGGCCCCTGTGCACCGCAGACATTACACCCATGGAGAATAGGCCACTGGACTAAAGAGCTTACAATCTAAGCCAATTTAGGCAGGAGCCACTTAACACACCGGCAAGTCTTTGAGGTCTCTGATGCCATTCAAGCACAGGGAGAACATGCAAACTCCATGCAGGTAGCACCCTTATTGCGATTGAAACCAAGGACCCCCCCAGCATTCCAAGGCAGGAGCGCTAACCACCAAGACGCTTGCGTTTGCATCTAATTTAAATGAATGACACCTTGCCTCTATAGAGCTGTTTTGATTTTTTGATTTTTTTTTTCCTCTGCGGCCTCATCAACCAATAGGAAACCGTGTTATTTTATTTCGGGATCACTGGAGGAAAGATACACACAGGGCTCCTCCGCTGCTTTGATTATACAAAGGTTGACACGCCGGGAAAACAAACACCAGAAATTGCTCTTTTGTTCCCCAGCACACTCCAAAAGAATGTCAATCCCGCGGCAAAGAGACAAAACCCTGATCCAGGAATTCCTCCAACCAACATATGATTCCCCTTCAATGGAAAAAAAAAAAAGGCTAGCCCTCCGCTTCCTGCGCAAAGCCTTTTTTCTTTCTAATTTTACCGCAATAATAAAAATGGAAAAAAAAAAAAAAACGTTTTTCGGTAAATCTGTTTCAGAAGGAGGATATAAAGCAGAAAGGCGCTTTTTACGAGGTATGGCGGTCAGATGCTTGGAGGCTCGTCAACCTTTTTTTTCTTTTTCTTTTTTTTTTTTTTAATTCTTTGTTTCTCAAATCTTGTTTTGGTAATTAGTAAAACGTATCCGTCGATCTGCCAAATCTTAATCAACTTCTAGACCGATGGCCAAAATTTGAAAAAAAGAAAAACGACAAAAGTCATCAAAAATGTAGCCGAAAAATATACATAAAGGATGAAAAAAAAAAAAAGAATGTAAGACATTAAGGAAAGCCTTAAATTGAGGAGGTATCGGATATCCAGCGAGGGGGGCGGGGAGCCTCCCACATATGGCACATGGAATGTTTACCTGACCGGGATCAAAGCAAGACATTTAAATCTTTGGACCCCCAAATTAGATGCCTATTATAGATCCCACCCCCACATTTCTCTCTTTAATTTTTTTCTGTTTTTTATTTTTTTTATTTTTTTTAATGCATTGCAGGCCAGCATGGCAGTAAATAGCAATGGGACCAAATGAAATATTATTTCCTCTCCATGTTTAACGCGATGCCAAACCAACATCCGAATAGCGTATTGAGAATTTTACAAAAATGAAACGTGAACTTAAAAAAAAAAAAAATCAAAAATCGCATTTAAGCAAAGCCCTTATTCTTGTCTCTCACTGTTAAAATAAACCGACCAATAAAATTATAGACCGATCGTTTCTTTGTCAGCGGGCAAATGTACAAAATCAGCCGGGGATCAAATACTTTTTCCCCCCTCACTGTATTCAATGCCAAAAAATTGACAGAATAACGTTACAATCAATTCTTTTTTCAACGCTCAATTAGATGTTTCTATGTTTTTTAAGCTGTTATTATTATTTTATATATATATATTTAAAATACTTGTAGCACCTTCCTGGTTCAGAGTATTTTCCAAAAATGAAATGTGAGCTGACAAAAATCGAAATTGATTTAAGCGAAGCTCTTAAAGCGGGGCTCCACCCTAAAGTGGAACTTCCGCTGATCGGAACCCTCCCCCCCCCCTCCGGTGTCACAGTTGGCACCTTTCAGGGGGGGAGGGGGGTGGAGATACCTGTCAAAGACAGGTATTTACACCCACTTCCGGGCATAGACTCCCACGGGAGTCTATGCCTCTTCCTGTCCCGGCGCGCTGTCTGCTGGGACACACACGGGTCTCAGAGACAGCGCGGACAATTCCTATTGCGCTGCACGACTCGTGCATGCGCAGTAGGGTGCCGGGAAGTGAAGCCGCAACTCTTCACTTCCTGATTCCCTCACCTAGAATGGTGGCGGTAGCAGCCGAGAGCCGAGCGATCGATCGGCCTCGGCTGCCGGCATCGCTGGACCCCGGGACAGGTGAGTGTCCATTTATTAAAAGTCAGTAGCTGCAGTATTTGTAGCTTCTGGCTTTTAATATTTTTTTCCCCAGTGCAGTCCCGCTTTAAGTCCAATCAATGCATATTTTCCATGTTAAGAGAGGAAAGTTCGGATCCAAATTCAGAACGAAAATTCACAATTTTTACGAAAAGTTATAAACCTAAAAGTTAAAAAACCCCGGGAAGTCAGCACAGCACAGGGATGGTGGGACCCCTATGGGGAATTTCGATGCTTACGAATTTTATGCGAAATATGAAATTTCGTTAACAAATTTCGGAATTTTGGATCCAAATTAACAGAATTGTGACTGGTGTTTTGTTCACCAATCAGAGGAAGTCAGCTCAGCACAGGGTTGGTGGGGGCCCCTTATAATGGGCACAGCGGGTGTACAGACCCGGGAACTCAGCACAGAGATGGTGGGAACCCCTCATAATGGGCACAGCGGGTGTACAGACCCGGGAACTCAGCACAGGGATGGTGGGGGTCCCTCATAATGGGCACAGCAGGTGTACAGACCCGGGAACTCAGCACAGGGATGGTGGGAACCCCTCATAATGGGCACAGCAGGTGTACAGACCCGGGAACTCAGCACAGGGATGGTGGGAACCCCTCATAATGGGCACAGCAGGTGTACAGACCTGGGAACTCAGC
Source organism: Lithobates pipiens (assembly GCF_037356315.1). Lineage (NCBI taxonomy): Eukaryota > Metazoa > Chordata > Amphibia > Anura > Ranidae > Lithobates > Lithobates pipiens. The sequence goes on along the minus strand of NW_027507764.1, from coordinate 20,134,962 downwards.
ACAGGGATGGTGAGAACCCCTCATAATGGGCACAGCGGGTGTACAGACCTGGGAACTCAGCACAGGGATGGTGGGAACCCCTCATAATGATACATTTATCATAATGAACTTTCATTATTTTAACGAAAAGTTTACGAATATAAAGAAAATTCGTATTTCGTATGAATCCGAATTGAATTGCGTACTCGAATTATGATTTTTTTTTGTACGAAACGGAACGTAACAAAACTTTTTTTTTTTTTACTGCGCCCATGTCTAGTGCCATTTAGGTAGAGGGGGAACCCATGAATATTCTGAGGCCTAGGAGCTAAGGTGCAGAGTTACAGGGTCCAGCCCTCTGGAGCAGACCCCTGTCCTGGGGTCTGAAGAAGCTGAGGGGTCCTGTGAAAACAGCGCTCGCTTTAGCTGTGGGGGGGGGGGAGGGTCCTTACCGAAGAGTAGGGATGAGCTTCGTGTTCGAGTCGAACCTACGTTCGACTCGAACATTGGCTGTTCGGCCGTTCGGCGAATTCCGAACGTTTGGGCCGTTCGCGTCAAAAAGTGACGCACGCGCGGACCACAATGCACTGCGGTGGCGCAGTGCATTGCTGCCCCATGATTGGCCAAGCATGCACTGTGACCCCGCATGCTTGGCCAATCGCAGCGCCGGCAGCGAGGAGAGCCATGATTGGCCACAGCCATCCTGCCTGTGGCCAATCATAGCTCAGGCTGTGTAGTGCACACCCCACACTATATAAGGCCGCCTTTGAGGCGGCCTCGTGTAGTGTGTTAGTTAGCATCTGAAGCAGTGGGTGTTCTGTGTACCTTCAACACAGTACACACCGATCGTTTTTGGCTGATTTCCTATCTTGCTGCTGTGTAGTGGTTGTTGTCTGTGCCCTGACCGCAGTATACACCACTATATTCACCTCACCTATATAGCTAGTGATCTAGCTTTAACCACTTAACAATTGCCCATTGCCGATTAACGGCTTCAGGGGGGTTGTTTAACTCTGAGAGGCCGTTAATTAACGGGCTCCCAGAATTCTGCTCTCGCGCGCCCCCTGGGGCGCGCACTCGAGAGCATCCGTGACCGCCGGGTCATAGCGGCCGTTTACCACGTGATCGCTCCGTCAAATGACGGAGTGATCACTTGTAAACAAACCGGCGTCATGTTATGACGCCGGTTCCTCCCTCCCCTCTCTGTACCGATCGGTACAGCGGAGGGGAAAGAGATCGGTGTCAGCAGCGATGTGGGCTGCATCTGCAGTGCCCACATCGCTGCTCACCGAATTTAACCCCTCAATTCCCTGCCAATACTCTGCAATACCAGTGCATACTCTGCAGTACCCTGCCATTACTCTGCAGTACCCCGCCATTACTCTGCAGTACCCCGCCATTACTCTGCAGTGCAGTACCCTGCCATTACTCTGCAGTACCCCCCAATACTCTGCAGTACCCCCCAATACTCTGCAGTACCCGCCATTACTCTGCAGTACCCCCCATTACTCTGCAGTACCCCCCAATACTCTGCAGTACCCTGCCATTACTCTGCAGTACCCCCCATTACTCTGCAGTACCCTGCCATTACTCTGCAGTGCAGTACCCTGCCATTACTCTGCAGTACCCCCCAATACTCTGCAGTACCCCCCAATACTCTGCAGTACCCGCCATTACTCTGCAGTACTCCCCATTACTCTGCAGTACCCCCCATTACTCTGCAGTACCCTGCCATTACTCTGCAGTACCCCCCATTACTCTGCAGTACCCTGCCATTACTCTGCAGTGCAGTACCCTGCCATTACTCTGCAGTACCCCGCCATTACTCTGCAGTGCAGTACCCTGCCATTACTCTGCAGTACCCCCAATACTCTGCAGTACCCTGCCATTACTCTGTAGTACCCCCCAATACTCTGCAGTACCCTGCTATTACTCTGTAGTACACCGCCAATACTCTGTAATACCCTGTCATAAATTGCCATACCCAGCCATACTCGGAGATACCCAGCCATACTCGGAGATACCCAGCCATACTCGGTGATACCCTGAAATACCCAGCCATAGACGCCCCCCACCCCTCACCGCCCTCCGGTGCTTCTACCAACTCGCCAGTACGATCAAAGCCAGAATCTTTTTTTTATTTTTTATTTCAGGCTTCCCAGCCTAGAGGTGAGATGTGGGGTCATATTGACCCCCCAGATTTCACTGTAAAGAGGACCTGTCACCCCATATTCCTATTACAAGGGATGTTTACATTTCTTGTAATAGGAATAAAAGTGATCAAAAATATATTTTTGGGGAAAAAAATGTCAAACTAAAATAAATAAAGTAAAATGAACAATAAAAAAATAAAATTAAAATTAAAGCGCCCATGTCCCCATGTGCCACACATGTGAGGTATCGCCGAGAATGTTAGAGCGAGAGCAATAATTCTAGTCCTAGACCTCCTCTACAACTCAAAACATGTAACCAGTAAAAAAAAATGTAAAGCGTCGCCTATGGGGATTTTTTAAGTAGCGACGTTTGGCGCCATTCCACGGGCATGTGCAATTTTGAAGAGTGACATGTTTGATATCTATTTACTCAGCATAACTTCATCTTTCACTTTATGCAAACATTGGGCTAACTTTACTGTTTTTTTTGTTTGTTTTTTAAGCACAAAACTGTTTTTTCCCCCAAAAAAACGCGTTTGAAAAATTGCTGTGCAAATACCGTGTGAGATAAAAATTTGCAACGACCACCATTGTATTCTCCAGGGTTTTTGCTAAAAAAAAATATATAATGTTTTGGGGTTCTCTGTAATTTTCTAGCAAATAAATGATGATTTTTACATGTAGGAGAGAAATGTCAGAATTGGCCTGGGTGCTCCAAAACGCCTGATGGCGCTCCCTGCATGTTGGGCCTCTGTATGTGGCCACGCTGTGTAAAAGTCTCACACATGTGGTATCGCCGTACTCGGGAGTAATAGCAGAATGTGTTTTGGGGTGTAATTTGTGGTATGCATATGCTGTGTGTGAGAAATAACCTGATAATATGACAATTTTGTGAAAAAAAAAAAAAAAGGAAATAGGCCGTCAGTACTTCAGGTGTGATCAATTTTCAGATATTGGCACCATAGCTTGTGGACTCTATAACTTTCACAAAGACCAAATAATATCCACCAATTTGTACTTATTTTTACCAAAGATATGTAGTAGTATGAATTTTGGCCAAAATTTATGAGGAAAAAATGACTAATCTGCTAAATTTTATAACAGAAACGAAGAAAAATTCATTTTTTCGCAGAATTTTCGGTCTTTTTTCTTTTATAGCACAAAAAATAAAAAACTGAGAGGTGATTAAATACCACCAAAAGAAAGCTCTATTTGTGTGAAAAAAGGACAAACATTTCCTATAGGTCCAGTGTTGCATGACTGAGTAATTGTCATTCAAAATGTGAGAGCACCAAAAGCTGAAAATTGGTCTGGTTATTAAGGGTGTTTAAGTGCCCAGTGGTCAAGTGGTTAATAATAGAGCTTGCAGTCAGTAGTGTTAGGAGATAGTGCGTGCTGTCTGCGTGCTCTGTACCCAGTACATACCGCTATAATATAGGGCAGGCCCCTACTTTCAAACATCCAACTTACAAACATCTCCTACTTGCAAACGCAAGGAGACAGCAGCAAGTGAGATGAAAAAAGATGGACGACAAAACAAGAGTATATGGGAGAGGTTGCAGTGTGGTGGCACCAGCACCAGTGCCTAAGGTTGTTTGCACCGCCTGTATACTGCTGTTCTGAGTATATAGGGCCTGGGGGCCACACGCATTTCCTTTTTTTAATATGGGTACGGGGTTCCCCTTAATATGCGTACAAGACCCAAATAGGCTGGTAATGGGCAGGGAGGGCTACCCATGCCATTTTTCTCAATGATTTTCAACCATATTGCAGGAACCAGATATAACATTAAAACCGCAAGCAGTTTTAAATGATGTTATTTCCGTTTAATGTCATTTTGTGCAGGGACTGTTCTAAACACGGGAAACACGTGGCACTTCACAGGCATACTACAGACACCCCCCAGGCACCATATTTAAAGGAATATTTCACCTTTTTTTTCACTTTAATCGTCATTAAAATCAGTGCTCCCGCCAAAACGGCCGTTTTTAAAACTTTTTTTTGCAGTGACCCATGTCCCCTGAGGCAGGAGCCAGGTCCCCAAACCCTTTTTAGGACAGTATCTTGCATATTAGCCGTTAAAATTAGCACTTTCCATTTCGAACGTTCGAGTCCCATAGACTTCAATGGGGTTCTAACGTTCGTACCGAACGCGGGGGTCGTTCGCAAGTTCTGGTGCGAACCGAACCGGGGGGTGTTCGGCTCATCCCTACTGAAGAGAGCCTGAGTCTGGATAAAGCCAGGAGAGTAGGCAGGTGCAGCCTGTTTTCTGCACTACAGGTGCATTGGTGTCAGTTGGTCAAATAGCGCCTCCTGGCTAGGTAAATGCAAGCAAAGGGCCACATCCGGCCCCAGAGATGAAGTCTGGAGATCACTGCTCTAGATCCAGGGCAAGGTCCCTGCTAACAATTTATGCAGCATTTTACATACTGTACTGTACATTCACATCAGTTCCTGCCCTTAATGACCTTACAATCTAAGGTTATTATCTCGCATGCCCCCGTACTAGGGCCACCTTAGACAGGGGCCAATTACAGTGGTGGCCCACCCATTAGGGGGTGCACGGCCGCCACCCCCCCCAATCCATGCGTCCAGCCCACTGATCTACATGCAGGTCGCCAGACACATGGATTTCAATCTGGGTTTCTTTTTTTTTTTTTTTAAGCATATGATTAGAGCCAGGAGCTCTAAAAGGCTTTAAAAAAGGGAGCCCTACCACCTGTGTGACAAAAGCGAATGAATATTTTTTTTTCTTATTGCTATAATAAATATCCCGAAAAAAATGAAAAAATTCAGTTTAGGCCAATCTGTATTCTTCTACATAATCCCAGTAAAAAAATCACAATAAGTATATATTGATGGTGTTTTTATTGTTTATCTATTTTTTACTAGTAATGGCGGCGATCTGCGATTTTTTTAGCAGAACTGCGACATTGCGGTGGACAGATCGGACACTTTTGACACTTTTTTGGGACCATTGACATTTATACAGCGATCAGTGCTAAAAATAGCCACTGATTACTGTACAAATGTCCCTGACAGGGGAGATGTTAACACTAGGGGGGGGGCGATCAAAAGGGTTAAATGTTCCCTAGGGAGGTGTTTCTAACTGTGGGGGGGGAGGGGAATGACTGGAGGAGGAGAGAGATCTGCTGTTCCTGATCACCAGGAACAGCAGATCTCTCTCTCTCCTCCCCCTGTCAGAACAGGGATTTCTTTGTTTACATTCACAGATCTCTGTTCCGGCTCTCTGTGGAGCGATCGTGGGACATCTCGGCCTGCCAGCCACGCGCATCGGCTCCAGCGTCGCGCCCCCTATCGCTCTTAAAGCGCACGACGTTCACCTACGGCGAATCGCGCAGCCGTGCCAGCCTGCTGCAGTATCTGGTCGGCAAGCGGTTAACGAATCTAAATGAAATATATTTTTTTGCCATGCACATGTCTAGACTAAATGGCAACGCGTTTCTATGCACGTCGGGAAAGTTCCATAGATGTGGCCTTATGCCGCGTACACGCGATCGAAATTGTGGTCGGAAAAAGCTCTGATGGTTTTCCCGATGGAATTCAGACGGGATTTCGCTCAAGCTGTCTTGCCTACACGCGGTCACACCAAATTCCGACCGCCAAGGATGCGGCGACGTACAACACGTACGACGGGACTAGAAAAAGTAAGTTCAACACCCAGCAGCCTATAGCTTCTGTCTCGTAGTTGAATCTGAGCATGCGTGACCAGGGGTGGACTGACAACTCATGGGGCCCCCGGGCAATAGGAGATTATGGGGCCCCCGGCAATAGGAGAAGATTATGGGGCCCCCGTGCAATAGGAAATTATGGGGCCCCTGGGCAATAGGAGAAGATTATGGGGCCCTGGGGCAATAGGAGATTATGGGACCCCCGGGCAATAGGAGATTATGGGGCCCCCAGGCAATAGGGGATTATGGGGCCCCCGGGCAATAGGAGAAGATTATGGGGCCCCCAGGCAATAGGAGAAGATTATGGGGCCCCCGGGCAATAGGAGAAGATTATGGGGCCCCCAGGCAATAGGAGAAGATTATGGGGCCCCCGGGCAATAGGAGAAGATTATGGGGCCCCTGGGCAATAGGAGATTATGGGTCCCCCGGCAGATAGGAAAAGATTATGGGGCCCCCATGCAATAGGAGATTATGGGGCCCCCGGGCAATAGGAGAAGATTATGGGGCCCCCGGGCAATAGGAGATTATGGGACCCCAGGCAATAGATTATGGGGCCACACAGTATACACACACACATACAGTATACACACACAGACACATAATATACACACACAGTATACACACAGAATACAGTATACACACACAGACACACAATATACACACACAATATATATACACACACACGCATAATATACACACACAGTATATACACACACACATACAGTATACACACACAGACACACAATATACACACACAGAATACACATACACACACTGAAAAGGTACTGGAGAGGCAGGGTAGCTATAATCTTGCGATTTTTTAAAAAACACAGATTTTTACATACTGTCCCTGCTTTTAATGAGGCTGGCAACCCTGATGGGGCCCCTTAGTGGCATGGGGCCCTCGGGCAGTGCCCGAGAGCCCGAATGGTCAGTCCGCCCCTGTGCGTGAGTTTTTGCGCGTCGGAATTGCATACACACAAACGGAATTTCCGATAGAAACTTTTTTCCGTCGGAAAAATCGAGAACCCGCCCTCAGTCTTTTCGCTGGTGGAAATTCGGCCAGCTAAATTCCGATGGAGCGCGCACGCGGTCGCGTTTTCCCGACGAAGCGCTCTCATCGGTCTTTTGCTGGCTGAAATTTCCGACCGTGTGTGTGAAAATAGAAATAACGTTTGCAAATGAAAAGATGTATCATGTTTTAAAAAAGTACAGCGATCCTTTAATTGGGTCGATTTTCATCCTCTTAGCGTTCCCTCGATAGTACCGGACGCCCACTAATCGCACTTGTTTTTTTTTGCTTATTTTAATTAAAGTCATGTGTGTGATCACTTGTGCATACTTAACATATCTGTTCCATGTTTCATACATCCCGCCCTGGGGAGCCCGGGAAGATATATTCCCCTTGTCCCAGACAATTAGAACATACGAAACACATTCGTCTTTTGTGATCTCGCGTCCGGGGCTCAGGTGCAGCGCTCTTTTCTTTTTTTTCTCCCCCGGAGCGCACGTTACCTCGTGTTTTGTGTGACGGCGGAATGAAAGTCCCCATGATGTCATTGTTTGGTGGAAGTCATAGAAGTAGAAATATGTCATGGTGAAATGTTGAGGCTGCGAAGGTAACGCATTGCTGAACGTGAAAGAGACGGATCGCCGGGGTCCTGCGGCAATCCATCAGCGGCCATGGCTGGAAATGCCATTAAAAAAAAAAAAAAGTAATCCCAGCAGGAAATAGTCAGCAATTAAAACTTGTAAATACAAAATGAAAAAGAAATATTTTTTTTTTGGAATGCATCTTTTTTTATTGTTTTTATGTTCTCTATTTACAGTCCCCTCTATGGAAGAGCCCTGGGGCCATCAAAAAAAATAAATTCAGAATTCTGAGTTTGAAAGTCAGAATTCTGACTTTCAATCTCAGAATTCTGACTTTAAAACTCAGAATTCTGACTTTGAATCTCAGAATTCTGACTTTTAATCTCAGAATTCTGACTTTCAAAGTCAGAATTGTAAATTAATTTTTTTTTTTTTTACAGGATTCTGAGATTAAAAGTCAGAATTCTGAGATTCAAACTCAGAATTCAAACTCAGAATTCTGAATTATTTTTTTTTGATGGCCCCAGGGCTCTTCCATACCCCTCTCACCTCAAGTACAGGTAAACCATGAAAGGATTAGGAAGGCAACGAGACAGCCTTGTCTCCAGTGGCGGCTGGTGCTCAAGATTTTTGAGGGGGGCGCGAACAAACTGAAAAATTCTGAAAAAAAAACAGCATTTGCAGCCTCACTGTACCATCAATTTATTTATTTTTTTAACCGCTTAAGGACCGGCTCACGGCGATATACGTCGGCAGAATGGCACGGCTGGGCACAGGCACGTACAGGTATGTTGCCCTTTAAGTGACCAGCCGTGGGTCGTGCGCGTGCCGTTGGCGGGGCACAACCGCGACCCGGTCCTGAGCTCCGTGACCGCGGGACCCGCGGACCCGATCGCCGCCAGTGTCCCGCGATCGGGTCCCAGAGCTGAAGAACGAGGAGAGGTCTGTGCAAACAAACCTCTCCCCTGTGCTTCCTAGTGTGGCTGTCACCGATCGTCTGTTCTCTGTTATAGGGAAAGACAATCAGTGACGTCACATGCCAAGCCACGCCCCCATACAGTAAAAAAAAACACACACACACACTTAACCCCTGCACTGCCCCCTAGTGGTTAATCCCTTCACTGCCAGTGACATTTTTACAGTAATCAGTGCATTTTTAATCGCACTGATCGCTGTATTAATGGCAATGGTCCAAAAAATGTGTCAAAATTGTCCGACGTGTCCGCCATAATGTCGCAGTCACAATAAAAATCTCTGATCGCCGCCATTACTAGTAGAAAAAAAAAAATTATTAATAAAAATGCCATAAAACTATCCCCCTATTTTGTAGACGCTATAACTTTTGCGCAAACCAATCAATAATCGCTTATTGTGATTTTTTTTTTTTTTTACCAAAAATATGTAGAAGAATACGTATCGGCCTAAACTAAGGGAAAAATTTTTTTTTTTATACATTTTTGGGGATATTTATTATAGCAAAAAGTAAAAAATATTGCTTTTTTTTTTCAAAATTGTCGCTCTATTTTTGTTTATAGCGCAAAAAATAAAAACCGCAGTGGTGATCAAATACCACCAAAAGAAAGCTCTATTTGTGGGGAAAAAAAGACATCAATTTTGTTTGGGAGCCACGTCGCACAACCGCGCAATTGTCAGTTAAAGCGACGCAGTGCCGAATCGCAAAAAGGGGCTTGGTCCTTTAGCTGCAAAATGGTCCAGGGGGTTAAGTGGTTAAAAGCAAAATATACATTTTTTTCTTTAACCACTTCAGCCTCGGACCAATAAATACCTTAAGGACCAGAGGTGTTTTTGCAATTTCGCACTGCGCTGCTTTAACTGGTAATTGCGCGGTCATGCAATATTGCACCCAAACGAAATTTGCGTCCTTTTCTTCCCACAAATAGAGCTTTCTTTTGATGGTATTTGATTGCCTCTGCGATTTTTATTTTTTGCGATATAAATGGAAAAAGAGCGAAAATTTTGAAAAAAAATGATATTTTCTTCTTTTTGTTATAAGAAAAATCGAATAAACTAAATTTTAGTCATACATTGAGGGCAAAATTTATTCAGCCACATGTCTTTAGTAAAAAAAATGTCAATAAGCGTATATTTTTTGGTTTGCGCAAAAGTTATAGCGTCTTCAAACTAGAGTACATTTTCTGGAATTTACACAGCTTTTAATTTATGACTGCCTATCTCATTTCTTGAGGTGCTAAAATGGCAGGGCAGTACAAACCCCCCCCAAATGACCCCATTTTGGAAAGTAGACACCCCAAGGAAACTGCTGATGGGTATGTTGAGCCCATTGAATATTTATTTTTTTTGTCCTAAGGGATTGAATAATGACAAAAAAAAAAAAAAAAGTACAAAAAGTTGTCACTAAATGATATATTGCTCACACATGCCATGGTTATATGTGGAATTGCACCCCAAAATATATTCCGCTACTTCTCCCGAGTACGGGGATACCACATGTGTGGGACTTTTTGGGAGTATAGTCGCGCACGGCATCCCGAAAACCAATCACCACCTTCAGGATTTCTAAGGGTGCAAATTTTAGATTTTACCCCTCACTACCTATCACAGTTTCGAAGGCCATAAAAAGCCAAAATAGCACAAAACCCCCCAAAATGACCCCATTTTGGAAAGTAGACACCCCAAGCTATTTACTGAGAGGCATGTTGAGTCCATGGAATATTTTATATTTTGCCACAAGTTGCGGGAATATTACAAACTTTTTTTTTTTTGCACAAAGTTGTCACTAAATGATATATTGCTCACACATGCTATGGGCATATGTGAAATGACACCCCAAAATACATTCTGCTGCTTCTCCTGAGTACAGGGATACCACATGTGTGGGACTTTTTGGGAGCCTAGCCGCGTACGGGACCCCGAAATCCAAGCACCGCCTTCAGGATTTCTAAGGGCATAATTTTTTTATTTTACTCCTCACTACCTATCACTACCTATCACAGTTTTGACGGCCATAAAATGCCAAGATGGCACAAAACCCCCCCAAATGACCCCATTTTGGAAAGTAGACACCCCAAGGAAACTGCTGATGGGTATGTTGAGCCCATTGAATATTTATTTTTTTTGTCCTAAGGGATTGAATAATGACTAAAAAAAAAAAAAAATGTACAAAAAGTTGTCACTAAATGATATATTGCTCACACATGCCATGGTTATATGTGGAATTGCACCCCAAAATATATTCCGCTACTTCTCCCGAGTACGGGGATACCACATGTGTGGGACTTTTTGGGAGTATAGTCGCGCACGGCATCCCGAAAACCAATCACCACCTTCAGGATTTCTAAGGGTGCAAATTTTTGATTTTACCCCTCACTACCTATCACAGTTTCGAAGGCCATAAAAAGCCAAAATAGCACAAAACCCCCCAAAATGACCCCATTTTGGAAAGTAGACACCCCAAGCTATTTACTGAGAGGCATGTTGAGTCCATGGAATATTTTATATTTTGCCACAAGTTGCGGGAATATTACAAACTTTTTTTTTTTTGCACAAAGTTGTCACTAAATGATATATTGCTCACACATGCTATGGTTATATGTGGAATTGCACCCCAAAATATATTCGGCTACTTCTCCCGAGTATGGGGATACCACATGTGTGGGACTTTTTGGGAGTCTAGTCGCGTACGGCACCCCGAAAACCAATCACCACCTTCAGGATTTCTAAGGGTGCAAAGGCCATAAAATGCCAAAATAGCACAAAATCCCCCCAAATTACCCCATTTTGGAAAGTAGACACCCCAAGCTATTTACTGAGAGTCATGTTGTCTGAACGAAAAAAAAGAGATTGATCGGTGGGTATGCCCACCATTAGATACCTCCCTTCATCCACCCACTTCTAATGATGGACATACATGCACCATTTATATATGCCGAAGCATGGGGGCATCCTCCCGCAAAAAAGTTATGCCGCGTACATACGTTCAAACTTTTCCATGGGCAAGCCCCCTGTCGGAATTTTGACCGTATGTACGCGGCATTAGGAGCAAAATCACTCCTCCACCCCTTATGCCCCCATGCTTCGGCATATATGCTCTTTTTTAACTGTGGTGGTGAAATCACCGCCTACAGCACTGGAGTCACGGCTTTATGTATCGTGGGAGCAAACGCTGTTGCTGTCAAGATAAATAAATCCGCGCTGCAGCTGAATGGCGTACCTGCTAAGCAAATTATGGTTAACGTTAAAACAAAGTAACATCCCAGTAAAACCTTACCATACCATCCCTGCAAAGCAATTGCCAAAAAAAACAGTAAAAAATAAAACATTTTTTAACACAACCTGTGCCTAAAATATATATATGCCGAAGCATGGGGGCATCCTCCCGCAAAAAAGTTATGCTGCGTACATACGTTCAAACTTTTCCACGGGCAAGCCCTCCGTCGGAATTTTGACCGTATGTACGCGGCATTAGGAGCAAAATCGCTCCTCCACCCCTTATGCCCCCATGCTTCGGCATATATGCTCTTTTTTAACTGTGGTGGTGAAATCACCTCCTACAGCACTGGAGTCGCGGCTTTATGTATCGTGGGAGCAAACGCTGTTGCTGTCAAGATAAATAAATCCACGCTGCAGCTGAATGGCGTACCTGAAAACATGAAAAATGGTTAACAATAACACAGTAAACAGTAAAGTATAAAAAATTTGAGAGAAGAGAGAGAGAGAGAGAGAGAGAGAACAATAAAACGACAACTATTTTTGGTTTTTATATTTTATATTTTTTTTGGTTTTTTTATTTTACTTTTTTTTTTTTTTTTTTTTTTTTTTATACACTTTTTTTTGAACTGTAAACTGTAACTGTAACGGTTCGGGTCTCTCAAAATGCGATGGCATCTTGGGAGACCCTGTGTTAGTGTGCCTAGCCTGTGAAATGCTGTACCCTACGCTAATACTTCACTCGTTCATGGTAGCGTTCAAAACACTCACCCTGACAAAGACCAGGCTGGCCAGGACAGCGTGGACAATAAGAACGGGTGTCACGCCTATATCCGCGCTTGCTACAGACACGACATCTTTTTTGGGGGGCTCGTTGGGTAGGGGTACTCGGGAGGACATAAGAATAATGCCTCTCATACAGCCGGCTTACTGCATTTGGTTGGGAATGGTGAGGTACAGAACCGTCTGGAAACAGAAGCTCTGTGACAACCTCTCTTTGGAAGAAAAGAAAGGTTAATGTTCCGCCTGAAGCTTTGTATAGCACAAAAGCATTCAGCAAAGCCAATTGAAATAAGTAAGCAGACACTTTTTTGTACCAGCGTCTGGTCTTACGGGAAGTTAGATACGGCGCTAACATCTGGTCATTGAGGTCCACCCCTCCCATATTTTTGTTATATTCGTGGACACAGAGGGGTTTCTCCACAATACCAGTCGCCGTAGAAATTTGGACCGTCGTGTCTGCATGAAGGGAGGTAAGAACGAAAACATTCTTATTATGCCTCCACTTCATAGCGAGCAAATTATTACACCGATAGCAGGCTCTCTCCCCCAGCCTAAGACGGGAATCTACAAGCCGCTGGGGAAAGCCCCGGCGATTAGGTCGCACGGTGCCACATGCTCCAATCTGATTATCAAATAAATGACTAAACAGTGGCACGCTGGTGTAATAGTTGTCCACGTACAAGTGGTACCCCTTTCCGAATAAGGGTGACACCAATTTCCACACTATCTTGCCAGCGCTTCCTATGTAATCAGGGCAGTTCTCCGGCTCTACGTAACTATCTTTACCCTCATAAACCATAAAGCTCCATGCATAGCCTGTGGCCCTGTCACAGCACTTATAGAGCTTGACCCCGTACCTGGTACGCTTGTTGGGAATGTACTGTTTGAATGACAAGCGACCAGTAAACTTAACCAGGGACTCATCAACGCAGACAACTTTTTGGGGAATAAACAAGTCTGCAAAACGTTGGTTGAAGTGGTTTATGAGGGGCCGAATTTTGTAGAGCCGATCGTATTCAGGGTCTCCACGTGGACGACAAAGTTCATTGTCACTGAAGTGCAAGAACCGCAAGATCTGCTCGTATTGTTTCCTGGACATGGAGTTAGAGAACACGGGCATGTGGTCAGCCGGATGCGTGGACCAATAAGCCCGCATCCGCATAAATTTGTGTGTGCCCATGTTGAGGGAAAGGCCCAAAAACGTCTTAAATTCGGAAACCGTAACTGGTTTCCAATCTCTGGCAAGAGACGGCAACTGGGGATTAGCGGCGATGCGTTGACCAGCATATAAATTGGTTTGGTCCACAATAGATCTATAGAGATCTTCCGTGAGATACAGAGAATAAAAATCGAGTGGCGTAAAATCATCTGTATCCACCTGAATACCGGGTTGGGCAGTGAATGGGGGAAGTACGGGTTCTGCAGAAGTGGTGGGCACCCAATTGGGATAGGCGAATTCTGCAGGAAGGGCACTATGGGTACGACGGGCCTGTCTTTGTCTTCTTCTTCTTGGTGGCAGCGGGACACTACTTGTGCTTGCCACCTCGCCAGCTTGAACTGCACTTATGGGACTCGCCACGTCACCACGTGATACTGCAGTGCTGGATGTACGCCCAGGGTGTACTAGGCCGCTGGTGCTTGCCAGTTCACCAAAAGGATGAGCGGCGCTAGTACTGGCTCTATACTCCATACGAGGGACTTCCGGTTCCTGCACCTCAACAACATCAGAAAATCGGGGTCGGGTACGCCTGACAATAGCAGGGACCTCTTCTTCGTCGTCAGAGCTATCTGACATGGAGGCGCTGTCCTCTACAGGTTCGTATTCTGAGCCTGATTCTGACAGATCAGTGTCTTCCTCTTCACTATCTGTCATGCTCAGAAACGTGTAGGCCTCTTCACTAGTGTACCTTCGCTTTGCCATTTTGGGCTCTAAATTTAGGGGTACAGTAGTGAGACTCACAGGTAAAAAAGCACCTAGCCTGTCAGCGACTGTATCAAAACGCTACAAAAAAAACTGTTAGCGATCGCAGGGATCAGGCCTGACTCTGCGAACGCTGCAGTTATGTGTGTTGTGTTTTGTAAGTGACAGTGATCGATCGATACTGCACTTGGGTGGGCTGGGCTGGGCTGGGCTGGGCAGAGGGGCAAAACGCAGGTGCTAGCAGGTATCTGGGCTGATCCTGCTAACAATGCGTTTTTTTAGAACCCTAAATTGCTGGGCACGCTAGTATAGATCTGATCAGATCAGATATTGATCTGTTCGGATACTATACCACTAAGGGAGGTGTATGCTTTGCGCGTGGGTGTTAGCGGTGCTGGCACTAACCTAGCACTGCCTGGGGCGACGCAGACCCTTTCTGACCCTAAAACCAAATTTATATCACCCGCCGGGTGATCAGGGGGTTAAACCTTTATTAGGTAATAAATGGCGGGTGCCCTGATGCTATAAAAAGCGAACTACCAAACCAGCGTCACCCGTAACACTTATACGGTGATCACTGGTGAAAGGGTTAACTAAGGGCAATCAGGGGTTAAAACCTTTATTGGGTATTTATATGGGGGTACCTGAAGCTTTATAAAAAGCTGACGGGGAACCTAAATAACTAAATAACTAACTGGCTAACCAGCGTCACCAGTGACACTTATGCAGCGATCGCTGGTGAAAGGGTTAACTCTAGGGGCAATCAAAGGGTTAAAACCTTTATTAGGTTATATATCGGGGTACCTAACGGTATAAAAACCTGGCG
The DNA here is from genome assembly GCF_037356315.1 of Lithobates pipiens. Classification (NCBI taxonomy): domain Eukaryota; kingdom Metazoa; phylum Chordata; class Amphibia; order Anura; family Ranidae; genus Lithobates; species Lithobates pipiens. The sequence goes on along the minus strand of NW_027507764.1, from coordinate 20,119,827 downwards.
TTGAACCTAAAAAAAAACTAGCTTCCTAGCGGGACCAGTGACACTATTGCAGCGATCAGAAAAACGATCGCTTAGTGACACTGGTAAAAGAGGGTGAAAGGGTTAACTGGGAGGGCAATCAAGGGGTTAAACCTTTATTAGGGGGGGGGTAGGGGGCTACCCTGGACCTAAAGGGGCCTAACACTAGCTGCCCTGACACTTTTTACAGTCACAACTGACACTAAATGTAGTGATCAATAAATAAATGAACACTGCATTAGTGACACTGTGACTGGGGGGGGGCGGGGGGCCGATCGGGGGGGTGATCGGGGGGTGACTGGGGTGAAATGTGTGCCTGTGTGTACCTATGTGTCAGTGGACTGTTGGTGCACTTACTTGCGTCTTCACTCCTCGCTGTCCGGTTCAAAAAGACCGCCACGAGGAGTGTGACATCACTTCCTCCTCCTGTGTTTACATTTTCACAGGGGAGGAAGTTCGTCACTGGCCAGGAGCGATCGAGAGGGGATGGGCGGAAACCAACGGCCATCCCCTCATCGCCGATCGCTCCGGCACCGAAAGGGACCGCCGTATCTAGCGGGAGGGGGTCCGATCGGACCCCCCACCCGCTAGAAGGCATTCACGTACATTTACGTGATTATGCCTGCCTGTGCCATTGTGTTGACGTACATTGGCAATACGGCGGTCCTGAAGTGGTTAATCTTTTGCTTTTAAAGGGGTTGTAAAGGTTCTTTTTTTATTTTCTAAATAGGGTCCTTTAAGCTAGTGCATTGTTGGTTCACTTACCTTTTCCTTCGATTTCACTTCTAAATGTTTTTTTTTTCTTTATCTGAATTTCTCACTTTCTGTTTCTCCTCAGTAAACTTCACACCATCATCTGAGCGGTGTTTAGTCAGCCAGAACAGCTTACGGAGGAGGAACAGGAAGTGAGAAATTCAGACAAAGAACACAAAGAAAAAAAAAAACATTTAGAAGTGAAATCGAAGGAAAAGGTAAGTGAACCAACAATGCACTAGCTTAAAGGACCCTATTTAGAAAATAAAAAAGGAACCTTTACAACCTTTAAGTGGTTAAAAGCAAAAGATACATTTTTTTTCTTTAATCTTTTGCTTTTAAAGGGGTTGTAAAGGTTCCTTTTTTATTTTCTAAATAGGGTCCTTTAAGCTAGTGCAATGTTGGTTCACTTACCTTTTCCTTCGATTTCCCTTCTAAATGTTTTTTTTTTTTCTTTGTCTGAATTTCTCACTTCCTGTTCCTCCTCCGTAAGCTGTTCTGGCTGACTAAACACCGCTCGGATGATGGTGTGAAGTTTACTGAGGAGAAACAAGAAGTGAGAAATTCAGACAAAGAAAAAAAAAAACATTTAGAAGGGAAATCGAAGGAAAAGGTAAGTGAACCAACAATGCACTAGCTTAAAGGAACCTATTTAGAAAATAAAAAAAACTAACCTTTACAACCCCTTTAAAGGCAAAGAAGAGATTTGGGGGTCTTTTTGACCCCAGATCTCTCCATAAAGAGGACCTGTCATCCCTAATTTCTACTACAAGGGATGTTTACATTTCTTGTAAAAATGATCAATTTTTTTTTTTAAATTGAGGAGAAATAAGAAATAAATAAGATTTTTTTTTTAAAGCACCTCACCTCCCCCCCCCCAATCCCAACGTGATTGTGTGTATAAGCGAATGCATACGTAAGTCGCATGCGCATATGTAAGCGGTATTCGCACCACATATGTGAGGTATCGCCGCCAATGTTAGAGTGAGAGCGATAATTCTAGCGCTAGACCTCCTTTGTAACTCAAAACATGTAACCTGTAAAGGTGTTTAACCACTTCAGCCGCAGAATATTTTACCCCCCCCCCCCTTCCTGACCAGGGCACTTTTTGCAATACGGCGCTGCATTGATTTAACTGACAATTGCGCGGTCGCGCGACGTGGCTCCCAAACAAAATTTACGTCCTTTTTTTCCCACAAACAAAGCTTTCTTTTGGTGATATTTGATCACCTCTGCAGTTTTTATTTTTTGCGCTATAAACAAAAAAAGAACGTAAATTTTGAAAAAAAAAAGCAACATTTTTTACTTTTTGCTACAATAAATATCCCCCAAAAATCTATAATTTTTTATTTTTCCTCAGTTTAGGCCGATACGTATTCTTCTACATATTTTTGGTAAAAAAAAAAAAAAATTGCAATAACCGTATATTGGTTGGTTTGCGCAAATGTTATAGCGTCTACAAAATAGGGGATAGATTTATGGCATTTTTATTATTATTTTTTTTTTTATTAGTAATGGCGGCGATCTATGATTTTTATCATGACTGCGACATTATGACACATCGGACATTTTTGACACATTTTGGGACCATTTGATCAGTGCTATAAAAATGCACTGATTACTGTGTAAATGACACTGGCAGGGAAGGGGTTAAACACTAGGGGGCGATGAAGGGGTTAAGTGTGTCCTAGGGAATGACTGTGGGGGGGGGGGGGCTACAACACACATGACAGCGATCACTGCTCCCGATGACAGATAGCGGTGATCTCTGTCCTGTCACTAGGCAGAACGGGGAAAATGCTTTGTTTACAAAAGCACCTCCCCGTTCTACCGCTCCGTGACACGATCACAGGCACCCGGCGGACATCGAGTCCGCGGGACTCGCGCGGTCACAGAGAATGCGGCGAGCGTCCACGCCGCTCCTTAAAGGGGACGTACCTGCACGCCCCTTTTGCTCACCAGCGCCATTCTACCGACGTATAACGCCGTGCGCTGGTCGGGAAGCGGTTAAAGCGTCACCTATGGAGATTTTTAAACACCGTAGTTTGTCGCTATTCCACGAGCGTGCGCAGTTTTAAAGCGTGACATGTTAGGTATCTATTTATTCGGTGTTATTTCATCTTTTACATTATGCAAAAAAATTGGGGTAAATATTGTGTTTTTTTATTTTATTTATTATTTATTTATTAAAGTGTATTTTTTTTTTTTTAATTGTGCTTGCAAAACCGTTGTGCAAAATTTGCAGAGATCGCCATTTTATTCCCTGGGGTCTCTGCTAAAAAAAATATATATATATTATGTTTTTGGGGGTTATACATCGTTTTCTAGCAAAAAAAATAAATACAGATTTAAACTTTTAAACAAAAAAGTGCCAAAAAAAAACTTGGTCTTCAAGTGTTTTTTTTTTTTTTAATTGATGACCTGAGCGCAAGCTCTTGGGGCAATCCTTCATTCCACTGCTTGTTCAGGGTTGAAAAGTGGGGTATTCCTTTAAGCCCCTATGGCTGTACCCCTCTGCAGGTGTCTTTATGTTTTGCAGGGCCACTGGTGGTGTAGTTAAAGCTACCCAGGTTTTTCCACGTGCGCGGATTGACCGCCATGTAACGCATTTTCGCGTGCTCCTCTTTTTTTTATTTATTTTTTATGAGGATTCTGAAAACATTTGGCGTAGAGCTCAGGGCTTTTACCGAGGACATATATCAGATCTACCTCCCAGGCACAAAACATGCGAGGGGTGTCGTAAACCCCGTTAACTACCCAGAGACCTTTTCATGTCACATGACCAGATGACCCGGCAAAGGTAAAGGCTTCTTTAAATCACACGAGCCAAGCCGTAAATCTGTCTTCGCAGAGAAAAAAATAAAAATAAAATATATTGTTTGCTTGTCTGAAAAATCTGCAGCTTCTTCAGTTTATTATGTGACGTACCCCTCCCCCCCCCCTTCCCCTGTATAGTATCAGGTGCTTGATGAGTATTTCCTAGTCCTACAGACCCAAGACATACTCACCCCTAAAAGCTGATACCCCTTCTTTTAACCACCTCGGCTCCAGAAGGTTTCACCCCCTTAATGAAAAGGACATTTTTTTTTGCTATTCAGCACTGTGCTACTTTCAACTGGTAATTGCTCGGTCATGCAACAATGTATCCAAATAAAAGTTCTATAATCTTTTTCTCACAAATGGAGCTTTCCTGTAGTGGAATTTGATTGCCACTGCTTTTTTTTTTTTTTTTTTTTTTATTTCTTATTATATAAACGAAAAATACAGAAAATTAAAAAAAAAAAAGAAAAAAAGGCAATATTTTCTACTTTCTGCTTTTAAAATATTTAATAAAAAATAAAAATAAATAATTTCTTCATCAATCAAAGCCAAAATGTATTCTGCTGCATGTCTTTGGTAAAAAAAATAAAAAAAATAAAATCCCAATAAATGTTTATTAACCACTTCAGCCCCGGACCATTTTGCTGGCCAAAGACCAGACCACTTTTTGCGATTCGGCACTGCGTTGCTTTAACTGACAATTGCTCGTGCGACGTGGCTCCCAAACAACGTCCTTTTTTTCCCCACAAATAGAGCTTTCTTTTGGTGGTATTTGATCATCCCTGCGGGTTTTATTTTTTTCGCTTTAAACAAAAATAGAGCGGCGATTTTGAAAAAAACGCATTATTTTTTACTTTTTGTTATAATAAATATCCCCCAAAAATATATAAAAAAACATTTTTTTCCCTCAGTTTAGGCCGATACGTATTCTTCTACATATTTTTGGTAAAAAAAAATCGCAATAAGCGATTATTGATTGGTTTTCCCAAAAGTTATAGCGTTTACAAAATAGGGGATAGTTTTATGGCATTTTTATTAATAATTTTTTTTTTACTAGTAATGGCGGCGATCAGCGATTTTTATTGTGACTGCGACATTATGGCGGACACATCGGACATTTTTGACACATTTTTGGGACCATTGTCATTTATACAGCAATCAGTGCTATACAAATGCAGTAATTCCTGTGTAAATGACACTGGCAGTGAAGGGGTTAACCAGTGGGTGGCAGTGTAGGGGTTAAGTGTTCCCAGGGGCGTGTTACTAACTTTTGGGGGCTGGGCTTTCTTTTAGTGAACACTGATCTCTGCTCCAATCACATGGAGCAGAGATCAGCATCACTTGTTGCTAGGCAGAACGGGGAGATGCTGTTTACAACGGCATCTCCCAGTTCAGCCGCCCTGTGAGACGGTCGCGGGTATGCCCGCGGCAATCGAGTCCATGGGACCCGCGACCGGACTCACGGGGGTCCCGACCAGCACGTGAGCGCGCCGCTGGCTCGTGATGGCAGGGCGGCATTTAAGATTGGACATACCTGTACGCCAATATGCCTGCCCGTGCCATTCTGCCGACGTACATCGTCGTGCGCTGGTCGGGAACTGGTTAATTGGTTTGTGTGAAAGTTATAGGGTCTACAAACTATGGTATATGCCAGTGATGGCGAACCTTGGCACCCCAGATGTTTTGGAACTACATTTCCCATGATGCTCAAATACACTGCAGAGTGCATGAGCATCATGGGATATCTAGTTCCAAAACATCTGGGGTGCCAAGGTTCGCCATCACTGGTATATGCAGTACAGTGGAACCTTAGATTACGAGTATAATCCAGGAGAATGCTTGTAATCCAAAGCGCTCGCATATCAAAGCGAGTTTCCCCAAAGAAGTCAATGGAAACTAAGTTAATTCGTTCCGCATTGACTTCTATTGCATGCAATACCGCATGTGGCCAGAGGTGGGCGCCAGAGAGCCCCGGAAATACTCGGGGACAGCTCGGCTGAATTCGGAAACCCTAGGAAAGGCTCGGAAACACTTGGGAATGGAGTATTTCCGAATGCTTCCGAGTATTTACGAGTGATTCTGAGTAGTGCGTCTCTGAACCGTTCCGAGTGTCCCCACACCTCTGGCCAAATGCAGTACTGCACACCCCATTAGCTTGAATTTTGCTCATTTTGCGAGACAACACTCCCTTGTTAACCACGTTACTCGTTAACCAAGGTTCCACTGTATATTGTATTTTTTTTTTTAACACTACCAATGGCGGTAATCAGCAACTTATAATGGGGCTGTGCAACAGGAAATATGACACTAACTGACACTGAGTGGGAGGGACACTAACTGATTAACTGATATTGACATCACAGGTGACATTGCTCAGTGCTAATACTATACACTGTCACTGTACTAATGACCAGTGGCAGCTGGTGCTCAATTCTCTTGTGGGGGCCAGCCAGCCAGCCCCCACCAGCCAGCCAACCAACCACCCCCTACTCAGCCAGCTTCCCCCCCCCGTCGCTTGCTCATCGCCCGCCAGGTCCCACCACCAGCCCCGAACTTTCAGGTCGTGGCTTCGGTGGCTTCTCCCCTGCATCTCCTCCCAAGTCCCGGCAGTCGCTTCTCCCCCCTGACCAATCAGGACTTAGGACTCAAAACCAGGAAGACATTAGCAAATTTTAATCCGCTAATGTCACACAACTGGGTGGGCTTCAGGCACAGAGCCCAGCCTCAGGCTCTAATCATGTCCTTCAAAAAAAAACAAAAAACATTACATTCCATGCGTCAGGCGCCCTGCATGTAGATTAGGGGCCAGGCGCATGGAGTGGTCACCACTGCCAGTATGTACACCCCTGCCCCCTACTTCTGTACACACATGCTCTATGCCAGAGAAAGGGTTAAAGGGCAGATGCCAAGGGGTTAATATTTGGTAAAACGGCTTGGACCAAGAAGGGGACAGACACCCTAAAGCTTGTCCTAAAACTGTAACCATCAGGGCTGTCTTAAAGCATGGGCACCCTTGGGCACTGCCCGAGGGCCCCGGGTGCATGGGGGGGCCCCATGCTAATCTTGCATTACATCATACTTGCCAACTGTCCCGGATCTGCTGGGATAGTCATGATTTTTACTGAGCTTTCTTAGGATGGCCAGCATCCCAGGAACCTGTACTTTGCCCCCCTGATTCCAGTATCTTGCCCTCCTGATCCCCACCCTCTACTTTCCCCTTCTGTCTCCCCCCCCCCCCCCGTACTGGGCCTTTTGCATTAAATTAGTCTTTGATTTATGGCATGTTTTCTTATTGTTTAAAGCGGGAGTCCGCCGGTACTCCCTTTTTTTTTTTTTTTTTTAAAAGCCAGCAGCTACAAAAACTGCAGCTGCTGACTTTTAAAATAGTGACACTTATCTGTCCAGCGCGCCAGCGATGTCGGCACCCGAAGCCGATCTCTAGATCGACACTCGAGTGCTGCCACCGCCATCTTGGGTATGGGAATCAGGAAATGGAGCCTTTCGGCTTCATTTCCCGGTTCCCTACTGCGCATGCGCGAGTAGCGCTGCGCAATAAGGACGGTCCCCGCTGCCTCTGGGATCTGTGTGTTTCCCAGCAGGCAGCGGGGCACTTGCGGAAGGGGGCGGGCACTTGCGGAAAGGGGCGTAATCTACGCCCCTTTCCGCAGAGAGCTATCCCGGAAGTGGGTGCAGTTACCTGGATTATCCAGGTAACTGCACCCCCCTCCCCCCTGAAAGGTGCCAATCGTGGCGCCGGAGGGGGGGAGGGTTCCGATGAGCGGAAGGTCCATTTTAGGGTGGACCTCCACTTTAAAATCGATTTTATTGAAAATGCTAATAAATACTGTATATGTTTAACTCTATTGACTATTTATACTTTAATTCTTGGGCCATGCTGGTAGGGGCCCCAGGGCATTACTTTGCCCAGGGGCACATCACGCTATTAAGTTGGCTCTGATAACCATGCCAATAAAAAAGGATGGTGGACAGTACTCTACCAGGTTTATGGCTGCAATGTAGAGCGATAGGTCCATTTATAGACGGTATTTTAGTTTCTGCTTTCAAATTTCTTCTTCTTTTTTTTTTTTTTTTTTCACAAGCCAGAACTTTTTTTTTCACATTTATCTCTAATTCATATCGGAATGGCTGTGCTTACATCAAGGGAACTAGAGTTGATTTCAGCCAATACATTATTTCCCACAATAATTCTCTGGAAAGGGAAGGGATTCGTGCCTAGAACCCTCATTCACGTTGTTGGAATCCTTGAGGAACTCAACATTCCAGGAACTGCGGTGAAGGTCGGCTCTATTAGGGAAGAATGTGGGTTTTGCGCATCGCACTGCCCAGGTTTTCCCCATGAACAGATTGCTTGAAAGAAATAAAAAATAAACTGCTTCTGATAACTCCAAGAGAGCCTGTCTCCTCACAGCCCACCCGAAAGCAGGGCGAAATGCGTTGTAGGGAGGGGAGGGCACCAACTGGAAAATGGAGAGGCTTTGACAAGGCTGGTGGAAAAGGCTGAACATCTGCTGGCCGTATGGAGGCACTTTCTGTTGTTCTTTCTAAATGGCTCTTTTATTGATGTTGTCTGAGTTTTGTATGTGTTTCTGTAAGAATATGATTTTAATTACGTCGGCAGCAGTTCTGGTAGTATGGACATGTTATTTAAGCTCCGCGGTGTACTTCGCTAACAATTGTGTGTGTTTCCCTCACGGAAATGAGCCATTATTTATTATTGCAGCTGGAGAGTTTGCAGTAATGCTACAGTCTCTTGATCTTGGCTTGTGATGCCACTGTGGTAAAACCACCCCCCCCCGGTTGTATTGGAAAAGACAAAAGGACCCAAGGGGAACTGAGCTGTTGCCCAATTAGGATCAGTGATTGTCAAACTATTTTGATTGAATCCTGACACGGGTGTCACAGAAAATCTCTGGACCTCATTGGTGATTCATTTTGTCACGCTATTTTTACCCTGTCTAGCGTTTGGGGCAGAAGCAAATGGGAGTCCTTTGGAACCAGTCACTATTGAGTGGGGGTTTATTTTTTTATTAACTTTTTATTCCTCTATATACTGTAGATCTCTATATCACTAGAGGGATCACTAGTAGGAGGAAGGAGGTCTTGATTCCTCTATATAGATCTCTATATCACTAGAGGGATCACCAGCAGGAGGAAGGAGGTCCCAATTCCTCTATATAGATCTTTATATGACTAGAGGGGTCACCAGCAGGAGGAAGGAGGTCCCAATTCCTCTATATAGATATTTATATTACTAGAGGGATCACCAGCAGGAGGAAGGAGCCCCTGATTCCTCTATATAGATCTCTATATCACTAGAGGGATCACCAGCAGGAGGAAGGAGGTCCAAATTCCTCTATATAGATCTTTATATGACTAGAGGGATCACCAGTAGGAGGAAGGAGGTCCTGATTCCTCTATATAGATCTTTATATCACTAGAGGGGTCACCAGCAGGAGGAAGGAGGTCCTGATTCCTCTATATAGATCTTGATATCACTAGAGGGATCACCAGCAGGAGGAAGGAGGTCCAAATTCCTCTATATAGATCTTTATATGACTAGAGGGATCACCAGTAGGAGGAAGGAGATCCTGATTCCTCTATATAGATCTTTATATCACTAGAGGGGTCACCAGCAGGAGGAAGGAGGTCCAGGTCCTCTATATAGATATTTATATCACTAGAGGGGTCACCAGCAGGAGGAAGGAGGTCCTGATTCCTCTATATAGATATTTATATCACTAGAGGGGTCACCAGCAGGAGGAAGGAGGTCCTGATTCCTCTATATAGATCTTTATATCACTAGAGGGGTCACCAGTAGGAGGAAGGAGATCCTGATTCCTCTATATAGATCTTTATATCACTAGAGGGGTCACCAGCAGGAGGAAGGAGGTCCTGATTCCTCTATATAGATATTTATATCACTAGAGGGGTCACCAGCAGGAGGAAGGAGATCCTGATTCCTCTATATAGATCTTTATATCACTAGAGGGGTCACCAGCAGGAGGAAGGAGGTCCTGATTCCTCTATATAGATATTTATATCACTAGAGAGGTCACCAGCAGGAGGAAGGAGGTCCTGATTCCTCTATATAGATCTTTATATCACTAGAGGGGTCACCAGTAGGAGGAAGGAGATCCTGATTCCTCTATATAGATCTTTATATCACTAGAGGGGTCACCAGCAGGAGGAAGGAGGTCCTGATTCCTCTATATAGATATTTATATCACTAGAGGGGTCACCAGCAGGAGGAAGGAGGTCCTGATTCCTCTATATAGATCTTTATATCACTAGAGGGGTCACCAGCAGGAGGAAGGAGGTCCTGATTCCTCTATATAGATATTTATATCACTAGAGAGGTCACCAGCAGGAGGAAGGAGGTCCTGATTCCTCTATATAGATCTTTATCACTAGAGGGGTCACCAGCAGGAGGAAGGAGGTCCAAATTCCTCTATATAGATCTTTATATGACTAGAGGGATCACCAGTAGGAGGAAGGAGGTCCTGATTCCTCTATATAGATCTTTATATCACTAGAGGGATCACCAGCAGGAGGAAGGAGGTCCTGATTCCTCTATATAGATCTTTATATCACCATAGGGGTCACCAGTAGGAGGAAGGAGGTCCTGATTCCTCTATATAGATCTTTATATCACCATAGGGGTCACCAGCAGGAGGAAGGAGGTCCGGATTCCTCTATAGGGATGAGCTTTGAGTTCGAGTCCAACTCATGTTCGACTCGAACAGTGAACAATTTGGGGTGTTGGCGGCAAATTCGAAAAGCCGAGGACCACCCTGTACAAGTCTATGGGAGAAATCGAAAGTGCTCATTTTAAAGGCTAAAATGCAAGTTCCTGTCCTAAACAGTGTTTGGGGGCCTGGGTCCTGCCCCAGGGGACATGGATCAATGCAAAAAAAAGTTTTAAAAACATAAGTTTTTTCGGGAGTAGTGATTTTAATAATGATTAAAGTGAAACAATAAAAGTGTAATATTCCTTTAAATTTCGTACCGGGGGGGGTGTCTATAGTATGCCTGTGAAGGGGCGCATGTTTCCAGTGCTTAGAGCTGTCCCTGCACAAAGTGTAATTTCTGCAGGAAAAAAAGTCATTTAAAATCACTAATTGAATTGTCGGCTCCTGTAATACAGAGAACACTCATTGAAAGTCATTGATAAAAAAAAAAAAAGCATGGGGTTCCCCCAAATTCAATTACCAGGCCCTTCAGGTCTGGTATGGATATTAAGGGGAACCCTGCCTCAAATAAAAAAAAATTGACGTGGGGTTCACCCTAAATATCCATACCAGACCCTTCAGGTCTGGTATGGATATTAAGGGGAACCCAGAGTCAAATTTTAATAGTTTTTTTACGTGGGGGTCCCCCTAAAAATCCATACCACACCCTTTATCCGAGCATGCAACCTGGCAGGCTGTAGGAAAAGAGGGAGGGACGAGAGAGCGCCCCCCCCTCCTGAACCATACCAGGCCACATGCCCTCAACATTGGGAGGATGCTTTGGGGTCCCCCCCAAAGCACCATGTCCCCATGTTGATGGGGGAAAGGGCCTCATCCCCACAACCTTGGCCGGTGGTTGTGGGGGTCTGCGGGCGGGGGGCTTATCAGAATCTGGAAGCCCCCTGTTTGAAATGGTAAGGTACCCCTACCATTTCACAAAGAAAGTGTAAAAAAATAGTTAAATAAGACAAACACACTTTTGGAAAAGTCCTTTATTAAAAATAAAAAATAAATAAAAAAAGATTCCAGCGGTGGTAATCCACTCTTGCTATCCAGCGACGGATGATCATCTCTCCGGGGTCCAGCGATGGCTGATCTGATCCAGCGCAGCGAATCCATCCATCTTCTGTCTCCACGGAGGAGACACTGCGGTATCCCGGCGGCCTGACGTTTCTTATATGCGGGGTGGCGGGGCCACCCGTCACATCCAATTTTTTTGTATTGATACTTTTTTTTAGTACTCATACCTACCAGCAGAAAAAATTAGCAGGAAAATAATAATTTAATGGAGAAGGAGAATAAGGAGTTGATTAGGGCTGATTAAAGTAAATTAAGGGTTAAAAAAGGGTTAAACTATTTAAATTGACAGATTGCTTTTAACTGACTTCATCTGCAGATCGAAGTTCATCCTTTTGATCTGTAGATGAATAAACAGAAAGATACAAAATGAAACAATGGGGTTGATACAATTTTTTTTTTTTACAGCGAGTACAAGTACCAATACTTTTTTTTTTGTTCTCATGATACCAATTACCAATACCTAAAAATCAGCAGGAAAATAATAATTGCATTCCATTTCAATTTTTTTTATATAATGTCAATCTACAAAGTATTATCAATCACTGCACAGGTCAATGTTAGTAAAAATGCTGATTACTTACAAATTTTTGTATTTTTGGAATAAAATATTTTTTGTGAAATAGTCTGCGCTATCTTTAGTTATGATATCTTTAGTTATGATTTCTGCCTCCCCTGTGGACATTTTACGCCCTTACTCGTTTCCCCACTCAAAATCTCACGCATGCTCGATCGCATGCTCTCCACGTCTCAGTCACAAGGGGAGAACCAAGAAGCTGAGAGGGAAGGGACAGTAACGCAAATCTTTGAGAAGGAGAAGAAGGAGTTAATTAGACTAAATTAGAGTAAATTAAGGGTTAAAATGGGGTTAAACAGTATAATATATAATAAAAAATAAAAAAAAAGGTTTACTTGTCAGGTTGCTTTTAACTGTCTTTATCTTCAGATCAAAGTTCATCCATTTGATCTGTAGATGAATGAAAGGAAAGATATAAAATAAAACAATGGGGTTGATACAATTTTTTTTTACAGAGAGTACTGGTACCGATACTTTTTTTTTGTACTCACTGATACCAATTACTGATACCTGCTGGCAAAACAAAAAAAAGTCAGCAGGAAAATAATAATTTAATGGAGAAGGTGAATAAGGAGTTAATTAAGGTTGATTAGAGTAAATTAAGGGTAATAAGGGGTTAAACAGTAAAATAATTAGTTAAAACAACAAAAAAATGTTTTTTACTTGACAGGTTGCATTTAACTGACTTCATCTGCAGATCGAAGTTCATCCCTTTGATCTGTAGATGAATAAATAGAAAAATACAAAATGAAACAATAGTTTATTTTTATCTTTCTGTTTTAGCGGCTGATCAATGTTGTTGATAAAAATCGTCAGGCTGCTTTTTTTTTTGTAGCTACACGAGTCGGTTGGTAAAGGCGCGCCGGCCCAGTTACTTAAAGTGGTGTTGCCACCAAAAAAAAAAAAAAAAATAGCTTAAAATTCATAAAAAAATAAATAAATAATTGGAATTTTTTTTTTTTACTCACCTCTAAATGCCTGTTGCTAGAGGGTCCCTCGTAGTCTGGCTCCTTCATTGCCCGGGCTGACGACATCACTTCCCCTCGGCGCCGCACAGTTATCTGGGACCTGTCACGTGTCCCAGATGACTGTGCGGCGTATCACGGCGTGAGGCGCCACTCGCGCATGCGCAGTGGGTGACCGGCTGTGAAGCCACAGCCGGGTGCCCAGAGTAAGAATGCCGGAGCCGCGAGCAGAGCGGGGAATGAGGGGGGGCTTCGTTCTCCGCATTGCTGGACCCTGGGACAGAAAAGTGTACGATTATTAAAAGTCAGCAGGTGCAGTATTTGTAGCTGCTGACTTTTGTTTTTTTGTTTTTTTTTAGGGGGCACCCCACTTTAACAACCGGTATTTTCCAGATTTTTTTTGGTTACATTTCAGCTGAAAGAATGGAATGCCTGTTGGCTTCAGGCATTGGAGCATTTGAATCACTACCGATACTTATGTGCAAATCCTTATGCCGCGTACACACGATCAAACAAGCGGGTGGAAAAGTCCGGCAAACTCAAGTCCGCCGGACAATCCCCCCGTGTGTAGCCTCCGGCATACTTTTTTGACCCGAAAGTACGGCGGACTTAGAATGCCGTGTTGCACTCCAATCTTCCCGCCGGACTCGCATTTCGACGGACAATCCGGCCGTGTGTGTGCCAGTCCGCCGTACTTTTGAAATGAACGGACTTTTCCCGCCCGGAGAAAAGTCCGCTTATTTAGAGCGGGTCTCCAGGTAGGCGGGGCCCGCTAAGGAGACGCCGCTGGCCCCGCCACCTGGTATGGACTTAAAGGGTAACCCCAACGCCGAAAAAAATCGGTGTGGGGGTCCCCCCCAAGTCCACAACAGACCCTTGTCCGAGCACGCTACCCGGCCGGCCAGGAAAGGGGGGGCGAGCGAGCGCCCCCCCCCCCCCCCCCCCCCCCCCGAACCCATCCTTTTTTAAGCCAATTTAAGCTCAGTCTATAATTATGTCCTTCAAAAAAAAAAAAAAAACATTGAAATCCATGCGTCAGGCGCCCTGCATGTAGATTAGGGGCCAGGCACACGGATTAGAGCGGCGGCGCCCCTGCACCTCTTATTGAGCGATATGTAGAGTATGGGCCCTTGTCCCGTCCTCTTGACTCCAACGATTCACCTACATGGGATATAGACCAAGTCCGGGGCAGAACACGACTTCCACCTCGTAATTCTCAAATTCTTTTTTTTTTGCACAGGACGGTGGAAACCAGCCTCAGCTATGCAGAAATTAATCAATTGCAGGAAAAGGGCTTTTCCCAAAAAAACGCCGGCCAGAACTCATCGGAGAGCAATGGAAAAGGTTCTGAGAATGCAATAATAAGCCTTTATTTTTCGCGTCTTGACATGTTATGTATGCTGTAATTGCTTCATAAAGTTATTTTTTTTATTTTTTTTTCCGGGTAATAAAAATTACAAAAAAAAAAAGAAAACGTAAGGATCGCGGCTCGCCGGGTTCCCCACCGTCTGCTTTTAATCGTCAGGCCGGCATGGACGGGCTCTCATGCCTGGTTCTGAGCCATCTGCTTTCCCGGCGAGGAACTCTTCTATTTGTTATCATTTCATGATTTTATTAAACAATGGCAAAGCGCAATGACATTTCTGAGATGAAACGGCGTCTATTCAAACAATCTCAATCATTGGACTTCCTGGTGTCGGGGATGACTTGGAAAGGGTTTGGGTGGAGACCCAGACGTATTTAATTGTCTTTACGGGGCCAAAAAAAGAAAAAGGTTTTGTTCCATTGTGGAAAAAAAGAAAAAAGAAAAGTTCAGCTGAATAATGAAGTGCAGGTGGATTCTCGGCTCTGTTTAAAACACTAAACTGGATTCCAAACAGAATTACGCGCGGAAATGACACGAATCTGCGTCGTCTCGTTTTCCATGTTTATTTTTTGAGGATTTGTCATTTTGGATCGAACGGCTGACAAGTGAAAACGCAGCGCTTAGGGTAAAGGCAGGTATTTTTTTGCGGGTGCAGACAGACGAATGGAGCGACAGGGGTGAATATCAGTGAAGACTGGGGGGGGGGTATATATATAAAAAAAAAATTGGCAAGCATCACTCCCTTCCTAACGCGTTCGCCAGCACTGGTCCTCTTATGGGTTGAATGTGAGCCAAGGACGTCAAGGATTATCCAGCTGTCCTAGGCTCATAGAAGAATGCTGCTCTTCCCCAACTATCTTAAATGCAAACCGCCGCCATTGTACGTCTTGTACTTTGGCGCTAAATACCAACGTTATGGCAGCAGCTAGCTGCCATAACCCCTTTATTTTCAGCCATGGCAAGCGGTTCTCTTTGAGATAAAAGTGGTCTCTGTGGCAGATTCACAGCAAGATTACTTTTATCTGGGGCAGGAGAGGGCCCCCCCCTCCCACCACTCGCCGATCCACGGTTGACTCTGCCACTTCCCGCAGACATCGGTAGCGGCGGAGACGATAAATGAACAGAAGCCTTACTGACTTCCATCGTCCAATCATGTGCATGCAAAAAAGCAGTTTTTATATTTTTATTTGCACATGATTGAGTATTCTTTGCAAAGTGAAGCTTTACCTCATTTACTAGGCTCTGTAGCAACTGCACTTTGCAAAGCATACGGTCTACTTGCCTTTAGGCAAGTAAAAGTGGTCTCTGCGGCGGTTTTGCCTCAAGATCAGGCCCCCCCCCCGCCCCGCTGCGCTCTGGTCGACAATCTCGTACTCTCCCCTGACAGGCCTGAGGGAATGACCCCCCCCCCCTCCACTCAGCTCCACAACATAGGATGGTGGAAGTGACGTCAAACTTCACTTCTGCCCAATGGTCTTAAAGGGGAATTTTTTTTGCAAAAAAAATAAAAATGACATTTCCTTTTATTTTTATTTTTTTTATATATTGCATTTAAGTGTAAATGTGAGATCTGAGGTCTTTTTGTCCCCAGATCTCACATTCCCATAGCTCCCAACTGTCCCTGATTTCGAGGGAATGTCCCTGATTTGGAATGGCGATGTCCCTCTGTCCCTCATTCCTCCTCATCTGTCCCTCATTTTGGTCCGATCTATAAAGCTGTATATAAAATGTGTCTTCCAGCACTAAACCTTTCATTTGATTTCTAAATTGCAGCATTTGTAAATTCCAAAAGCCAATATAAAGGAATAATAGTGGTAAAAAAAAAGCACTTGTGGGTTTAACCAATCTTTTTTTTTTGTACAATTCTCCTTTAAGGGGGTGTGGCCAGGGGTGTATCCTATGCCTGCATACTTTTGCTGATAGGTGTCCCTCATTCCCATATCAAAAATTTGAAAGGTATGCATTAGTGGTAAGTGGTAAAGATACGCCTCTAAACCCTGCACTTTGAACACAGCACACCCCTGAACTCTGCACTCTGTACATAGCACACCCGTGAACTCTGCACTCTGTACGTAATGCACCCCTGAACTCTACACTCTTTACATAGTACACCCCTGAGCTCTACACTCTGTACACAGTGCACCCCTGAACTCTACACTCTGTACATAGCGCACCCCTGCAATCTACGCCCGGTACATAGTGCACCCCCAAACTCTACGCTCTGTACACAGCGCACACCCCTAAACTCTACACTCTGTACACCGCGCACCTCTAAACTCTACACACTCTGTACACAGCGCACCTCTAAACTCTACACTTTGTACACAGCGCACCCCTGAACTGTACACTGTATACATAGCGCACCCCTGAACTCTACGCTCTGTACACAGCGCACACCCCTAAACTCTACACTCTGTACACAGCGCACCTCTAAACTCTACACACTCTGTACACAGTGCACCTCTAAACTCTACACTCTGTACACAGCGCACCCCTGAACTGTACACTGTATACATAGCGCCCCCCTGAACTCTACACTCTGTACACAGCGCACTCCTGAACTCTACACTCTGTACACAGCACACCTCTATACTCTGTACACAGCGCACCCCTGAACTGTACACATAGTGCACCCCTGAACTCTACACTCTGTACACAGCACACCCCTGAACTGTACACTGTATACATGGCGCACCCTTGAACTCTACACTCTGTACACAGCGCACACCCCTAAACTCTACACTCTGTACACAGCGCACCTCTAAACTCTACACACTCTGTACACAGTGCACCTCTAAACTCTACACTCTGTACACAGCGCACCCCTGAACTGTACACTGTATACATAGCGCCCCCCTGAACTCTACACTCTGTACACAGCGCACTCCTGAACTCTACACTCTGTACACAGCTCACACCCCTAAACTCTACACTCTGTACACAGCACACCTCTATACTCTGTACACAGCGCACCCCTGAACTCTACACTCTGTACACAGCACACCCCTGAACTGTACACTGTATACATGGCGCACCCTTGAACTCTACACTCTGTACATAGTTCACCCCAGATACAATCACATCCCTGTGTTAGATCTTGTGTTAAAGGGCAATCTGCGGTTGTTATGACAGGTGGCAAAATGATTAATTCACCACGGCAATATGTACTAATATGACTTCTGACTATATTAGCGTGTGGTTCTGAGGTCGGGGAGGTGGTAAAACCAAAGCTAAATTAGTTTTTATCTCCCCTTGACTGCCCGTGTATAGGAAGCCTAGCAATGGTTTTCTGTCCACCAACTCAAGCGACATATTTCCCAATGACCCTCAATGAATAACTTTTAGTAGGGGTTGCATAGTAGGTGAGGTTGAAAAAAGACACAAGTCCATCAAGTCCAACCTATGTGTGTGATTATATAGGTTCTTCTCAGGCAGGTAAAATAGTTGCAACATATGAATCTGACCAGAGTATTGAGCTGCTGTCCTCCTGAAGTTGACTTCTTCTCTCTGCGTATTGCATTAATGATCTGCATTCTCGGGAAAGACAAACTAACCTTGATCGGCAGCCAGCCGCAGAGTCTGGGACAAGACAGGAGGATTAGTGCCGGAAAATGTGTAAAATGTGTAAACGGCCTCGTGTAATCAGGAGAGACAATGGGCATGAATGGAAAATCGCTGCGGCGTTCTCAGTAATCCCCAGAAGTGACCGCACAAGTGAGGAACGCGAGAAACGAGTCAAAGTGAGTCAACTCGGGATGACCAGAGACCAGAGAACATTAAGGTCATCACTTCAAAGGAGTCTGGGAATGCATGCAGCAAACAACATGGCAGACTCTAATCAGACAGATTTTCTCTCCGCCACAGCCAATTAGATACACTGGAGTGTCTGCACATGTGTGAACGGCTGGCCGGGGAGCCCCCGATCTGTTCTGTACGCTCTGGGGCTAATTTACTTCCAATTCATAAAAGACAAAACAACACGTAGGGGGAATGATGTGGTGAACCTTTGACTTCAACACTATCAAATTCAGAATCGTCTTCACCGAACACATCTACACGTCGCCACCTCTTCCATCAAAAAAAAAAAAAAGAAAAGGAGTTTCTCTCTAATTTAAAAAAAATTATGAAATGTATTCTTTTATGCCGCTGTGGTCAAATGCACATCTAAAACCGATGGTGTACAACACAGTGGAGGCCTAAATTCAGAGCCATTTATCCAAGTATCCATCCAAAGCTGCTAATTTATAGACCGGATACATCCCATATGTAGATCCATGTATCCAACTGTCCTTCCACAGCCCCTGGTTTATAGACTGGATACATCCTAAATATAAAGCTATTTATTCAACTGTTCATCTAGAGCAGTGATTCTCAACCAGGGTTCCTCCAGAGGTTGTAGGGGTTCCTTCAGCATTGGGAAATTTTTGCCTCTCAGATAAGTTCCCACCGACACCATTGATCTTTTTAGCTCTCTGTAAGGAGTTAATTCTTCCCAATGACCACAAGTGTAAGGACCATTCTTCCCACTGACCATCACACTAATGTATCATGAGTTGTACATTTCTAATTTTTAGCAGGAGTTCCCCCCGAGACCGGAGAACTATTTCAAGGGTTCCTCTGTGTTGAAAAGGTTGAGAAAGGCTGATCTAGAGCCTCTGGTTTATAGACTGGATAAATACTAAATATAGAACCATTTATCCAACTGTCCATCCAGAGCCTCTGGTTTATAGACTGGATACATCCTAAATATAAAGTTATTTATTCAACTGTTCTTCTAGAGCAGTGATTCTCAACCAGGGTTCCTCCAGAGGTTGTAGGGGTTCCTTCAGCATTGGGAGATTTTTGCCTCTCAGATAAGTTCCCACTGACACCATTGATCTTTTTATCTATCTGTAAGGAGTTAATTCTTCCCAATGACCACAAGTGTAAGGACCATTCTTCCCACTGACCATCACACTAATGTATCATGAGTTGTAGATCTCTAATTTTTAGCAGGGGTTCCCCCCGAGAAAAGAGAACTATTTCAAGGGTTCCTCTGTGTTGAAAAGGTTGAGAAAGGCTGATCTAGAGCCTCTGGTTTATAGACTGGATAAATACTAAATATAGAACCATTTATCCAACTGTCCATCCAGAGCCTCTGGTTTATAGACCGCATACATCCTAAATATAGAACCATTTATCCAACTGTCCATCCAGAGCCTCTGGTTTATAGACCGCATCTAATTTTTAGCAGGGGTTCCTCGAGACCAAAGAACTATTTCAAGGGTTTCTCTGTGTTGAAAAGGTTGAGAAAGGCTAATCTAGAGCCTCTGGTTTATAGACTGGATAAAACCTAAATATAGAACCATTTATCCAACTGTCCATCCAGAGCCTCTGGTTTATAGACCGCATACATCCTAAATATAGAACCATTTATCCAACTGTCCATCCAGAGCCTCTGGTTTATAGACCGCATACATCCTAAATATAGAACCATTTATCCAACTGTCCATCCAGAGCCTCTGGTTTATACACTGGATACATCCTAAATATAGAGCCATTTATTCAACCTTTCATCCAGAGCCTCTGGTGTATAGACCGGGTTATTCCTAAATATAGAGCCATTTATTCAACCTTTCATCCACAGCCTCTGGTTTATAGACCGGAATAAATCCTAAATATAGAACCATTTACACAACTGTCCAACCAGAGCCTCTGGTTTAAACACTTCAGCCCCGGACCATTTTGCTGGCCAAAGACCAGACCACTTTTTGCGATTTGGCACTGCGTCGCTTTAACTGACAATTGCGCGGTCGTGCGACGTGGCTCCCAAACAAAATAGACGTCCTTTTTTTTCCCACAAATAGAGCTTTCTTTTGGTGGTATTTGATCACCCCTGCAGTTTTTATTTTTTGCGCTATAAACAAAAATAGAGCAACAATTTTGAAAAAAAAAAAGCGCATTATTTTTTACTTTTTGTTATAATAAATATCCCCCAAAAATATATAAAAAAAACATTTTTTTCCCTCAGTTTAGGCCGATACGTATTCTTCTACATATTTTTGGTAAAAAAAAATCACAATAAGCGAATATTGATTGGTTTGCGCAAAAGTTATAGCGTTTACAAAATAGGGGATAGTTTTATGGCATTTTTATTAATAATTTTTTTTTACTAGTAATGGCGGCGATCAGCGATTTTTATTGTGACTGCGACATTATGGAGGACACATCGGACATTTTTGACACATTTCTGGGACCATTGTCATTTATACCACAATCACTGCTATACAAATGCACTGATTCCTGTGTAAATGAAACTGGCAGTGAAGGGGTTAACCAGTGGGTGGCAGTGTAGGGGTGTGTTACTAACTGTTGGGGGCTGGGCTTTCTTTTAGTGAACACTGATCTCTGCTCCAATCACATGGAGCAGAGAGCAGCGAAACTTGTTGCTAGGCAGAACATGGAGATGCTGTTTATAACAGCATCTCCCAGTTCAGCCGCCCCGTGAGACGATCGCGGGTATGCCCATGGCGATCGAGTCCGCAGGACCCGCGACCGGACTCACGGGGGTCCGGACCAGCACCGGCGGCACGTTTGCGATGGCAGGGCGGCATTAAAGATTGGACGTACCTGTACGCCAATATGCCTGCCCGTACCATTCTGCCGACGTACATCGGCGCGTGCTGGTCAGGAACTGGTTATAGACCGGATAAATCCTAAATATAGAACCATTTATCCAACTGTCCATCCAGAGCCTCTGGTTTATAGACCGCATATATCCTAAATATAAAGACAAAGCGCTTTGCCAAGGAAGCTAACCCCCAACCCATGTTAAGAGTGACAAATAACCAATGACATTAATAATAATAATAATAATAATAACGATTTATATAGCGCCAACAGTATACGTAGTGCTTTACAATGTATAGGGGAGACAACACAATTACAGTACAATACAAAAGGTACAGGAGGGCGCGGCTCATAGAGCTTACATTCTAAAGGGAGGGGGTGGTGGTGCAAAAGGTAATATCTGCAGAGAATGATTTGATGGGGGTGGCTCGGGGACAGTTAGGTGGGTGTGGGATAGACTTCCCTGAATAAATGAGTTTTCAGGGATCTCCTAAAGGTGGACAGGGTAGGGGCTGAGCCGACAGACTGGGGCAGGGAGTTCCAGAGGATGGAAGAGGCTCTGGAGAAGTCTTGAAGGCGAGCATGGGGGGAGGTAACAAGGGAGCTAGAGAGCAGGAGGTCGTCGGAGGAGCGGAGGGGATGATTTGGGCGATATCTGCAGATGAGGTTGGTGATGTAGATGGGGGGGGGGGGGGGGGGGGGCGATGTTGTGGATGGCTTTGCATGTTATGGTTAGCATTTTGAATTTTACACGGTGGGGGAGGGGAAGCCAGAGAAGGGATTGGCAGAGAGGGGCGGCAGTCACGGAACGATTAGTGAGGTGTATTAGTCTAGCAGCAGCATTCATAATAGACAAGGGGGGGATCACAGGTTGTTAACCTCTTCAGCCGCAGAAGTTTTACCTCCCCTGACCAGGCCATTTTTTGCGATACAGCACTGCGTTACTTTAACTGACAAATGCACGGTCGGGCATCACTGTACCCAAATAACATTTTTTTTTAACCACATACAGAGCTTCTTTTTTTTTTTTTGTGCTATTTGATCACCTCTACGTTTTTTATTTTTTTTGCGCTATGAAACAAAAAATCAGCGACAAATTTGAAAAAAAAAACACAACAATATTTTACATTCTGGTATAAAACATATCCAATAAAAATTGTAAAACAATATAATTTCTTCATGAATTTTGGCCAATTTGTATTCTGCTACATATTTTTTGTAAAAAAAAAAAAAAGAAAAAAAATCCAATGTCTATATTGATTGGTTTGGGCAAAAGTTATAGACTACAATATTGTGGCAGACAAATGTGATCAGGGCTAAAAATATACACTGTCACTGCACTAATGACATGGGCTGGGAAGCGGTTAACATCAGGGGCAATTAAAGGGGTAACTGTGTGCCTAGCTAATGTTTTACTGTAGTGTGGGAGGTGCTCCTACTAGGGGAAGGCATGGATCTAGATCCCTGCTTTACAGAAACACACGATCCATGCCTTCCTTACTGACAGAGTGACAATCTGCCTTGTTAACATAGGCAGACTGCCTTTCCGTCTCTGTACTGAATGATCAGCTGACCTGCTAATTGTCTCCCACCTTATAGAATCACAGCAGAAACGAGCCACCGGCAGCGACGCTCACTCGCGCCTGCTGCCCAGAAGTGCAGGATCACGTATATATACACGTGGCAGCTGGTTACGGACTTGGTGGAGCCTGCACCGCCACCTGTAGGCATTCTTAACAACCATTGACAGTGGGACGCTGCCATGTTTAACAGCAAACAGGTAAATGTTTGGGCATTTGTCCGAATTCCCGAACAGCCAGGATTAGATCCAAACTTGTGTTCGTATCTGAACCTTAAGCTCACCCCTAGTTAGGACCTTTGTGTACTTAAAGAGGAGGGCTGGTTTAAATAAAAAAAAAATTGCAAACACTGTAGCTGCTGACTTTTAATAAGCACACTTACCTGTCCAGGGCGCCCGCGATGTCGGCCTGCCCGAGGCTGACCCATCCCTCGGCTCTCGGGTCCCGGCGCCGCCATTTTGGCTGCTGGAAACAGGCAGTGGAGCCTTGCGGCTTCACTGCCCGTCTCCTACTGCGCATGCGCGAGTCAAGCAGCGCTTTGTGAATGGGGCGCGCTGTGTTCTGGGACACACAGTTCCCAGAACACAGCGCGACCCATTACCCAGAAGATGCCGCACGGAGGAGAGAAGACCAGAAGATCTCCGCGGAGGAGGAAGAGGCAGATTAGGATGATGTGCCTAGCAACAGGCATTTCTGGTAAGTAAAAAAATTATAATTTTTTTCATTTTTTTTTTCAGATTTTTTTCTAATTTTTTTATGGAATTTTTTTTTTTCAGGGTGGCCCTCCACTTTAAGAACTGCTGTTGTTTAGACATGGTGCCTCCTTTATAATAATAAGCAAAAAAAACAGTGCTTACACCAATTTATAATATACAAAAGTGAAATAAAGTCCAATGAAAGTCTTTTTTCCAAAAATAATATTGTGACAGATATTTCTGAAACACTGCCTATTCCAAATAAACAAGACTTGTGCTCAAATCCACCACAACCATAGATAACACTCCACACTAATTGGATATAATTGACTTGAAAAAGAGCGCTTGTTGGTAAACCCATGTATCACCAGAGTGTCCACTGGAAACCCAAGGACACCATAAACCTCTTCACAAGAATGATGCACTACCGAGCCACCGGATGGGAACCTAGAGACCTCTTGTGGAGTATAGTAGCTATTGTCTCCACTTTCAGTTCCTTCACACCAATAACGGTCCTCTCAGGTGCACCAAAATATTATGCAGGAATTTGATTTGGTCTTCCACATGTCGGAGATACAACTTAAGTGCTGGTTCACACAGGGGCGACTCAGATCCAACTTCAAGTCGCCCCAAGTCACCTCAGGTCGCACAACATGTAGAAATCAATGTAAGTGAATGAGAGCCGTCTTAATGCACACTACTGAAGTCGCTTCGACTTCAGAAAAGGTTCCTGTACTACTTCAATCCGACTTGTAGGCGACTGGTACCCGTTGATTTCAATGGAGGTCGCCTCCAAGTCGGATCTCCGTCTATACGGAGGCGACTCTCAGAGAATTATCAGCTCTCAAAAGGAGTTCCCCCCTGAGAGCTCATTCTCTGATTGGCCACGGCAAGTCGCCGGGCCTGGGGCGACTTAAAGTAGTGTTGTAAGTCGTGTCCAAGTTACGTCCAAGTCACGTCTCCAAGTCACGTCCAAGTCACGTCCAAGTCACGTCCAAGTCACGTCCAAGTTGCCTCCAAAAGTCGTGTTGCCCCTGTGTGAACCGAGCCTTAGAGAATGACATTTTTTTGGGCTGGGGTAACGTCCAGAAGACAAGGAATTCAGCTTGTTTTTTTCTTATTAACAACAGGTTTCTGTGGTTAACCCTGGGTTACCTTCACCCAAGATGACAAAGTAAAGCACCTGAAGAAACTTCCTATTCCACTGCACTGACAAACACAATGAGATGGACACACCCACAATGGTGCCACCATTACTCTAGATTAGTCTCCATGGTGGACTGTTAATTTTGCATGCTTCTGTAAAGACAGCGGCACAGTGGTGTAGTGGTTAGCACTCTCACCTAGCAGTAAGAAGGGTCACTGGTTCAAATCCCAACCACGACACTACCTGCCTGGATTTTGCATGTTCTCTCTGTGCCTGCATGGGTTTCCTCCGGGTACTCCGGTTTTCTCCCACAAACCAAAGACATGCAGGTAGGTTAATTGGTGTCTGTCCAAAATTGGCCCTAGTATATAAATGGGCACCTAAAGTACAGGGATTGGGACAATTGTAGACACTCAGGTTGGACTGGTGTCTTTATTCAACCTTACTAACTATGAAACAAACACTTTGTTAATGAGCCTAGTTTGGACTTCATTTATTCTGTTCCAGCAGGGGACTGCTCTTGAACATGGGCTTTGATAGATATCTGTGCAGCAGGTTTGGATAGGAGAACCCTGGGTTGCTTACAAGGTGTCTCAGAGGGGAGATGTTCAGTGGATTCCATCCATTAATCTGTAAAAACCCTGGTGAGTGCCATGCAAGGGAACTGCGTCATGCCCTGCCAGAAAAGGAGTTGATATACACAACATGTGGTCCCTTTACGTTACCTAAAAAGGAAGCCTACTACAGTACTTCCTTCAAAAAGTGGACCCTCACTGGATCCTAGTGGGGGTGACAGGAGGTCTTTCATAGAGCAAGGAATCAGATGTTCCCATAAGCTTAATTTTACAGGAGACGGAATTGTAAAATGAACCTTGAACCCTAAACCACAGAACCCTGGTGAACTCCATGCTAAGGAACAGCAGCATGCCCTCGAGATTGACTGAGTCGGAAAAGAAATGGATATACACAACATGTGGTTACACACCTAACAAGGAAGCCTGCTACTTCCTTTAAAAACTGGACCCCTATTGAGTCCTGGTGGGGTGACAGGAGGTCTTCCATGAAGCAGGTAATCAGATGTTCCCATTGGCCATAAGCTTCATTTTACAGGGGAAGGAACTGTACTATTGCACTTAACAAACTGTTAAATGTTTTTTTTTTTGGACTTCTTCTTACCACTTCAGGTAAAATATTCACCTGGCTATGCAACTAAGCATCTCTACTCCATCACAATATCCATGACTCGCTTATGGAACTCACAAATGGAAATATGTCCCAATTATGCTCTTGCCTTGTCACCCTATCACACAGGATTTTGATGGGGACTACAAGTGTCTGTTTCAATTCACATCACACAGGCATGGACCACTGTTGTCACCATCAGGAAACCAGCTCTGAGAAATGGGCCCATCAATGGAGTGTGGGGCCATTGGACGATGGCGGATGAATAAAATTGTTTAGTTTTTGGCAAAATGGCAATTGTTCATCATGTACTTTAGCCAAAATGTCATCAAGGAGGGATTATGTCTATGTTTAATGTTTAGAATGGACACTTGTATATGAAAACTGACAGACTATCACGTAGCTGGTTCTAGAGGCCAATGGAGAGAGAGGGCTTCCCTTGCAGCTAAGTTCCAGACCCCCCTGAGGGTGGAAACGGAGAGGTCAGGCCCAAAGTAGCACAGGTTGCCTGTTGGACTGTATGCAAGAGGTTCCAGAGTACAGCTGGTGTGCTGGCATAGAATCAGCAGACAGGGGGCACCCGTGAGGTGTTGCAGGATTTGGATAATGCTGAGACTGGAGCATTGGTCAGAAGGAAGCCTAGGTCATGAGCCAGGAGGGTAGCAGAGCAGACGTGGTCAGGTGGATAGCCGGGGTCGGACACAGGATGTAAACAGGAGACACAGGAACAGCAATATCACAGAGATAATGCACTGGAGGAGCTGTAAATCAACCAGCAACTAAAGCCACTAGCAGACTTCCTTTTTTAGGCCGATGTGACCTGCTGTAAGAGATTTTGGGTCCTAAAGTCCTTCTCCTGCCATAAGTGCTGGTAGAGATGCTGGGTCCTAGAGCCCTTCTCCTGCTGTTGGTTCCCTGACACAGACTCTTTAGGAGGGGCGTTGCTAGGTCTACAAAAGATCTGGGGCTAGAGCCCATAGCAGCGTAGTAAAGAAAGTCATACACTTGGGCGGGCATACACATGTATATACAGTAATATATGTGTGTGTGTGAGAATATATCCCCAGAGAGCCCCCACTTACATCAGGGTCCCCAGAGAGCCTCCCCTTACATCGGGGTCCCCAGAGAGCCTCCTCCTTACATCAGGGTCCCCAGAGAGCCCCCCACTTACATCAGGGTACCCAGAGAGCCCCCCTTAAATCAGGGTCCCCAGAGAGCCTCCCCCTTAAATCAGGGTCCCCAGAGAGCCTCTTCCTTAAAATCAGGGTCCTCAGAGAGCCCCCCCTTGCAGCAGGGTCCCCAGAGAGTCCCCCCCACTTACATCAGGGTCCCCAAAGAGCCTCCCCTCCCCTTGGGGACCTCTGCAGACACTCTGGGCTATGGGCCCCAGATTCGGGGCTATAGCCCCAAAAAACACCCCCTAGCAACGCCACTGCTCTTTAGTAACATGTTACTGTACCCAATCAGTCCTGAATTTGAGCAGGGTTCCACAAACCTCAAAGAAGTTCTGATGCCAAACCTCATTGAAATCAATAGGAGCCGAATCTGTCACAACCAATTAAATTAAACATGACAATTTTCTGGGCTAATAGGCAAAGGGGCGTAATAAAATAGTACTGAGGGCTGGGCAGTGCCCTGGGGAACATATACCAATGCAAAAAAAAAAAAAAGCAAAAACTGTTTTTACAGTTTTTAAAAATTGTATTTGGTCAGGATAGTGTTGTTTTTTTTTTAATGCTTAAAGTAGGACATTAAAATGCCCTTTAATAATGGGGGGCGGGGGGACAGATACCTAACTGCCCCTCTCCCGTGTGAATGAGTACATAGTATCCTTATTAATTCACAAAAAATTGATTTAACCTACAGATAATATGTATTAAAAAAAATAAAATCCCCCCAAAAATGTCCCTCATTGTAAACCTATTGTCAATAGAACCCAATGACTCGGTACACACAATCCATCTCGATGATACTGTAGATAATGACAGCTGTCATCAGCTATGTAAGCATGGGCGTCCGCAGAACTTTTTTCAGGGAGGGGCATCATTTTAAGGTCACCCATGCTCTGTCCCTTTTCGACAATGTCATTATCACATTATCACTGTCATAGACTGCAGACATAGTACAGGTGATGGTCAGAGGCTGCGGACATGACACAAGACACTGTCAGAGACTGCGGACATGACACAAGACACTGTCAGAGACTGCGGACATGACACAAGACACTGTCAGAGACTGCGGACATGGACCAAGAGACTGTCAGTGGCTGCGGACATGGCACACAAGACTGTCAGAGATGGCATTCATGGCCCAAGAGACTTTCAGAGACTGCGGACATGGCCCAAGAGACTGTCAGAGATGGCATACATGGCCCAAGAGACTGTAAGAGACTACAGACATGGCACAAGAGGTGACCAGAGACTGCATACATAGCCCAAGAGACTGACCAGAGGTGATCAGAAACTGCATACATGTGGGGAGTGACAGAGAGAGACGGGGGGTGACCAAAAGGTGGGGGTGACAGAGAGGAGTGTGACAGAGAGAGACAGAGGGGGGGTGACAGAGAGGGGGGGGGGTGAAAAAGACAGAGGGGTGAGAGAGAGGGAGTGACAGAGAGGGGTGATAGGAGTCATCACTCCTGATCCGATCCCTGATTCCAGGGGGGGGGGCACTTGCCTCCCCTTGCCCCTACCTGTGGACACCCATGTATGTAAGGGAAGGTGCGGGGATTCTCATTGACCAAATATGTCAATGCCCAAGCATGGCCAGTAGGCATTTTTGGGTATCTCCACCCCTTACGTGGCAGAGATTTCTGGTGACGTCAGTGGTTCCTAGGCACCCGCTACTTCCTTAGGAACCAGTGACAGTGGGAAGCAGTCATATATAGAAGAGGTAGAAATGCCACTTTTATATTAAATATTTAGTTCCCTCTGAACAGGGAGCTAATGGGCAAAAGTTTGGGCATTCATCCAAAACACCCATACAGCAATAGCTCAGTCAAAACTCAGTTTTGGACCAAAATGTCGGCTCATCTAATAAGTAAACTTCTGCCTGTGCATTTTTTCCTGGGGTTCTCGTTGACAAAAAAGTACTCGAAAACCATAAAAAAAATAAAAAATAAAAATTAAATCAAGATTTTTTTTTTCTTTATACTTCAAATGTCATCTTTGAGCTCATCTGTACTTTTTCAAAGAACTGGAATATTGCGTGCATGCAGCTTTACGACTCAGCATGAAGGGGTGAGGTCAGCCCCTTCTAGATCTGTGTTTCATGGAAGCAATATCGGGCATTGAGTTTCCACATGATCAAAATTCTTTTTCTTTTATGGTGTACTGAAAGTGTCAAATGCCCATAAAGAATATACTCACGCACTGAAAGCAAGCATCTTCTGTCAATTATTCCAGCTTTATTGAGTGTTAAAAGGCTACATTTTCTCCATTCCAAGATCCACACTGACAGATCCAGCTTCGAAAGGTCTTGGCAATTCAGACCATATGGCAGCCAAGGAGGTGACTTCCTTTTGTCTCATTATCTTCAAGGGATGCATACTTCTGAAACACATAAATAATTTCACTGCAGTCTTTATAGGTTCGTGCATGCAAATCAGAACCATCAAAGGGATTTGGTTTCTATCAATGGTGCAGATTTCCCAATGAACATTCTCATATAAAAAAATGTGTTGAAATGTAAAATTGTTTAAATGTCTAAATGTCTCACCATATTACCCAACAAATGAATGCGCTTGGTTGATAAGACATCAAGAATATATAGAAAAGCAAGGTAAGTAAAGGTTGGGAGGGGGTGTAGACAGGTGCTGTCCACTTTCTTCACTGTAGGCAGAAGTCTAGAGGAACATGGTTCCTCCATGATTTCCTGGGTCACTGGGGAAGCTATCCAATTGGAGGCTGCAGCCCCCATGTGACTCTAGCAGCCATCTTGGGTCAGCCAGCGTTTATGTTTAAGGCCTTGGCTCCCAGGCTTGGCACACATTTTGTGAGTGAGTTGAGTAGGGACAGGTACTCCACCTGTTAGGGACAGAACTAGTGGCAGGGAAAAGTTCCTAACGAGTATGGGAAGCATAGGGTGGCAATTTCTCTGCACAACTTCCTGCCAGGTTGCACACTGCCCCTCCTAACAGGATCCATCAGTTCAGCTGAAACCTGCTCTCTGCATGTTATTGGACCTGTGAGTGTTTACAGCTGGGTTGCCTTCTCACTGGGTTTATCATGAATTGTCGTTGCATTATTTCAATACAAGTTCTTTCATTCACTTGGACTATGTGTGTTACTGTCATCACACTGTGCTGCACCCCACCTACGGGGGGGGGGGGGGGTAATTGATTACCATTGCAAAAAATGCAAAGTAACCAGCCACCTTGCGGTGTTTCTTTCTTAAGGCAACATAGTGACAGTATGGTGACCTTGTTTCCTTGGGAAAGAGGCCTTGCATGGCTCTTGTAGGGCCCTTATTGACCACCAGTAAAGGGCATGCTGGCCAAGAGTCCCCTTCTACCATCCTTTTGCAACAGGAACAAGATGGGACACCATACACCTGAAATATGGAGTAAATTCACAATTTTCTCATCAGGAGGCTGCATAGCGTTGTCTTCTAGAGTCTCATCAGACCGCCTTCACAGAAGTATTACCATTTTGTAAATATGAAGGTGGCATGATCAAAGCCCTGACTGAGCGATCCCGATCAGCCAGAAAAAATACAGGAGAGGGTTATTTATGTAGAGAGTGTTCCACTCTGTCTAGCCAGGCTGAGGCAGTGGCAGGATTTTCAAAAAAGTGAGTCTCATCATTGGCTCATCAGTTTCGCGGGGTAAAGCATGGCATAGGTAACAGCATATTTTCTGAGGTGCTTTTTCACTTCAGTGAATTTAGCCCGTCGGCGCTGCACATCCGCAGAAAAATCCAGATAAAAGGATATACTGGCATTATCAATTTTCATGAGATCACCCTGGGTTCTGGCATGGTGTAGTATTGCATCTCTATCCTTAAAGTTGAGCAGTTTAAAGAGGAATGGACGCGGAGGTTCACCAGGTCTGGGCAGTTTTGCTGGGACTCTGAGCCCTTTCCACTGCAAACATTTTGGAGAATGATTGTTCCCCAAAGGTGGTAGTCAGCCATTGTTCTATAAAAGCCATGGGGTTCTTCCCTTCTACTCTGTCTGGGATCCCCACCGCTCTTACGTTGTTTCACCTGAGTCTATTTTCCATGTCCTCTAAGCGAGCGGTGTGGCCAGAGGAGTGAGACTGCAGGTGGTGAACTTTCCTCAGCAATGGCGCCACCTCGTCTTCCACATTGCTCAGTCTACCCTCCACAGCAGTGGTACGATCACGTAGCTTCTGCATTAGGGATGAGCGTCGTGTTCGAGTCGAACGTACGTTCGACTCGAACCTTGGCTGTTCGGCCGTTCGGCAAAATCCGAACTCTTGGTCCGTTCGCGTCAAAATTCGTGTGGCGCGCACGGCCCACAATGCTTAGATAGGCTGTCCTTAAATGGCTCTTATGGGGCTTACAGACACTTATCCGAGACACTTATCCGAGCACGCAGCCTGGTCGGTCAGGAAAGGGGGTGGGGACGAGCGAGCACCCCCTACTCCTGAGCTGTACCAGGCCGCGTGCCCTCAACATGGGGGGTGCTTTGGGGAAGGGGGGCCCTGCGCCCCCCCCACCCCAATGCACCTTGTCCCCATGTTGATGAGGACAGGGGCCTCTTCCCGACAACCCTGGCCATTGGTTTATGGGGTCTGCGGGCGGGGGGCTTATCGGAATCCGGGAGCCCCCTTTAATAAGGGGGCCCCCCAGATATCGGCCCCCCACACATGTTTTTCAAATAATGAATTTATTGCACAGCTCCGGTGGTCTTCCATCTTGGGGGGTCTTCTCGCTGGACTCCTCTGCTATCTTCTGCTAGCTCTTTTACTAGCGGAGGAGCCAGGCTTTCTTCTTCATCATCGCTGCAGCCATCCGGGGGTCTTCTTCTGACTTCGGGGGTCTTGTCCCCCTCTTCAGTTCTTCTTGCTGGGCCTCCGCTTTCTTCTTCCAGCTCTTTTACTAGCGGTGGCCCGGTCTTCTGTTTCTTCTCTTCTTCTTCCTCCTTGAGATGTTGACTCTACGCTCTCTCTGGCCGCAATGACAGGGACGCGTTGTGTGGCGACTTATATAGGGACAAGGGGCGGGGTCACCGGGCGGATTGCAGGCGCTATTTCTAACGCTATAGCGCCTGCAGAATGCCCTCGGTGTGAAAGGTGGTCTAAGTCCACCGGATAGTCCGATCGTGTGTACGCGGCATTAGAGGTGCTTCTTTTCTCTTTTTTACTCAGTTGTGATTTGACGCTACTTGTATATCAAGACATCGCTCGTGTATCAATTCAAAATGTAGATCAAAAAATAGTTTGTCTTGCAAAACACTCACAGACCAAGTTACTCTCAATCCAAGGTTTTACTGTATATGATAATGTGATCAGGCTCACCTGATATGGTGTGCTATATATTTTTTGTGATTTTCCAATAAAGTGAGTTTGCATAGTGCCACCTAGTCTTGGGTGCTTAGCAATAATACAGGGTCCAGACTGGAGGAAGCTGTACAGTGGAACCTCGAATTCCGAGTAACACGGTTTACGAGCATTTTCCCAATACAAGCTATTTAAAAAAAAATCGTTACTCACTTTGCAAGTGTTGTCTCGCAAGATGAGCAGGATTCAAGGGGTGTGCAGTACCGCATTTAGGAGGTTCGGGGGCACCGGTGATGCTCGGAGACACTTGGAAATGCCTGGAGACACTCAGAAACACTTGGAAACACTCTGTGTCTCTGAGCATCTCCGAGTGATCTCTGAGCGTTTCCGAGTGTCTCCGGCACCCCCGCACGTCTGGCCACATGCGGTACTGCATAGACAGGCAGGGGCTGTACAACAGATTATCTGAGTTTCCATTATTTCCTATGGGGAAACTCGCTGATATACGAGTGCTTTGGATTACAAGCATTCTTCTGGAACAAATAATGCTCGTAATCCAAGGTATTACTGTATCTCGACACAGGCAACCAAGCTGGCTGCTGGGTGGTTCCGTCAAACTGGCTCCAGATGGAAAGTTTGTCCAGTGCTTGCAAAAGAGACAGGCAGTAGGTGGCAAACGCATGAGGGGACTGACTGTAAGGACTTCCTTTATATGGTGAACGATGCCTTTGGGGCTTGGAAAAGCCCTAAGCCCTTGTACACACGGTCGGAGAATCTGTCGGAATGAGTCTTATCGGACCGTGTCATCAGATAATCCGACTGTGTGTGGTATGCATCGGACTGATTCCGTCCGAATCTCCGTCCGACCCAATTTTCCAACATGTTGGAAATATTTCCCGACCTAATCCGATCATGTGTAGAGCATTTTGATCGGACCAAATGCCACGCATGCTCAGATCAAATTCCTACATCAAAGCTATTGGCTACTAGCCTGAACGTAGTCCCATCGTAATGAAATTACGTCACCACATTCTGAAAGATCGGATTTTTCGACAACTTGGCCCGACCGTGTGTATGCAACAGTTTCGGACAAGATCTGTCGGACAAAATCCGACGGACAAAATCCGACGGGCAAAATCCGACGGATTTGGTTGGCAAAATCTCCGACCGTGTGTACGTGGGCTAATGCCCTTCCAATCAGCTAGATTTTCCCAAGCAATGCTTGAAAAATTCACACAGTCTGCTTTAATGAGGCCACTTCATAGAGCACCACTCACCTACCGCTGGTCTCAAACTATAGCAGGCCTGTCAGACAAACCTGAAGGGTGGGGAGATCAGATCACACACACAAACACTACAACGTGAGCCACAGATGTGAATAACACCCCCTCCGTCTCTCCTAGCAGTCTGGTTTAGTTATCTACACACAAGGGGTTTAGAAGCAAGCATTACATAGTTATTCAGGTTGAAAAGTAGTTCAACCATAAAAAAAAAATAGAATAAAAAATAATATCATACAAATCCCATATACCCAATCCTATACCCACAGTTGATCCAGAGGAAGGCGAAAAAACCCCAGCAAAGTATGATCCAATTTGCTCCAGTAGGGGAAAAAAATTCCTTCCTGATCCCCAGAGAGGCAATCGGATATTCCCCGGATCAACTTAACCTATAAATGTTAGTTCCCAGTTATATTATGTACATTTAGGAAATAATCCAGGCCTTTCTTAAAGCAATCTACTGAGCTGGCCAGAACCACCTCTAGAGATAGTCTATTCCACATTTTAAGCTCTTAACCCTCGTACACATGATCGGATTGTTGGTCAACAAAGCCGTGGACGTTTGTCTGAAGGGCGTTGGTCTAAACTTTTTAGGCGGCACAGTGGTGTAGTGGTTAGCTCTTTCACCTAGCAGTAAAAAGGGTTGCTGGGTTGAATCCCAACCACGACACTACCTGCCTGGAGTTGGCATGTTCTCCATGTGCCTGCGTGAGTTTCCTCCGGATATCCTGGTTTCCTCCCACACTCCAAAGACATACAGGTAGGTTAATTGGCTTCTGTCCAAAATCAGGCCTAGTATATGAATGGGGACCTTGGATTGTGGGCTCCTTGCAGGTAGGGGCTGATGTGAGTGTGCAATGTACAGGGATAGGGACAATTGTAGACACACTGGATGGACTGGTGTCTAACTGGTGACTAACTATGCATGCACACAATTTTTCTCCAACAATCACAAACGTAGTGATGTACTACCTGGTTTTTCGGCTCTTTAGCGCCACCCTTTGGGCTCCTTCTGCTAATTTCGTGTTAGTAGAAATTTGGCGAGTGTTAATTTGTGCTTTTCATTACGCGCTTGTCAGTTCGTTTCTGAACGGCCGTTCTTCAACCAGACATGTTGCGGAATCGGGGGAGATAACGTGTTATTTATTATCGGCCTTGGAGTTATTGCTTTGACCCAAGTCCAGTCCAGGAACCGGAGGAGGAGGATTTCTTGGACCAAAAATTGTTTGCTTTATTAATGGTGACCATTTATGTCATATGCCTTTGCTGCGGGAGCTCCAGGAGAATAATCCCGATGATTTTTGGAATTATCCCCGGATGACGGACCCCTGCTTTCACCAACTGTCACGTACCTGGTGGTAGAGCCCGACTTGCAGGAGGAGACCTCTCTTGCGGCTCCGACTCAAGGGCCCTGGTAGTGTATACAGGTAACACAAGAGTGAAGAGGGGCACGAGTGTCTGGCAGGATCAACGGCTGGATCAGGGAATGACTGGAATCGGAGGGAAACAGGATCAGCAGGCAGGTGCAGGAAGCTGAAGCAGAGCGGCATGCAGAGAGGCTGGACCAGGACACCAATGCAGGAACTCTGGCAGAAGCAGGACTTCAGGCAGGTGCAGGAACCACTACTGGAGGTAGAGCAGCAGACGGCACCGGAACAGGAGGCTGGAAACAGAGCAGTCAGACAAGCCGGGTCGGAGGTCAGACGGTCAGCAAAGGTACCAAGGATCAAGCAGGTGGATGGTCGGACGAGCTGGGTCGGTAAACGGGCAGGCAGCAAGGCACCGAAGGATCAAGCAGAGGGGAGGTCAGGCAGGCCGGGGTCAGATGCAGGCGGATAGCAGGAGCAGTAAGTAAACAAGCCGGGTCAACAGGTCACAGAAGGCAGGTTCTCGGAATCAGGGTACTCGCACGCTGTAGATCAGACAGCAAGAACTGGATGTGATCAACTGAGTTAAATAGCCCGCCTGGCGCCAACGAGCGCACACACGCGCGCACGACCGCGCGCACGCACGCGCAGGCGCGCACCCGCGGACGCGCGGCGGAAGGTCCGGACTGACCACTGCTGCCAGGATCCTTGTGACACCAACTCTTGGCATGACCCCCTGTATTAAGAGGCCTAGTATATGAATGGGGACCTTGGATTGTGGGCTCCTTGCAGGTAGGGGCTGATGTGAGTGTGCAATGTACAGAGATAGGGACAATTGTAGACACTCAGGTTGAACTGGATGGACTGGTGTCCTTAATCATCCTTACTAACTATGCATGCACACAATTTTTCTCCAACAATCACGAACGTAGTGACGTACTACCTGTTTTTTCTGCTCTTTAGCACCACCCTTTGGGCTCCTTCTGCTAATTTCGTGTTAGTAGAAATTTGGCGAGTGTTAATTTGCGCTTTTCATTACGAGCTTTTCAGTTTGTTTCTGAACGGTCGTTCTTCAACCAGACATGTTGCGGAATCGGGGGAGATAACGTGTTATTTATTATCGGCCTTGGAGTTATTGCTTTGACCCAAGTCCAGTCCAGGAACAGGAGGAGGAGGATTTCTTGGACCAAAAATTTTTGCTTTATTAATGGTGACCAATGATGTCATATGCCTTTGCTGCAGGAGCTCCAGTAGAATAATCCCGATGATTTTTGGAATTACCCCCGGATGACGGACCCCCTGCTTTCATCAACTCTTGGCATGACCCCCTGTATTAAGAAGCGGGACACATTCATGAGGCTTTTATCTTATTTTTTGGTTGAATAATTATTTGATTTGTTATATTTACTATATTTTTGGATGCATAGAACGCAATTTTTGGTAAAGTTCTATCGGCAGATAGCATGTGTACTTTTATTTGTTTTCTTTTTTTAATGCACAATAAAAAAATTGTGGAGAATAATACTTGGCTATGCGTTTTACTTCAAATGACAGTTGGGGAGTAGGCAGGTACATTTAAAAAAATACAATGTAAAATTGACAAGGGACCCCAACATAGTTGTATCTTTGATCTTAAAAACTACAGGATAATGGTGTTGTGGTAACTTGACCAAAAAAATAAAACAACATAATAATATTCTTCTTGATATCACTAGAAAAAAAAAGCTTTTTTAAATACGTTTGCAATAACTCCATCAGTATCCCCAGCAAAGCAGCTTCATTATTATCCCATTAACCACTTGCTTACTGGGCACTTAAACCCCCCTCCTGCCCAGACCAATTTTCAGCTTTCAGCGCTGATGCACTTTGAATGACAATTACGCGGTCATACAACACTGTAGCAAAAGCACATTTTTATCATTTTTTCCCCACAAATAGAGCTTTCTTTTGGTGGTATTTAATTACAGTTGGGAGTTTTATTTTTTGCTAAACAAACAAAAAAAGATGCAAAAAAAAAAAAAATCATGTTTAATAGTTTGTTATAAAATTTTGCAAACAGGTAATTTTTCTCCTTCATTGAAATGCGCTGATGAGGCGGCACTGGTGGGCACTGATAGGCGGCACTGGTGGGCACTGATAGGCACAGTTAAGGTGACACTAATAGGCACAGATAAGGTGGCACCGATAGGCACAGATAAGGCAGTACTCATGGGCACAGATAAGGCGGCACTGATGGGCAAAGATGGGCACTGATAGATGGCACTGATAGGTGGCACTGATGGGTGGCACTGCTGGGCACTGATGGGCGGCACTGATGGGCACTGATGGGCACTGGTAGATGACACTGATGGGCACGGATATGTGGCACTGAGGTGCAGCAATGTTGTTGAGGCAGATTGTGGGCACTGATAGGTGGCACTGTGGGCACTGATAGGTGACACTGTGGGTACTGATGTATGACACTGTGGGCACTGATGTAGGGCACTGCTGGGTGGCATTATGGGCACTGATGGGTGGCACTTTTTAAATTATCTGGGGGTTACTGGCAGGGGGCAGGTGGGCGCTGATATGCTGGCCGTGATCGGGACTGATGTCCCGATCACGGCCGCCGGTGATCGGCTTTTTTTTTCTCTGCGCGAGGAGGAAAAATAGCCGATTATCGGCTCTGTTTTGTCACATGATCAGCTGTCATTGGCTGACAGCTGATCATGTGGTAAGGGGTCGGGATCGACCCCTTGCTCGGATCCGTGATAAGGTGAGTCTCATTGACTCGCCGATCACAGAGCGCGCCGCAGGCCGCTCGTGCACGGGGCGACGTCAATAGACGTCGTCCCGGCAAAGCAGGTCCGCGCTGTAGCCGTCATTCGGCTATAGCGCGGATCTCAAGAGGTTAAAGAAGAAGAGAATTGTGCGCTGCATTTCGATATTTCATCATTTGCCGCGTCACGAATGTTAATTCTCCATTACGAACGCTAGTTTACAAGACCGACCGCTTCCGGCTCGTCCTTGCTTCCGAGCATGTGTGTTTGTACTTTTAGACTTTTGTCCACAGAAAATTTTAAAGCCTGCCATCCAACATTTGTCCGCAAAAAACCCGACAAATTGTCCGATGGAGCGTACGCACGGTCGGATTTTCTGCCAACAGCCTGACATCACACAATTCGGAAAATCCGATTGTGTGTGTACGAGGCATTACTGTGCAGACCTACTATCAATATTGACCCAACACCCCTGGGAGCGTACAGGTTTTTTAAATTACGAGGATATTGTTGTTACATTAGAGAATGGCTCATGGAAGGATCTAGCGATGTCTGCAGACCCTGTCTCCAGTAATAAGTGATTTTATTGATTATAAATTTCTGTTCTGGCCAAATCCGACACCCATGTTCCCTATTAAACACACATATGTTTGAGGGGGAAACGCCTTCAAGAAAAGCCAATCTTCGCAGAGACCCATAGACAGGGTTTACAGGTAGAGGCGTTAGCAGAATGACGGGGAGATGTTACGGCAGCTCTGCTGGGAAAGGCTCTGGACATCAAACCATCGAGTGTCCTAATGTACAATCCAGAACACAGCACAGTATCTTCTTACCCACAAAGTGAGTAAATACCTGGAGAACACAGCTCATAAAATCATTTATTACATGCTACAGTTACAAGGCAGTCTATAACATCGCTAAACTGGAATTCCAGCCAAAAGCAGAATGCACAGTTGACCTACACATATGTGATCTTTTTTATCTGCCAAAAGATTTCCATTTCTGTTCAGACACCCTCATGATTCACACGTGCCCTGCCACACTGCATAACCAGGGAATTACACTGTTGCCATCTGCAGGGCCGTCTTTAAGGTAGGGCAAAAAGGGGCAGCTGCCCTGGGCCTGGGCCATTGTTGTGGGGCCCAAAACAGCTGCCTCATACTTGCCAACTATCCTGGTTTAAATTCCCTTGTCCCTTGAAGTTTTAGTCCCTTGCTGTGTCCCTATATCTCAGTGTGAAGTGCTGGTCCTAATGCTGCCCAGCTCTGCCCTGTTGATGTGTACAGATGACTCACCTGCAGACCCTGTGTTTACATGTAAATAATGCCACGTACACACGATCGAATTGTCTGGCGTACTTAGTCCGATGAAACCCATTTCACCGGACAATCCGATCGTGTGTGGGTTTCAGCGGACTTTTCCAGCGTGAAGTCCGGCGGACTAAGAAAGAATTTTTGCAGTCCAATCTTCCCTCATCGGACTTGGGTTTCAGCGCACAATACGTTCGTCAGTATGCTAGTCCGGCGGACTAAGAATGACGCATGCTCAGAAGCAAGTACGAAAAAGGAAGCTATTGGCTACTGGCTATTGAACTTCCTTTTTCTAGTCCCGTCGTACGTGCTGTACGTCATCGCGCTAGCAAACGCCAGACTTTCTGTGTGTCCGTGTGTGGCCAAGTCCATTCGGTAGAAAGTCCGCCGGACTATCCGCTGGATTGTATGTCGGACTAAGTACACCAGACAATTCGATCGTGTGTACGCGGCATTACCGGCATTCATGTGTAAATAGCGGCTGCAATACTAAGTAAATAGCTGCGGCCAGCGGCATTGATATGTAAATAAAGGTGACATTCCTATGTATATCATGCTCCCCTGCAGTGAGGAGATGATGTGCTGTAACCTCTAGCAACTAATCAGTGAGCTGCAATGTGTGCTGTAACCTCTAGCAACCAGTCAGTAAGAAGTAATGATATGTTGTAACTGCTGGCAACTAATCACAATAGCTGCCTGATCTGATACAGTAAACAGATTTTAAGTCCAGCTGCTATTTATTGTATGTCTCAGAGCAGGTGGAGAGTGAAATTGCCTGGGGGGAGGGCCCAAGAAAATGTTTGCCCAGGGTCCAATCAATATTAAAGATGGCCCTGGCCATCTGTCTCAAATTAGTGCGTCACTAGATTGCTTTTTGCACTATCATCATCATCATCAGACTATTGAGGTCTTCCCTGTCATCTCCTCCATATCTAAGCTGTGACAGTGACTGAAACATGTTAGACTTGGGGATCTTGAGTGACTGAAACATGTTAGACTTGGGGATCTGGAACAGACTTGGATCATTTATGTCAACTTGGTAAACTGGAACAGTCCTGGGACACTGGAGCAGACTTGGGACACTGAAGACAAATTGGATCACTGGAAGTGATTTGAGACACTGGAGCTAATGTAGGACACTGGGATCAATTTGAGACACTGGATCCAACTTGGGACACTGGAACGGACTCAGGTCACTGAAGCGGACTTGGGACACCGGAACAGACGTGGGCTACTGGAGAAGACCAGGGTCACTGAAAACAGCTTGGGATACTGGAGCAGACTCAGGTCACTGAAACCAACTTGAAAAACTGGAGCATTCTTGGAACACTGGAGCACACTATAGACACTGGAACAAACTTGGCAGACTTGGGACACTGGAACAGACTTGGAATACTGATGCAGACTTGGCACACTGGAGTCTACTTAGGGCACTGGAGGTGACTTGAGACACTGGAGCTGATTTAAAACACTGGAATTGATTTGAGACACTGGAGCTGATTTGAGACACTGGAATTGATTTGAGACACTGGAACTGACTTGGGACATTGGAATTGATTTGGGTCAATGAAGCAGACTTTGGTTACTTGAGCCGACTTGAGACACTGGATCAGACTCGAGTCACTGCAGCCAACTTGGGACACTGGAACCGACTTGGGCTACTGGAGCAGACTCCGGTCACTGAAACCAACTTGGGATACTGGAGCAGACTCGGGTCACTGAAACCAACTTGAAAAACTGGAGCAATCTTGGAACACTGGAGCACACTTGGGATACTGGAGCCAACTTGGGTCATTGCAGGTGACTTCAGACACTGGAGCTGACGTGGGACACTGGAATCGACTTGAGACACTGGAACCAACTTGGGGCAATGGAACAGGCTTGGAATACTGATGCAGACTTGGCACACTGGAGTCTACTTAGGGCACTGGAGGTGACTTGAGACACTGGAGCTGATTTGAGACACTGGAATTGACTTGAGACACTGGAACTGACTTGGGACACTGAAATTGATTTGGGTCAATGAAGCAATGATTTGGGTTACTTGAGCCGACTTGAGACACTGGATCAGACTCAGGTCACTGCAGCCAACTTGGGACTAGTGATGGACGAACTTCCGACGGGACGTTTCGCGAGCGCGGACCGCGAACGCGGCCGATA
This sequence comes from Lithobates pipiens, assembly GCF_037356315.1. NCBI lineage: Eukaryota > Metazoa > Chordata > Amphibia > Anura > Ranidae > Lithobates > Lithobates pipiens. Next base: position 20,078,950 of record NW_027507764.1, on the reverse strand, counting down.
GTTCGTGAACCGTGACTTCAATGGGAGGCGAACTTTGCAAACCTACAAATTTGCAGCCACAAAATAATTAATAGCTGTGCAAACATAGTCCCACCACATGGCCAATGACATAACACATGTATGAGGTGAATCTGGGATCGACAACTACAAGCATTCTTTTTTTATATGGGAAATTGTTGTGACAATTCAGGACTGTGGAGCGCATGAAGGCAATGGAGGAGAGGGAAGGTCAGGGACCAGGGTAGGCAAAAAAGAGGGTGCAGGAGATGATCACTAGCAGCGTGACATACAGCAATGACATCTGCACCGTGATAGAGTCATCTGACAACAGCACCGTGATAGAGAGCACTGACATCAGCAGCGTGACATAAAGCACTCACACCAGCACCGTGATATACAGAACTGACAGCAGCACCGTGATAGAGAGCACTGACATCAGCAGTGTGACATAAAGCACTCACACCAGCACCGTGATATACAGCACTGACAGCTGCACCGTGACAGAGAGCACTGACATCAGCAGCGTGATATACAGCACTGACACCTGCACCGTAAGCAGCCCCAGGAGGAAGTCAGCATAGCACAGGGATGGTGGGAGCCCCTCATAATAAGCAGCCCCAGGAGTAAGTCAGCACAGCACAGGGATGGTGGGAGCCCCTCATAATGAGCATAGCACAGGGATGGTGGGAGCACCTCAAAATATGCACAGCAGAGGTACAGCCCCAGGAGGAAGTCAGCACAGCACAGGGATGGTGGGAGCCCCTCATAATATGCACAGCAGAGGTACAGCCCCGGGAGGATGTCAGCACAGCACAGGGATGGTGGGAGCCCCTCATAATAAGCAGCCCCAGTAGAAATATGACACCGCTCAACCTCTTCAAAGAGGAAGGTACTGGCATATAGTACGGTGTGCTTTTTTTGGACAAGGAAGTGAGCCAAATGAAGAAAGAAGGTCTCTGTGCTCGATTAAAAAAATTGTTTATAGACATATACATGGTCTACTGGTCACATGTGTTGAATTCCTCCGAGATCCATGCCTCATTCATTTTTAGAAATGTGAGGTAGTTAACACTGTCGTGAGCTAGGCGAGTATACTTATCGGTCACGATCCCCCCTGCTGCGCTGAACGTCCTTTCGGACAGGACACTGGATGAGGGGCAAGCGAACAGTTCAATTGCAAATTGGGCAAGCTCTGGCCAGAGGTCAAGCCTGCCCACCCAGTAGTCCAGGGGTTCATCACTCCTCAGAGCGTCCACATCGGCCGTTAACCCGATGTAGTCGGACACCTGACGGTCTAGGCGTTCCCTGATGCTGGATCCGGATGACACCTGTCAATGGGTCAGCTGAAAGAATGACCTCATATCCGAAGTCACCAACACATCTTCAAACCGGCCTCTTCTTGCAGGCGCTGTTGGATTGGTAACTCCTTCTCTGGGAGTGGGAATTGCTCCTCTGCCAGCGCACGCAAAAGCAGAATGCAGCATTTCTCGAAGCAAGGCCTGGAAGTGCTGCATTCTGACAGCCCTCTGTGACGGCGGTAACATTTCCGCCATTTTGTATTTGTACCGGGGGTCTAAGTACGTTGCCACCCAGTACTGGTCCTTGACCCTTATGCTTTTTATACGGGGGTCCCTATTAAAACACTGGAGCATGAAGGCCCCCATTTGCACTAAAGTGGAAGCGGTGTGGTGGCCTGGCTCCTGCTCATCATCCAGGATAATGTCGTCCTCTTCATTCTCCTCTCCCCATCCACGCACAACAGGGATCCCAGAGAGGTTTAAAGCATGCTCTTCTTGCTCCTCCTCATCCGCCCGGCACCATCCTCCTCTGACTCCTCTTCAGACTCCTGTTGTTCACTTGTCTCAGATAGAGTAGCCCCCCCTGGGAATTCATCCAGCATTGCGACTTCCTCATCTTCCCGCTCCTTCTCCTCCACAGCTTGATCAATGACACGACGCAATGCACCCTCCATAAAGAAGGCATAAGGTACCATGTCACTGATGGTGCCATGGCTGCGACTGACCAGTTTGGTGATCTCCTCAAATGGGCGCAGAAGTCTGCATGCGTCGCGCATGAGCAGCCACTGGCGCGGTGAAAAAAACCCAGCTCCCCAGAACCGGTTCTGCCGCAAAGTTCATACAGGTAGACGTTAACTGCACGTTTCTGCTGGAGCAGCCTATCAAGCATATAGAAGGTTGAGTTCCATCGCGTCGGGCAATCGCAAATAAGACGTCTGACCGGCAGATTGTGTCGCCGCTGAATGTCAGCAAGGCGAGCCATGGCCGTGTAAGATCTTCTGAAATGGGCCGAGATTTTCCTTGCCTGCCGCAAGATGTCCTGGACCCCAGGGTATTTGACAAGGAATCGCTGCACGACCAAGTTTAAGACGTGTGCCATGCATGGCACGTGCGTGATTTTGCCCTGTTTCAATGCGCTAAGCAGATTGGCACCGTTGTCACAAATCACTTTACCAACTGTCATATTGAGCGGTGTTAGCCATTGATCTGCCTGTGAACGCAAAGCTGAAAGGAGTGCCGGGCCAGTGTGGCTCTTGGCTTCCAGGCACAACAGACGCAGCACGGCATGGCAACGTCTCACCTGGCATGTTGAATAGGTTCTGGGGAGCTTGGGCGGCGCAGCGGAAGAGACGCTAGCAGCGGAAAAGGAGGAGTCAGCTGAGGAGGAGAGGGAGGAGGATGGAGTAGGAGGAGGAGGAGAAGAAGAGTCAGCCCTTCATGCAATCCGTGGCGGTAAAACCAAATCTACACGGGTGCCACGGGTTACATGCTTGACGGCCGTCAGAAGGTTCACCCAGTGGGCAGTAAAAGTGATATACCTTCCCTGCCCGTGTTTGCTAGACCACGTGTCTGTGGTCAGATGTATCTTGGCACCGACACTGTGTGCCAGAGATACATTCACTTGCCGCTGAACATGGCCATATAGCTCTGGGATGCCCTTCTCTGAGAAATACTTCCTTCCTGGGACCTTCCATTGTGGTGTTCCAATGGCCACAAATTTGCGAAAGGCCTCGGAGTCCACCAGTTTATATGGCAGTAGTTGGCGGGCTATGAGTTCTGACAAGCCAGCCGTCAACCGTTGGGCAAGAGGGTTATCCGGCGTCATCATTTTTTTATGCTCAAACATTAGGCCCACGGAAGCCTGCCTTTTTGCAGAAAAACGTGAGCTTGGCGTGATGGAAGGTGGAGTGGAGGACAATTGTGAGGAGAGAGGAGAAGGAGAAGTAGAAGACGAGGCTGGACGGTGAGAGCCTGGAGTGTGGCTTTGTGTGTTCCGTTGCTCCCACTGGGCTCGGTGATGGCTGCTCATGTGCCTTCTTAAGGCGGTCGTCCCTAGGTGAGTGTTGGGCTTACCGCGACTAATGCGTTGACTGCAAAGATTGCAGACTGGCAACGCTATTGTCAGCAGCAGACACGTTAAAAAAAGCCCACACTGCAGAGCCATGTGCCGGTGTCCTGGGAGCGCCAGATGTGACCGTACATGGTCGATGACTCGCTCCTGATACATTTGCAGTCTGCTTTGTCCCTCCTGTGCAATGTAAGTTATTCCTGCTTCTCCTCCCTATCTGCTGGTCCATATCTCCCTCTGAACTCCCCTCCTCTTCCTCTCTTGTGGGCACCCACGTGACATCACTAGACACATCATCATCAACGTCACTTTCCCCACCGCTATAAGTAGAGATCTCGGAGTAGGCAGCAACACCGGGGACCAACCTCCTCCTTGGGCTGATCTGGGTACTGTCGTCAGACTGCTGAGTAGCGGTTGTTGCTACCTCCTCTTCCTGATCCAATACCAAGAATGGCTGCGCATCAGAAATGTCCTCTTGATATGGATTGGAAAATAATTCCTGTGACTCAAGCGGAAGGTATGTGGTGGTAGTGTTGTTGGTGGTAGTGTCTTTGGGGGTGCACATAGCAGAGAGTGAAGAAGAGGGTGCAGATCGAGAGGATGAGGAGGGTGCAGAAGAGTAAGGCTGAGCGAGCCACTCAACCAAGTCTGGTGCGTCCTTTAAAGTAATTGAACGCACCTTCTGCAACTTCCCACATTGGCTCAAGCCTGTTTCGCCTGCCCTACCCCTACCGCCCCTGCGGAAGGGCCTGCCTCTTCCTCTGCCTGTCATTTTTTAAATGACCCTGAAGGACTGCTGCAGTATCTGGCAGCGGTCAGCAGTAGTGCACCTCAACCCTATGTATTGTGTACCTATTCCAGTCCTTATAGAGTAGCAGACTGTACCTCACTCAACCCTATGTACTGTAGCACCCTAGACAGACCAAGTTACCAGTCCTTATAAGGACTTTTGTGGACCAAGTAGGTTGTGTGTGAGTGATTAGCAGACTGTACGTCAGTCCCTATACCGATGAAGGACTGCTGCAGTATAGGGCAGCGGTCAGCAGTAGTGCACCTCAACCCTATGTATTGTGGACCGATACCAGTCCTTATAGAATGGCAGACTGTATCTCACTCAACCCTATGTACTGTAGTACCCTATACCTTACCAGTCCTTATAAGGACTTTTGTGGACCAAGTAGGTTGTGTGTGAGTGATTAGCAGACTGTACGTCAGTCCCTATACCAATGAAGGACTGCTGCAGTATAGGGCAGCGGTCAGCAGTAGTGCACCTCAACCCTATGTATTGTGGACCGATATCAGTCCTTATAGAATGGCAGACTGTACCTCACTCAACCCTATGTACTGTAGCACCCTAGACAGACCAAGTTACCAGTCCTTATAAGGAGGTTTGTGGAACAAGTGGGTTGTGACTGATTAGCAGACTGCAGCAGAAGGGCAGCAGTCAAGTATAATATTCTTTCTATATTTGGAAGAAAGAATATTATACGTGTACAAGCCTATTACCATACCAGTCCTGAAAAGAACCTTTGTGGAACTAATAGTAACAGCTACTGATTAAACTGACCCTTACTGCCTGACACACTGCTTCCTGCCTGTCCCTATATAAACTGACAAAACAGAGGCTGCTGGAACAATAACTGGAATAGCACTTTTGTGGACCTGATAGTAACAGCTAATGATGATGATTAAACTGACTGTCCCTGCAGCACACACCGTCCTGTCCCTTTCTCTAAACTGACAAAAGACACTCAGGCTGCTGCAACAATCAGTAGCACAGCAAACCTATATAAACCTAACACCTATACCAGTCCTGAAAAGAACTTTTGTGTACCAAATAGCTAGCGATTTGGGTCACTGGAATCTCTCCCTGCTCCACACAGCAACCTCTCTCTATAGTGACAGAAGAAAGAATGTAAAATGGTCGCCGGATCAGGTGTATTTATAAGTTAGGGGGAATGTCCAAGTGTCCATGTGCTGTAATGTCTCAATTGGCTGTCCTGTACCCCATGATGGATGTGTCATCATAGGTCAAAGTTCTTTTACACAAAACACGGAAGTCCGCCGGGCGAACGGCGGCAATAGTCCGCCGATCGGGCAAATCGCGAACAGCCGAAATTCGCCGCGAAACGACCGCCGGGCGAACTGTTCGGCCATCACTACTTGGGACACTGGAACCGACTTGGGCTACTGGAGCAGACTCTGGTCACTGAAACCAGCTTGGGACACTGGAGCAGACTTGGGACACTGGAACAGACCTGGGCTACTGGACCAGAGCCAGGACACTGAAAACAACTTGGGATACTGGAGCAGACTCGGGTCACTGAAACCAACTTGAAAAACTGGAGCATTCTTGGAACACTGGAGCACACTTGGGTCACTGCAGGTGTCTTCAGACACTGCAGCTGACGTGGGACACTGGAATTGACTTGAGACCCTGGAACCAACTTGGGGCAATTGAACAGGCCTAGGACACTGGAGCAGACTTGGGACACTGGAGCAGACTTGGGACACTGGAGCAGACTTGGGACACTGGAACAGACTTGGGACACTGGAACAGACTTGGAATACTGATGCAGACTTGGCCCACTGGAGTCTACATAGGGCACTGGAGGTGACTTGAGACACTGGAACAGACTAGTGACACCATAGACGACTTGGGACACTGGAATGGACTTGGGACATTCAAACAGACTAGGGAGTGAAGCTGGCTTGGGACACTGGAGCAAACTTGGGTCAATGGAGCAGACTTGGGTTACTGCAACTGACTTGAGACATTGGAGCAGACTTGGCATACAGACATATAGTAAGTCACTGGAGCCAACTTGGGACACTGAAACAGATATGGGTCACTGTAGCCGACTTGGGACTCTGGAGCCAACTTGGGACAGCGTCCTAAATCAATACCGGTCTGTCTTCCTTCCTTCCTTGCGCTCATTTTTTTGATATTTTCTCTGTTCCTTCCTTCCTACCTTCCTTTCTTTGTTCCTTCAATCCTTCCTTTCTCTTATTCTCCTTCCCTTTTTTCTTTCTCACTCTATCGCCATCCTCAACAGGGTTGCCAACCTCCTAAGTGAAATTTACTGACACGACACAAAAATTACTGACAAAGCCAATTTTTTTTACTGACAGTTCAAAAACGTAGCCAAGATGAAAATTTTCAGTGCAAATATCAATATTTAGGCCACAAACGTAGTGATTAGTAAGGTGGTGATGAGGAAACCAGAAGAGCCGACGAGCCACCTGGAAGACCATGTCTGACTGCATGCACAGTTCAAAAGTCATCCCGTGCCCATATTTTTTTTACAGACAGCCGCTGTCAGTAATGGACATTTATGGACAGTTTTTATATTGTATTTTAACATTTTTACAAACTGTCTGTAAATTTATGGGCGGTTAGCAACCCTGATCCTCATCTCTCTTCTTTTCTTCTTTCCCTTTTTTCCTCTTTTTTTTTTCTCCTTTTCTCCCTCTTTCAATTTCTCTATTTCCTTTCCATGTTTCTTACATCAGGGGGTTACATCAGCTGGATACAGACCACCGAAGCTTTGCCCATCCCCATCTTCCCTCATTACTGGCTGACATGGGGTGGGAGTGGTTTTTAAGCTTCATTAAATCCCATGCGTTGCACCCCCGGGTTGTACACTTAAGAATTTTGACCAGCGCAATGGCAGGAATCATATTTTATTTGGAAGCTTTCCACTATGCTCAGCAAAACTGTCATGCCTAAAGTGTATCTAAACCGAGGAACAAAAAAAAAATTTAATATATTGCAGCTCACCAGTCCTTAGATGTGGGGGCTGAATTTGTTTTCATTTTTCAGGCCTTTTTTTTCTTCTTTTTTTTCCTTTATGTAGACTTTCAGTGTAAATCAGCAAAATACTTTCCAGGCGCATCAAAACAAAAAGTATACAAAAAAATTATTAGTTTTCTTTAGAAATTAGCAACATCCAAAGCAGAGTCTGTCTCCTGTGTGGAAGCAGTGGACTCTCTGCATACATCCAACACACTTTGGGACCATTGACATTTATACAGCGATCAGAGCTAAAGATAGCCACTGATTACTGTATAAATGTCACTGGCAGGGAAGGGGTTAACACTAGGGGGGCGATCAAGAGGTTAAGTGCTCCCTAGGGAGATGTTTCTAACTGTGTGGGGACTGACTGGAGGAGGAGAGAGATCGCTGTTCCTGATCACTAGGAACAGCAGATCTTTCTCTCTCCTCCCCTGTCAGAATGGAAATCTGTTTATAGGGCCGTTTTTAAGGCAGGGCAAAAGGGGCAGCTGCCCTGGGCCCTGTCATGGTTGTGGGGCCCAAAGCAGCTGCCTCATAATTGCCAACTATCCTGGTTTAAATTCCCTTGTCCCTTGAGGTTTAAGTCCTGTGCTGTGTCCCAATATCTCAGTGTGAAGTGCTGCTACTAATGCTGCCCAGCTCTGCCCTATTGTTGTGTAAAGATGACTCACCTGCAGACCCTGTGTTTACATGTAAATTACCGGCATTCATATGTAAATAGCAACAGCATTCATATGTAAATAGGGGCAGCTGATGGCATTAATATGCATATCATGCCCCCCTGAGGACTTATCCACAGTAATCTCTAGCAACCAATCAACAAGCAGAAATCATGTGCTGTAACCTCTAGCAACTAATCAGTGAGCTGTAATGTGTGCTGTAGTCTCTAGCAACCAGTCAGTGAGCAATAATGATACACTGTAACCTCTGGAAACCAACCGCAATCGCTGCCTGATCTGATTTTGATTCTAGTTGCTATTTATTGTGTGACTCAGAGCAGGTGGAGAGAAAAACTGCATGGGGGGGGGGGGGGGGGGGGCAAGAAAAGTTTTGCCCGGGGTCCAATCAATAATAAAGACGGCCCTGCAGTTGTGCACCTACGCCGATTTGCGCAGCCGCGCCAACCTGCCGCAGTATAATGATGGCGGCTGGTCGGCAAGCGGTTAATGGCACCGCAATGGCCATGTACATTTTTTTTTTTTGTGCATTTTGGGAATGGGTGCAGAAATGTGCTTTCTAAATGTGCTTCCCGGAAGCGCAGGTGTGAATGGGTTCTTTAAACACAAGCAATCAGATCAGGTCCGCCTGTCCGTTTTTAAGGTGGACCTGATCAGATGGTCCATGCGTTCTCCTGGACTGGCGGGAGTAAACGGACCCCCAGACCTACCTCCAGATCCAATCAAGTCCTCTAAAAAAAATTGAAGAGAACTCAATCCTATTCTGTTTGGGCGGTCCGGAACTTCGGAGTCTGTCTATTCCCGGGCCGCTCATAGATCAGGGCGGGATCTGTCCGTGTCCAGAAATTTGTTAATTTGAATTTACAAATTTACAAATTTATGAATTTACGAATTTAAAATGTACAGATTTATGAATTTACGAATTAAAAAATTAAAAAAAATTTAATTTATGAATTTTCGAATATTTGAATTTACGAATATTTTAAAAAAATTGTCAAGCGGGTTTTCGTGAATTTTAGATATTTTTAAATTAATGAATTTGTCGGAATCCGTTAAAAAACTAATTCAGAACGAAGCGAATTGCACATGTCTACCCGCCACTCTATCACAGTTCCACTTTAAGGGACTGATCGCCGCCATTACAATATGGTGTCTATAGCTGCATAAATTTCAGTATATATCCCAGTTTGTAGACGCTATAACTTTCGTACAAACCAAACAAACGCTTATTGGGATTTTTTTTTTTTTTACATAATACATATAACAGAATACATATTGGCTTAAATTTATGAAGAAAAATGATTGACTTTTAAATTTTTTTTATTGGATGTTTTATAACAGAAAGTAGAAAATATATATATATTTTTTTTTTTCAATATTTTTGGTCTTTGTACATATAATAAAAAAATAAATCCAGTGGTGATCAAAAACCACCAAAAGAAAGCTCTACTTGTCTGAAAAAAATCATATACATTTAATTTTGGGTACTGTGTTGCATGACTGCGCAATTGCTAAAGTAAAGCACAGTGCTGAATAACAAAAAATGGCCTGGTCATGAAGGTGGTAAAACCTCCTGGAGGACAAATGGTCAACACATCACCCCCTACACCTTCGCTCCCCCACCACCACCACCACCAGCACCAGCACCAGCACCTTGAATTATGTCCATAAGCCTAGACCAGTGATGGCGAACCTTGGCACCCCAGATGTTTTGGAACTACATTTCCCATGATGCTCCACTACACTGCAGAGTGCATGAGCATCATGGGAAATGTAGTTCCAAAACATCTGGGGTGCCAAGGTTCACCATCACTGGCCTAGACTCTTGGAAGAACGTTAAAGCAGATCTTTACCCCAAGGGTCCTTTCAAACCAGTGCCTTCCGTTCCGATCAGCAGGGGATCTGTCTGCTGATCAGAGCAGAGCGGGGGGTGACAGATCCGCTCAGTTTATGCAAAACGGACATGGACAGATTCCGCCCTGATCTATGAGCAGCCCGGGAATAGACTCCGAAGTTCCGGACCGCCCAAACAGAATAGGATTGAGTCCTCTTCAATTTTTTTTTAGAGGATTTGATTGGATCTGGAGGTAGGTCTGGGGGTCCGTTTACACCCACCAGTCCAGGAGAACGCATGGATCATCTGATCAGGTTGACCTTAAAAACGGACAGGCGGACCTGATCTGAGTGTAGCACTGACCCCCCGAAGGAGCAGCTGATTTAATTGGGCTTACCGTTAACTTCTTCACCTCGTGCGTGTCTAGGGGTTTCCCGAGGTAGATGGCCCAAGAACTGCAGAGACTGACACCAGATCCACTCAAAGGGATTTTTATTTGCAAAAAATAGTTAATGAACACAGTCTCTCAACGTAGGGTCAGAGGCTTTAGGTAGGAAAAGTCCAGGTACTCTTATGCCCCGTACACACGACCGGACTTTTCAACATCAAAGGTCCGACGGAACGATTCCGGCAGACCATTCGATCGTGTGTGGGCTGCAGCGGACTTTTGATTTGCAAACATCCGACAGACTTTAGAAATGGAACATGTTTCAAATTTTTCCGCCGGAACTCCGCCGGACCCAGTTCCTATAGAAAAATCCGTTCGTGTGTATACTAGTCCGACGGACAAAAACCGATGCGAGGGCAGCTATTGGCTACTGGCTATGAACTTCCTTATTCTAGTCCGGTCGTACGTCATCACGTTCAAATCCGTCGTACTTTAGTGTGATTGTGTGTGAATGAATGAATGAATGAAATACTTGTATAGCGCACAATGCGAACTGAATCGCCTCTAGGCGCTGTGGCGAGCTTTGATCATCTGCTAAAAGAGGAAGGTCTTGAGTTTTTTCCTAAAAGCCAGGTGATTTTCTTCCAGGCGGATGTTGATTGGTAGAGCATTCCATAGCCGAGGCCCTTGGACAGCGAATCTCCGATCACCCTTGGATTTATACCGGGCTTTGAGCACGAGGAGGAGGTTTTTGTTGGCTGATCGAAGACTGCGGTTTGGTGTGTAATGATTCATTTTCTCCATTAGGTATTGCGGAGCTTCTCTATGCACGCATTTGTGGGTGAGGCAAAGGGTCTTGAACGTGATCCGATTTTTTACGGTTAGCCAATGTAAACTCCTCAGCGAAGGAGAAATGGATTCCCAGGGTTTTTTTCCTGTTATCAGCCTTGCCGCCGTGTTTTGGATCAGTTGTAATCGCGCAAGTTGATATTGTGGTAATCCTATGTAAAGCGAGTTTGCGTAGTCCAGTCGTGAATTAATGATTGTTCCAACTACCACTGCTTTGTCATTCTTTGGGATAAAAGGGATGAGTCTGCGAAGCATGCGCAGCAGATGGTGAGATCGACTGACTACAGATCCTATTTGTGCATCCATTGACATTTGTGCGTCTAAAATAACCCCGAGACTCTTGGCTTTGGTCTTTGGGGAGATAGTCTGCCCAAAGACGGTTGGTGGAGACCAGGAGGTTTTGGTTGCGGGCTTATGATTTGGGTGTAAGATAAAAAGCTCTGTCTTTGATTGGTTCAGCTGGAGGGAGTTGGTGGTCATCCAGTCCTCTATTGATTTGAGGCAGTTTTCAAGTTGTTGTTGGTGATCTTTTTTTCCATTGATCCGGAAATAAAGTTGCGTGTCGTCAGTGTAAGAGTGGAAGCAGAGATCTGAGCATCTGATGATTTGAAGGAGTGGGCGAATGTAAATGTTGAAGAGAACGGGTGACAACGGAGAGCCTTGAGGGACTCCGCAGGTGACTGCCCGAGTTTCGGAGAGGAATTTTCCTAGTTTCACTGTCTGTGACCGATTTCCTAGGAAGGACGCGAACCATTGGAGATCTATGTCTTGGACTCCGGCTACTTCTGTGAGGCGGATGAGTAGAGTATTGTGATCTACTGTATAAAACGCTGCACTTAGGTCTAGCAGTACGAGGAGACACGGCTCTCCGTCATCTGCTGCTTCGTGGGCGTCATCCCAAATCTTGAGGAGAGCTGTTTCTGTTCCATGACCCGGGCGGAAGCCTGATTGCAGCGGGTCCAGGAGTTTGTGAGTATCCAGGTGAAGTTGTAGCTGATGTACTACAGCTTTCTCCATGATCTTAGAAATGGTGTTGAGGCTTGTAATTGGCCTACGGTTGTTTGGATCCTGAGGGTCCAGGTTTGGTTTCTTGAGTAGAGGTGTGACGATGCCTTGTTTGAGGATGCTGGGAACAATCCCTTTGTGGAATGATCGGTTTATGAGGTGGGTTATGGTTGGAGCCACGATGTCGGAGCATTCTTTCAGTAGTTTTGTGGGGATGATGTCAATAGGTGAGGTACTGTCACGCAGTTTATTAATGATGTTTTTTGCGGTGTCTACGGTAATTGGGGATAGTGAAAATTTTGGCGGTTGCGGTATGTTGGACATCCGCTTTATGTTTTTGCTGGCTGAGGTTGGATGTTTTCTTCTGACAAATTGTTTCCCTGATGGTTTTGACTTTATCGATGAAAAAATCCGACAGTTTGTCACAGTAATCCTGGGATTCGCTTTCTGGGGGTTCTAGGCACACCGGATTCATTGATTGATTAACCAGTTTAAACAGTTCCCGTGGTTGGTTTGCGGCCGTTGAGATTGTATATGAGAAGTGGTCCTTTTTGGCTTTGAAGATTGCTTTCCGATAATTCTCTGTGAGACCTTTGTAGTTAAATAGGTTTTCCTCGGTGGGATTTCTTCTCCATGTTCTTTCCGCTCTTCTGCGTTCTTGCTTTAGTACGGAGAGGGAGCTATTAAACCATCCAGCATTTTTCTTCCTGATGAGTGCCCTGCATTTTGGTGCTACCGAGTCTGCTGATTGCAGTAATGCCTTGTTCAGGGAGTTGAGTGTTTCTTCCGTAGAGTGGTTTAAGGTTATTGTAGATATCTTTTTGGACAGAGTGTGTGGCCAAGTCCGTTCATTCGGAAAGTCCGTCAGAACTCCGTCAGAACTCCGTCGAAACTCTGTCGGACCTAGTCCCTCGAAAAATCCGGTCGTGTGTACGCGGCATTAGTGCTAAGTCAGTATGAAAGAAAACACATCTCTCATATCAGGAAATCCAGAGAATAGCCACTCACAGCTGAATCCTCACCCTTATTGGATAGTCCTTCTCTCACCGGGTCTAGCAGCCAACAAGTCTCTGCCACAGACTTGGTGCAGAACACTTTGGTAAAACTGAAAGGTTGTAGACAACTTGTAGAACCCTCGTATGGTACCAGTGTCTTGCAGCCGGTCTGGCGATACCACACGAGATTGGACTCACCTGGGGTCTTCCAACTTGTCCAGGTTCTTGTTGAGAAGCCAACCCTTACGTGGCCTTCTCCCGAAGAGTCCTCCCCTGGAAACCTTCACAGTTGCTGAGCCTCTCCACTAACCGAGATGGCACCAGAGCCCCTCCGAATTCTTTCCTTCAGTTTCTTTACCTCGGGCTAGCCAGCCCTGAGGTTTGAAGTCGGGTGGATCCGCACCCCAGGCCATGGCAGCCCTGGGGGCTGGTCAGGAGGACCAGGACCAAACAGTCAGAAAACACTTCTGGACCGGAAACCCCCGAAACACGTGACATCCGCACCTTAAGTACCCTCTCCCAGAAGGCACAGCAAGAGTGACACTCCCACTGGGCTGGCTCAGAGAGAGAATAACCTTAATATACCCAACTAGACTGCGTTCTAGACCCTGCCGTGATGACAGCGCCACCTATGGTCAGGCAGAACACCAGCTAGACTGGTGCTGAGGTCTAAATTTTGAATAATTGAGCCCAAAACCCAAACTGCAGATCAGAGGGTAAGGGTAAATGACAAAACACATAGCACGTGCTCTTCAGGAGCCGGCACTACATTCAGATTTTTGAATTCATACATCTCCGTATTTATGAGTTTACGAATTGCGATCATAGCGAATGACCCAATAAATGTAAAAAAAAATACGAATGAAACGAAAACGAACAAATTTTTCGGTAGTGCACATGTCTAGTGGCGGGCAATCTGGTGGTAACAGACACTATCTGGGAGGGTCACTAACTGACACTGACGTCGCTAGTGACACTAATACAGAGATCAGTGATAATATTCACTGTCACTATACTAATGACACTGGCTGGGAAAGGGGTTAGGATCTGGGGGCAATCAAGGGGTTAACTGTGTGCCTAACAATGTGTAATGTGTGATGCTTTTACTTTCTGATATGGCTGTTTTTTCGCTCTACTTTTCAGGGAGAAGAAACAGCCAGATGCTGTTCCCTGTACAAAGAGCTCTGTGTGTTTTGTAAACATAGAGCTCTGTGTGTGTGATTGGACACAGCTAATCATCTGACTTCAGCCAAAATCATGGGCTGAAATCAGCTGATAAACTTGTGCTGTGCACAATGACAACATGGGCCAGCAGGGGAAAAGTGCGCATGCGAACCGCCAAAACCCAGAAGAAGGCCGTCATGTACACGATCGTGCTTGGTCTTGCCGCCCGCAATATATTTCCTGTGAGCGGTCTGCAGGTAGTTAACCGCTTCAGCCCCGCAAGATTTTACCCCCTTCCTGACCAGAGCACTTTTTGCGATTCGGCACTGCGTCGCTTTAACTGACAATTGCGCGGTCGTGCGACGTTACACCCAAACAAAATTGACGTCCTTTTTTTCCCACAAATAGAGCTTTCTTTTGGTGGTATATGATCGCCTCTGCGGTTTTTATTTTTGTGCGCTATAAACAAAAAAAGAGTGTCAATTTTGAAAAAAACTCAATTTTTTTTTACTTTTTGCTATAATAAATATCCCCCAAAAATATATTTAAAAACACATTTTTTCCTCAGTTTAGACCGATACGTATTCTTCTACATATTATTGTTAAAAAAAAAATCGCAATAAGCGTATAGTGATTTTTACTAGTAATGGCGGCGATCTGCGATTTTTATCGGGACTGCGACATTATGACGGACACGTCGGACAATTTTGACACATTTTTGGGACCATTGGCATTTTTCTCCCTGGGATTAGCTTGGGGTACTCCAAAGACATGCTGGTAGGTTAATCAGCGCCTGCCTAAATGAACCCAATATGTGGGGTAGGGACCTTAGATTGTATGCTCCTTGAAGCAACGGACTGATGCTCATGTACGATATATAAACTGTTGGCACAATATACACTTACCGGCCACTTTATTAGGTACACCTGTTCATTTGCTAGGTAACACGAATTGCTAATCAGCCAATCACATGGCAGCAACTCAATGCATTTAGGCATCTAGACGTGGTGGATTTAAGTGACTTTGAACGTGGCGTGGTTGTAGGTGCCACAACGGGCTGGTCTGAGTATTTCTGGGATCTTCACACACAACCATCTCTCTGGGTTTACAGAGAATGGTGGGAAAAAGAGAAAATATTCAGTGAGCAGAAGTTGTGTGGAGGAAAATGCCTTGTTGATGTCAGAGGAGAATGGGCTGACTGGTTAAAGATGATAGAAAGGCAACAGGAACTCAAATAATCCCTTGTTACATCCAAGGTATGCAGAATACCATCTCTGAACGCACAACACATCCAACCTTGAAGCATATGGGCGACAGCAGCAGAAGACCACACCGGGTGCCACTCCTGTCAGCTAAGAACAGGAAACTGAGGCTACAATTGGCACAGGATCACCAAAATTGGACAATAGAAGATTGGAAAAACGTTGCCTGGTCTGATGAGTCTCGATTTAAGCTGCGACATTCAGATGGTAGGGTCAGAATTTGGAGCATGGATTCATCCTGCCTTGTATCACCGGTTCAGGCTGGTGGTGGTGGTGTTGTGGTGTGGGGGGGAGGATATTTTCTTGACACACTTTGGGCCCCTCAGTACCAATTGAGCATCGTTTAAACACCACGGCCTACCTGAGTATTGTTGGTGACCATGTCCATCCCTTTATGACTACAGTGTCCCCATCTTCTGATGGCTCCTTCCAGCAGGATAATGCACCATGTCACAAAGCTCCAATCATCTTACCACCGAACAATGAGGTCCCTGTCCTCCAATGGCCTCCACACTCACCACATCTCATCCAATAGAAGAACTTTGGGGTGTGGTGAACCACTGGACAATGAGGTTACTGTACTCCAATGGCCTCCACACTTACCACATCTCATCCAATAGAAGACCTTTGGGGTGTGGTGGACCACTGGACAATGAGGTTACTGTACTCCAATGGCCTCCACACTTACCACATCTCATCCAATAGAAGACCTTTGGGGTGTGGTGGACCACTGGACAATGAGGTCACTGTACTCCAATGGCCTCCACACTTACCACATCTCATCCAATAGAAGACCTTTGGGGTGTGGTGGACCACTGGACAATGAGGTCACTGTACTCCAATGGCCTCCACACTCACCACATCTCATCCAATTGAAGACCTTTGGGGTGTGGTGGACCACTGGACAATGAGGTCACTGTACTCCAATGGCCTCCACACTCACCACATCTCATCCAATAGAAGACCTTTGGGGTGTGGTGGACCACTGGACAATGAGGTCACTGTACTCCAATGGCCTCCACACTCACCACATCTCATCCAATAGAAGACCTTTGGGGTGTGGTGGACCACTGGACAATGAGGTTACTGTACTCCAATGGCCTCCACACTCACCACATCTCATCCAATAGAAGACCTTTGGTGTGTGGTGGACCACTGGACAATGAGGTCACTGTACTCCAATGGCCTCCACACTCACCACATCTCATCCAATAGAAGACCTTTGGGGTGTGGTGGACCACTGGACAATGAGGTTACTGTACTCCAATGGCCTCCTTACTTACCACATCTCATCCAATAGAAGACCTTTGGGGTGTGGTGGACCACTGGACAATGAGGTTACTGTACTCCAATGGCCTCCACACCTACCACATCTCATCCAATAGAAGACCTTTGGGGTGTGGTGGAAGATTCCCATCATGGATGTGCAGCCAACAAATCTACAGCAACTGTGTGATGTTATGATGTCACTATGGAGCAAAATCTCTGAGGAACGTTTCCAACACCTTGTTGTATCTATGCCACCAAGAATGAAGGCAAAAGGGGGTCCAACCCCGGTACTAGCAAGGTGTACCTAATAAAGTGTGTGTAAATACCTGAAATAAATACTTCTCGACATACACGCTCTCATTACCTTCTTAGTTGACATAAAAAAAGGTCAGAATGTTACTTTTAATCTCTTCACTCTTCCTCCTATTAACAACGGAAGGAGTGGAAAGTTCACGTCGGTTTTGTTCCAAGTCTTTGGTGTGCGCTCCGCTCTCTCTCTCTCTCCATTGATTGGGTCTCATTAAATTCCTGCCCTGAATGATCGAGCCGCGCTAATCAAAGACATGCGGGTCGCTCATTACACGTCACCCAACAAGTCTGATTGTATCTGACATTTTATATCTTCCCGAGACGTCGTTCTCCCCTTGTTTATAATGCAGTCATTTCCAAAGCGGCTGGCCAATATTCCACGGCTAACCATTGTGGACATGATGGATTCATTACTCCGTCACTATTAGTCCTGGCTTATATCACTTTCACTATTTAAAACTCTTTTATTTACTTGACATCACATGCTATCTTTGAACATCAGCAGAAACGTAAAAAAAAAAGAAAGGTTTACTTCGGCATAACTTGGAATACGACCTTTAATTATCGTAATTTTGAAGGATAATAAGACCCAGGCAAACGTTATGGTCGTTGAGGACATTGTTCAATGATGGGAATGATATAATCGAAGTTGAAGTGTTAGGATTCTGAGAAGCTTTTTTCAGGCTCAGTGGAATCCATTGGCCATTAGACAAATGTTCTTTGTCCTCGGATTATCCATCTTCTTGTAAGGCGCGCCCTTCGGTGTGTTTAATTTAGAAGAAGTCAAGAGAAAACGCGGTGACACAATCAATAGAAGTGATTTATTTGGAATAGGGCCACTGATGGGGTCAGGACTGGGCTTTTTGGCTTGCTGAATGGATACAATCAACGGTGGCCTGTTCATATGGGGTGCAGGGCCCGCCCCCCCTAATCCGTGAACCCGGCCCCTAATTTTAATGCAGGGTGCCAGACGCACGAGGCTCTCATTGGCTTCTAAAAAAAGGGTGGATTCGGGGTGCAGAGGTTTACAACCAATCAACTGAAAAAAGTGTAAAGTTTAGTGGTTCTAAAGCTTTAAAGTGTTACTAAACCCAGGAGCCTGCAGTCACTATACCTGGTCTACCCAGGAGCCTACAGTCACTATAACGGGTCTCCCCAGGAGCCTGCAATCACTATATTTGGACTCCCCAGGAGCCTGCATTCGCTATATCTGGTCTCCCCGGGACCCTGCATTCCCTATATCTGATTGAACTCTTTGGCCTGAATGGCAAGCGTCATGTCTGGAGGAAACCAGGCACCTCTCATCACCTGGCCAAAACCATCCCTACAGTGAAGCATGGTGGTGGCAGCATCATGCTGTGGGGATGTTTTTTAGTGGTAGGAACTGGAAGACTAGTCATAATCGAGGGAAAGATGAATGCGGCAATGTACAGAGACATCTTTGATGAAAACCTACTCCTGACTGCTCTGGACCTCAGACTGGGGGGAAGGTTCATCTTCCAATAGGACAATGACCCTAAGCACACAGCAAAGATAACAAAGGAGTGGCTATGGGACGACTCTGTGAATGTCCTTGAGTGGCCCAGCCAGAGCTCAGACTGGAACCCAATTGAACATCTCTGGAGAGATCTGAAAATGGCTGTGCACCGACGCTCCCCATCCAACCTGATGGAGCTTGAAAGGTCCTGCAAAGAAGAATGGGAGAAACTGCCCAAAAAAAAAGTTGTGCCAAGCTTGTAGCATCATGCTCAAGAAGACTTGAGGCTGTAATTGGTGCCAAAGGGGCTTCACTAAAGTATTGAGCAAAGGCTGTGATACTTATGTCCATGGGATTTCTTTTCCTTTTTTTATTTTTAATAAATTTGCAAAGATTTTAAACAAACTTCTTTCACGTTGTCATTATGGGGTATTGTTTGCAGAATTTTGCGTAAAATAATGAATTTAATCCATTTTGGAATAAGGCTGTAACATAACAAAATGTGGAAAAAGCGAAGCGCTGTGAATACTTTCTAGATGCACTGTACATACAGCAGCTGCAGCAGGAAAGGTTCCGCTCAGAACAGGCCTCGCCATGGTCAACAAAAGAAGTTGAGGTCACGTGCTCAGCGTCATATCCAGAGGTTGTCTTTGGGAAATAGACTGAGTATGAGTGCTGCCAGCATTGCTGCAGAGGTTGAAGGGGTGGGGGGGGGGGGGGGGGGGGTCAGCCTTTCAGTGCTTTGACCATACGCCACACACTGCATCAAATTGGTCTGCATGGCTTTTGTCCCAGAAGGAAGCCTCTTCTAAAGATGATGCACAAGAAAGCCCACAAACAGTTTGCTGAAGACAAGCAGACTAAGGACATGGATTACTGGAACCATGTCCTGTGGTCTGAGGAGACCAAGATAAACTTATTTGGTTCAGATGGTGACAAGCGTGTGTGGGGGCAACCAGGTGAGGAGGACAAAGACAAGTTTGTCTTGTCTACAGTCAAGCATGGTGGTGGGAGTGTCATAGTCTGGGGCTGCATGAGTGCTGCCGGCACTGGGGGGCTACAGATCATTGAGGGGACCATGAATGGCAACATGTACTGTGACATACTGAAGCAGAGCATGATCCCCTCCCTTCAGAGACTGGGCCGCAGGGCAGTATTCCAACAGGATAACCACCCCAAACACACCTCCAAGATGACCACTGCCTTGCTAAAGAAGCTGAGGGTAAAGGTGATGGACTGGCCAAGCATGTCTCCAGACCTAAACCCTATTGATCATCTGTGGGACATCCTCAAACGGAAGGTGGAGGAGCGCAAGGTCTCCAACATCCACCAGCTCCGTGATGTGGTCATGGAGGAGGGGAAGAGGACTCCGGTGGACCTGTGAAGCTCTGGTGACCTCCATGCCCAAGAGGGTGAAGGCAGTGCTGGAAAATAATGGTGGCCACACACAATATTGACACTTTGGGCCCAAATTGGACATTTTCACTTAGGGGTGTACTCACTTTTGTTGCCAGTGGTTCAGACATTAATGGCTGTGTGTTGAGTTATTTTGAGTGGACAGCAAATTTACACTGTTATACAAGCTGTACACTCACTACTTTACATTGTAGACAAGTGTCATTTCTTCAGTGTTGTCACATGAAAACATAGAAGAAAAGATTTACAAAAATGTGAGGGGTATACTGACTTTTGTAAGGTACTGTAAGTTCAATCAATTTTGAAAAAATAACAATAAAAGCTTTCACTGATCAAACGTTATTGTTGATCAGAAGGGATTTTGTTGTAACTCTTTTCCAATCTTCCCTTTAAACTAAAAATAAAAAAAAATAAAATGACATGGATACACATTGATACACTTTAACCCAGGGTTTCTCAACCAGGGTTCCTCCAGAGGTTGCTAGGGGTTCCCACTGACACCATTGACCGTTTTAGCTATCTGTAAGCCCTTGTACACACGGTCAGACATTCCAATGGAAAATGTCTGATCGGACCGTGTTGTCGGATAATCCGACCGTGTGTGGGCTTCATCAGACTGTTTCCGTCGGAATATCCAACGGACCAAGTTTGAGAGCTGGGCTATAAAACTTTCCGACAACATGATCCGATCGGACTTTGTCCGATCATGTGTAGAGAATTCCGATCGGAACAAAGTGCCACGCATGCTCAGATCAAATTCCTACACCAAAGCTATTGGCTACTAGTGATGGACGAACTTCCGACGGGACGTTTCGCGAACGCGAAATGCGAACGGACCCAAACGTTCGCGAAACCGAACGTTCGCCGCGGGCCCCATTGACTTCAATGGGAGGCGAACTTTGCAAACCTTCATGTCGAATTTGCGGCCACGTGGTAATTATTAGGGGGTAAAACGTAGTCCCACCATCTGGACAATGACATAATACATGTATGAGGTGAATTTGGGATCGATAACTACAAGCATTTTTATTTTATTTGGGAAATTGTTCTAACAATTCAGGACTATGGAGCTAATGAAGGCAATGGAGGAGAGGGAAGGTCAGGGACCAGGGTAGGCAAAGAAGAGGGTGCAGGAGATGATCACCAGCAGCGTGACATACCGGAATGACACATGCACCGTGATAGAGGCATCTGACAGCAGCACCGTAATACAGAGCACTGACAGCAGCACCGTGACATACAGCGCTGACAGCAGCACCGTGACATACAGCGCTGACAGCAGCACCGTGACATACAGCGCTGACAGCAGCACCGTGACATACAGCGCTGACAGCAGCACCGTGACATACAGCGCTGACAGCAGCACCGTGACATACAGCGCTGACAGCAGCACCGTGACATACAGCGCTGACAGCAGCACCGTGACATACAGCGCTGACAGCAGCACCGTGACATACAGCGCTGACAGCAGCACCGTGACATACAGCGCTGACAGCAGCACCGTGACATACAGCGCTGACAGCAGCACCGTGACATACAGCGCTGACAGCAGCACCGTGACATACAGCACTGACAGCAGCACCGTAAGCAGCCCCAGGAGGAAGTCAGCACAGCACAGGGATGGTGTGATCCCCTCATAATAAGAACCCCCAGGAGGAAGTCAGCACAGCACAGGGATAGTGTGATCCCTTCATAATAAGAACCCCCAGGAGGAAGTCAGCACAGCACAGGGATATCATAAGCAGCCCCAGTAGAAATATGACACCGCTCAACCTCTTCAAAGAGGAGGGTAGGGGCATATAGTACGGTGTGCTTTTTTGGGTCAAGGAAGTGAGCCAAATGAATTAAGAAGGTCTGTGTGCTTGATTAAAAAAATAGTTTATAGACATATACATGGTCTACTGGTCACATGTGTTGAATTCCTCCGAGATCCATGCCTCATTCATTTTTAGAAATGTGAGGTAGTTAACACTGTGGTGAGCTAGGCGAGTACGCTTATCGGTCACAATCCCCCCTGCTGCGCTGAACGTCCTTTCGGACAGGACACTGGATGAGGGGCAAGCCAACAGTTCGATTGCAAATTGGGCAAGCTCTGGCCAGAGGTCAAGCCTGCCCACCCAGTAGTCTAGGGGTTCATCACTCCTCAGAGCGTCCACATCGGCCGTTAACCCAATGTAGTCGGACACCTGACGGTCTAGGCGTTCCCTGATGCTGGATCCGGATGACACCTGTCGATGGGTCGGCTGAAAGAATGACCTCATATCCGAAGTCACCAACACATCTTCAAACCGGCCTCTTCTTGCAGGCGCTGTTGGATTGGTACCCGCAAATCCTTCTCTGGGAGTGGGAATTGCTCCTCTGCCAGCGCACGCAAAAGCAGAATGCAGCATTTCTCGAAGCAAGGCCTGGAAGTGCTGCATTCTGACAGCCCTCTGCGACGGCGGTAACATTTCCGCCATTTTGTGTTTGTACCGGGGGTCTAAGTACGTTGCCACCCAGTACTGGTCCTTGACCCTCATGCTTTTTATACGGGGGTCCCTATTAAAACACTGGAGCATGAAGGCCCCCATTTGCACTAAAGTGGAAGCGGTGTGGTGGCCTGGCTCCTGCTCATCATCCAGGATAATGTCGTCCTCTTCATTCTCCTCTCCCCATCCTCGCACAACAGGGATCCCAGAAAGGTTTAAAGCATGCTCTTCTTGCTCCTGCTCATCCGCCCCGGCACCATCCTCCTCTGACTCCTCATCAGACTCCTGTTGTTGACTTGTCTCAGATAGAGTAGCCCCCCCTGGGAATTCATCCAGCATTGCGACTTCCTCATCTTCCCGCTCCTGCTCCTCCACAGCCTGATCAATGACACGACGCAATGCACGCTCCAGAAAGAAGGCATAAGGTACCATGTCACTGATGGCGCCATGGCTGCGACTGACCAGTTTGGTGATCTCCTCAAATGGCCGCAGAAGTCTGCATGTGTCGCGCATGAGCAGCCACTGGCGCGGTGAAAAAAAACCCAGCTCCCCAGAACCGTTTCTTTCGCAGAGTTCATACAGGTAGACGTTAACTGCACGTTTCTGCTGGAGCAGCCTATCAAGCATATAGAAGGTTGAGTTCCATCGCGTCGGGCAATCGCAAATAAGACGTCTGACCGGCAGATGGTGTCGCCGCTGAATGTCAGCAAGGCGAGCCATGGCCGTGTAAGATCTTCTGAAATGGGCCGAGATTTTCCTTGCCTGCCGCAAGATGTCCTGGACCCCAGGGTATTTGACAAGGAATCGCTGCACGACCAAGTTTAAGACGTGTGCCATGCACGGCACGTGCGTGATTTTGCCCTGTTTCAATGCGCTAAGCAGATTGGCACCGTTGTCACACACCACTTTACCAACTGTCAAATTGAGCGGTGTTAGCCACTCATCTGCCTGTGAACGCAAAGCTGAAAGGAGTGCCGGGCCAGTGTGGCTCTTTGCTTCCAGGCACAACAGACGCAGCACGGCATGGCAACGTCTCACCTGGCATGTGGAATAGGTTCTGGGGAGCTTGGGCGGTGCAGTGGAAGAGACGCTAGCAGCGGAAAAGGAGGAGGCAGCTGAGGAGGAGAGGGAGGAGGATGGAGTAGGAGGAGGAGAAGAAGAGTCAGGCCTGCATGCAATCCGTGGCGGTAAAACCAAATCTACACGGGTGCCACGGGTTACATGCTTGACGGCCGTCAGAAGGTTCACCCAGTGGGCAGTAAAACTGATATACCTTCCCTGCCCGTGTTTGCTAGACCACGTGTCTGTGGTCAGATGTATCTTGGCACCGACACTGTGTGCCAGAGATACATTCACTTGCCGCTGAACATGGCCATATAGCTCTGGGATGCCCTTCTCTGAGAAATACTTCCTTCCTGGGACCTTCCATTGTGGTGTTCCAATGGCCACAAATTTGCGAAAGGCCTCCGAGTCCACCAGTTTATATGGCAGTAGTTGGCGGGCTATGAGTTCTGACAAGCCAGCCGCCAACCGTTGGGCAAGAGGGTTATCCGGCGTCATCATTTTTTTACGCTCAAACATTAGGCCCACGGAAGCCTGCCTTTTTGCAGAAAAATGTGAGCTTGGCGTGATGGAAGGTGGAGTGGAGGACAATTGTGAGGAGAGAGGAGAAGGAGAAGTAGAAGACGAGGCTGGACGGTGAGAGCCTGCAGTGTGGCTTTGTGTGTTCCGTTGCTCCCACTGGGCTCGGTGATGGCTGCTCATGTGCCTTCTTAAGGCGGTCGTCCCTAGGTGAGTATTGGGCTTACCGCGACTAACGCGTTGACTGCAAAGATTGCAGATGGCAACGCTATTGTCAGCAGCGGACACGTTAAAAAAAGCCCACACTGCGGAGCCATGTGCCGGTGTCCTGGGAGCGCCAGATGTGACCGTACATGGTCGATGACTCGCTCCTGATACATTTGCAGTCTGCTTTGTCCCTGCTGTGCAATGTAAGTCATTGCTGCTTCTCCTCCCTATCTGCTGGTCCATATCTCCCTCTGAACTCCCCTCCTCTTCCTCTCTTGTGGGCACCCACGTGACATCACTAGACACGTCATCATCAACGTCACCTTCCCCACCGCTATAAGTAGAGATCTCGGAGTAGGCAGCAACACCGGGGACCAACCTCCTCCTTGGGCTGATCTGGGTACTGGCGTCAGACTGCTGAGTAGCGCTTGTTGCTACCTCCTCTTCCTGATCCAATACCAAGAGTGGCTGCGCATCAGAAATGTCCTCTTGATATGGATCGGAAAATAATTCCAGTGACTCAAGCGGAAGGTATGTGGTGGTGGTGGTGGTGGTCGTGTTGTTGGTGGTAGTGTCTTTGGGGGTGCACATAGCAGAGAGTGAAGAAGAGGGTGCAGATCGAGAGGATGAGGAGGGTGCAGAAGAGTAAGGCTGAGCGAGCCACTCAACCAAGTCTGGTGCATCCTTTAAAGTAATTGAACGCACCTTCTGCAACTTCCCACTTTGGCTCAAGCCTGTTGCTCCTGCCCTACCCCTACCACCCCTGCGGAAGGGCCTGCCTCTTCCTCTGCCTGTCATTTTTTAAATGACCCTGTGACAAAACTCTTAGTCCCTATACCGATGAAGGACTGCTGCAGTATAGGGCAGCGGTCAGCAGTGGTGCACGTCAACCCTATCTATTGTGGACCGATAGCGGTCCTTACAGAACAGCAGACTGTACCGCACTCAAGCCTATGTACCGTAGCACCCTATACCAAGTTACCAGTCCTTATAAGAACTTTTGTGGACCAAGCAGGTTGTGTATTAGTGTTTAGCAGACTGTACGTCAGTCCCTATACCGCTGAAGGACTGCTGCAGTATAGGGCAGCGGTCAGCAGTGGTGCACGTCAACCCTATCTATTGTGGACCGATAGCGGTCCTTACAGAACAGCAGACTGTACCGCACTCAAGCCTATGTACCGTAGCACCCTATACCAAGTTACCAGTCCTTATAAGAACTTTTGTGGAACAAGCAGGTTGTGTGTTAGTGATTAGCAGACTGTACGTCAGTCCCTATACCGCTGAAGGACTGCTGCAGTATAGGTGAGCGGTCAGCAGTGGTGCACGTCAACCCTATCTATTGTGGACCTATAGCGGTCCTTACAGAACAGCAGACTGTACCGCACTCAAGCCTATGTACCGTAGCACCCTATACCAAGTTACCAGTCCTTATAAGAACTTTTGTGGAACAAGCAGGTTGTGTGTTAGTGATTAGCAGACTGTACGTCAGTCCCTATACCGCTGAAGGACTGCTGCAGTATAGGTGAGCGGTCAGCAGTGGTGCACGTCAACCCTATCTATTGTGGACCGATAGCGGTCCTTACAGAACAGCAGACTGTACCGCACTCAAGCCTATGTACCGTAGCACCCTATACCAAGTTACCAGTCCTTATAAGAACTTTTGTGGACCAAGCAGGTTGTGTATTAGTGTTTAGCAGACTGTACGTCAGTCCCTATACCGCTGAAGGACTGCTGCAGTATAGGGCAGCGGTCAGCAGTGGTGCACGTCAACCCTATCTATTGTGGACCGATAGCGGTCCTTACAGAACAGCAGACTGTACCGCACTCAAGCCTATGTACCGTAGCACCCTATACCAAGTTACCAGTCCTTATAAGAACTTTTGTGGAACAAGCAGGTTGTGTGTTAGTGATTAGCAGACTGTACGTCAGTCCCTATACCGCTGAAGGACTGCTGCAGTATAGGGCAGCGGTCAGCAGTGGTGCACGTCAACCCTATCTATTGTGGACCGATAGCGGTCCTTACAGAACAGCAGACTGTACCGCACTCAAGCCTATGTACCGTAGCACCCTATACCAAGTTACCAGTCCTTATAAGAACTTTTGTGGACCAAGCAGGTTGTGTATTAGTGTTTAGCAGACTGTACGTCAGTCCCTATACCGCTGAAGGACTGCTGCAGTATAGGGCAGCGGTCAGCAGTGGTGCACGTCAACCCTATCTATTGTGGACCGATAGCGGTCCTTACAGAACAGCAGACTGTACCGCACTCAAGCCTATGTACCGTAGCACCCTATACCAAGTTACCAGTCCTTATAAGAACTTTTGTGGACCAAGCAGGTTGTGTGTTAGTGTTTAGCAGACTGTACGTCAGTCCCTATACCGCTGAAGGACTGCTGCAGTATAGGGCAGCGGTCAGCAGTGGTGCACGTCAACCCTATCTATTGTGGACCGATAGCGGTCCTTACAGAACAGCAGACTGTACCGCACTCAAGCCTATGTACCGTAGCACCCTATACCAAGTTACCAGTCCTTATAAGAACTTTTGTGGAACAAGCAGGTTGTGTGTTAGTGATTAGCAGACTGTACGTCAGTCCCTATACCGCTGAAGGACTGCTGCAGTATAGGGCAGCGGTCAGCAGTGGTGCACGTCAACCCTATCTATTGTGGACCGATAGCGGTCCTTACAGAACAGCAGACTGTACCGCACTCAAGCCTATGTACCGTAGCACCCTATACCAAGTTACCAGTCCTTATAAGAACTTTTGTGGAACAAGCAGGTTGTGTGTTAGTGATTAGCAGACTGTACGTCAGTCCCTATACCGCTGAAGGACTGCTGCAGTATAGGTGAGCGGTCAGCAGTGGTGCACGTCAACCCTATCTATTGTGGACCTATAGCGGTCCTTACAGAACAGCAGACTGTACCGCACTCAAGCCTATGTACCGTAGCACCCTATACCAAGTTACCAGTCCTTATAAGAACTTTTGTGGACCAAGCAGGTTGTGTATTAGTGTTTAGCAGACTGTACGTCAGTCCCTATACCGCTGAAGGACTGCTGCAGTATAGGGCAGCGGTCAGCAGTGGTGCACGTCAACCCTATCTATTGTGGACCGATAGCGGTCCTTACAGAACAGCAGACTGTACCGCACTCAAGCCTATGTACCGTAGCACCCTATACCAAGTTACCAGTCCTTATAAGAACTTTTGTGGAACAAGCAGGTTGTGTGTTAGTGATTAGCAGACTGTACGTCAGTCCCTATACCGCTGAAGGACTGCTGCAGTATAGGGCAGCGGTCAGCAGTGGTGCACGTCAACCCTATCTATTGTGGACCGATAGCGGTCCTTACAGAACAGCAGACTGTACCGCACTCAAGCCTATGTACCGTAGCACCCTATACCAAGTTACCAGTCCTTATAAGAACTTTTGTGGAACAAGCAGGTTGTGTGTTAGTGATTAGCAGACTGTACGTCAGTCCCTATACCGCTGAAGGACTGCTGCAGTATAGGTGAGCGGTCAGCAGTGGTGCACGTCAACCCTATCTATTGTGGACCTATAGCGGTCCTTACAGAACAGCAGACTGTACCGCACTCAAGCCTATGTACCGTAGCACCCTATACCAAGTTACCAGTCCTTATAAGAACTTTTGTGGACCAAGCAGGTTGTGTATTAGTGTTTAGCAGACTGTACGTCAGTCCCTATACCGCTGAAGGACTGCTGCAGTATAGGGCAGCGGTCAGCAGTGGTGCACGTCAACCCTATCTATTGTGGACCGATAGCGGTCCTTACAGAACAGCAGACTGTACCGCACTCAAGCCTATGTACCGTAGCACCCTATACCAAGTTACCAGTCCTTATAAGAACTTTTGTGGAACAAGCAGGTTGTGTGTTAGTGATTAGCAGACTGTACGTCAGTCCCTATACCGCTGAAGGACTGCTGCAGTATAGGGCAGCGGTCAGCAGTGGTGCACGTCAACCCTATCTATTGTGGACCGATAGCGGTCCTTACAGAACAGCAGACTGTACCGCACTCAAGCCTATGTACCGTAGCACCCTATACCAAGTTACCAGTCCTTATAAGAACTTTTGTGGACCAAGCAGGTTGTGTATTAGTGTTTAGCAGACTGTACGTCAGTCCCTATACCGCTGAAGGACTGCTGCAGTATAGGGCAGCGGTCAGCAGTGGTGCACGTCAACCCTATCTATTGTGGACCTATAGCGGTCCTTACAGAACAGCAGACTGTACCGCACTCAAGCCTATGTACCGTAGCACCCTATACCAAGTTACCAGTCCTTATAAGAACTTTTGTGGAACAAGCAGGTTGTGTGTTAGTGATTAGCAGACTGTACGTCAGTCCCTATACCGCTGAAGGACTGCTGCAGTATAGGTGAGCGGTCAGCAGTGGTGCACGTCAACCCTATCTATTGTGGACCGATAGCGGTCCTTACAGAACAGCAGACTGTACCGCACTCAAGCCTATGTACCGTAGCACCCTATACCAAGTTACCAGTCCTTATAAGAACTTTTGTGGACCAAGCAGGTTGTGTATTAGTGTTTAGCAGACTGTACGTCAGTCCCTATACCGCTGAAGGACTGCTGCAGTATAGGGCAGCGGTCAGCAGTGGTGCACGTCAACCCTATCTATTGTGGACCGATAGCGGTCCTTACAGAACAGCAGACTGTACCGCACTCAAGCCTATGTACCGTAGCACCCTATACCAAGTTACCAGTCCTTATAAGAACTTTTGTGGAACAAGCAGGTTGTGTGTTAGTGATTAGCAGACTGTACGTCAGTCCCTATACCGCTGAAGGACTGCTGCAGTATAGGGCAGCGGTCAGCAGTGGTGCACGTCAACCCTATCTATTGTGGACCGATAGCGGTCCTTACAGAACAGCAGACTGTACCGCACTCAAGCCTATGTACCGTAGCACCCTATACCAAGTTACCAGTCCTTATAAGAACTTTTGTGGACCAAGCAGGTTGTGTATTAGTGTTTAGCAGACTGTACGTCAGTCCCTATACCGCTGAAGGACTGCTGCAGTATAGGGCAGCGGTCAGCAGTGGTGCACGTCAACCCTATCTATTGTGGACCGATAGCGGTCCTTACAGAACAGCAGACTGTACCGCACTCAAGCCTATGTACCGTAGCACCCTATACCAAGTTACCAGTCCTTATAAGAACTTTTGTGGAACAAGCAGGTTGTGTGTTAGTGATTAGCAGACTGTACGTCAGTCCCTATACCGCTGAAGGACTGCTGCAGTATAGGTGAGCGGTCAGCAGTGGTGCACGTCAACCCTATCTATTGTGGACCGATAGCGGTCCTTACAGAACAGCAGACTGTACCGCACTCAAGCCTATGTACCGTAGCACCCTATACCAAGTTACCAGTCCTTATAAGAACTTTTGTGGAACAAGTGAGTTGTGAATGTTTAGCAGACTGCAGCAGAAGGGCAGCAGTCAAGTATAATATCCTTTCTATATTTGGAAGAAAGAATATTATACATGTACAAGCCTATTACTGTACCACTGATACCAGTCCTGAAAAGAACCTTTGTGGAACTAATAATAACAGCAAGTCTTTAAAATTACCCTCACTGCCTGACAACACTGCTTCCTTCCTGTCCCTATACAAATTGGCAAAAAAAGAGAACGATTAGTGGTTACTGGAACAGCTCTTTTGTGGACCTTGATAGTAACAGCTAATGATGATGATGATGATGATGATGATGAAAGACTAATCTGGCTGTCCCTGTAGCATACACCGTCCTTTCCCTTTCTCTAAACTAACAAAAGACACTCAGGCTGCTGCAAGAATCAGCAGCACAGCAAACCTATCAACACCTAACACCTATACCAGTCCTGAAAAGAACTTTTGTGTACCAAATAGCTAGTGGTTTATCTCTCCCTACTCCACACAGGAACCTGTCCCTATCTTAACAGAAGAAAGAATGTAAAATGGCCACCGGATCGGGTGTATTTATAGGTTAGGGGGAATGTACAAGTGTCCATGTGCTGTCATGTCTCAATTGGCTGTCCTGTATCACATGATAAACGTGTCACCAAAGGTTAAAGTTCTTGTATACATTAAACACGTAAGTCCGCCGCGGCGAACGACGGAAAAAGGCGTTCGAACGTGCGGACCGCGAATGTCGGAAATTCGCCGCGAAACGACCGCCGGGCGAACCGTTCGGCCATCACTATTGGCTACTAGCCTGATGGTAGTCCTGTCGTAACAAAATTATGTCATCACGTTCTGAACGATCGCATTTTCCGACAACTTTGTCCGATCGTGTGTATGCAACACAAGTTTCGGACAAAATTCTAAGCCCTTGTACACACGGTCAGAGATTCCGACGGAATGTGTCCGATCGGACCGTTTTGTCAGATATTCCGACTGTGTGTGGACTGTTTCCGTCGGAGTATCCGACGGACCAAGTTTTCCAACTTGTTGGTAAAATTTTCCAAAAAAAAAATGCTCCGATCGGACATACTCCGATCATGTGTAGAGAATTCCGATCGGAACAAAGTGCTACGCATGCTCAGATCAAATTCCTACACCAAAGCTATTGGCTACTAGCCTGAACGTAGCCCCGTCGTAACAAAATTACGTCATCACGTTCTGAACGATCGGATTTTCAGACAACCATAGTCCATTGTCCATAATACTTAGGCCGCGTACACACGGGCGGATTGTCTGCCCAACTAAGTTCGTCAGACAATCCGGCAGACAGTCCGTTCAAAATTTGAATGAACGGACTTGACCACACACGATGAGCAGACAGTCCGCTGAAAGCGTGCGTGATGACGTGTACAGCACGTACGATGGGACTAGAAAAACGACGTCCTATACACTGCAATGCAACCTTCGGCCGTGTAAATCCTTTCTGAGCATGCGCCATACTTAGTCCGTCCAACTTGCCTACACACGAGCGGACTGTCCGCTGAAACCAAGTTTGAACGGACAAAACCAAGTTTGAACGGACAAAATTACGGAAATTCCGTAAGACTTTGTTCGTCAGACAGTCCGCTGAAAAAGTCCGCTGAAGCCCACACACGAGCGGATTGTCCGCTGAAACACGGTTCAGCGGACTAAGTTGGACAGACAATCCGCCCGTGTGTACGCGGCCATAGTCTATAATCCATAGTCCATATTACATAGTCCATAATCCATAGTCTGTAACCCATAGTCCATAATCCATAGTCTGTAACCCATAGTCCATAATTCATAGTCTGTAACCCATAGTCCATAATCCATAGGCCGTAATCCATAATCCATATTACATAGTCCATAATCCATAGTCCATTATCCATTAACTTTGTCCGACCGTGTGTATGCAACACAAGTTTCGGACAAAATCCGATGGATTTTGTTGTCGGAATGTCTGACCCGTGTGTACAAGGGCTTCGGGGGTAATTCTTCGCAATAACCACAAGTGTAAGGAGCCTTCTTCCCATTGACCATCACATTAAAGCGGGAGTTACGCCGTTTTTTTTTTTTTTTTTTTAAAGCCAGCAGCTACAAATACTGCAGCTGCTGACTTTTAAAATAAGGACACTTACCCGCCCAGCGCGCCCGCGATGTCGGCACCCGAAGCCGATCTCTCGATCGTCTCTCGGGTGCTGCCGCCGCCATCTTGGGTATGGGAATCAGGAAGTGGAGCCTTTGCGGCTTCATTTCCCGGTTCCCTACTGCGCATGCGCGAGTCGCGCTGCGCAATAAGGATGGTCCCCGCTGTCTCTGGGATCCGTGCGTTTCCCAGCAGGCAGCGGGGGAACCTTCGGAAAGGGGCGTAGATATCTGCAGAATCTACACCCCTTTCCGCAGATATCTATGCCGGAAGTGGGTGCAGATACCTGTACTGTACAGGTACCTGCACCCCCCTCCCCCCCTGAAAGGTGCCAATTGTGGCGCCGGAGGGGGGGAGGATTCCAATGAGCGGAAGCTCCACTTTAAGGTGGAGCTCCGCTTTAATGTATCATGAGATGTAGCTATACCAATTTTTAGAAGAGGGTTCCCTGAGACCAGGTAGTCAACTCAAGAGTACCTAGGTGTTGAACAGGTTGAGAAAGGCGGCTTTAACCCTGAAAATTTGATTGAACGCTTGAACCAAACAAACGTTTTCTTCGGTAAAGCAGGTCGTACTTGCTCCAGCAAAAAAAAAAAAAAAAGAAGAAGAACAGCGATCTGTAATTCTAGCATTCTGTAAATATAATTTAGACTCACCAAGCTGGCCTTCCTCTCCATCACCCACCACTGATAATGAGACACATTACCCAGTACAATGTCTGCCATCTGCGTGTTTTCTGATTACAGTTTCATGTCTTGCCTAACGGTGCCAAATTCTTCCTTCCAAATTGGCAGCCAATAAGAGGACTAAAATTATCCGGGCCTGATTTACATTATAAATTATTTTCTTTTCTTAATGGCCTTTAAGTGGCACACTTAGCGTTCCCTTTTCATGTTGGAGAAATTTCCATCGTTCATCAAGTGCGAGGCTTTCCACGCCTAATCTGACTCACCATCCGGATAATTCTGTATTCCACTACCAGACCGTGATTTATCACAAGTCTTCGGCTGTTATAAAGGCTACTTCCTTTTGCGCCCTTGTTGGTAGTCATCGGGAAGGTATAGGTTTCCCGTAACGGCCCATTCACCGTAAATGATACGTTCGCGTTTGTTCAAACATATGTGGAAGAAGTTTTCAGAGGCTCCTATTTTTTCCGAGTGGAGAAGCTTAACCGGTCTCTGTAGAGTAATATCTACGGTGTTTGGCCTTTAATACGTTCGTGGGGCTTGGTAAAAATTAATAATGTAATGCTTGTACAAGATTTTTGTTTTGTTTTTTTCTCTGGTATCTGTGCTTTCTCTCCTCTTATGTATTTGTTAATGCGTACATTAAGCCAGATGCATGGGGTGTTAGGGTATACGGTCATATATATTGCATCATTACATGACTTTTAAATCCTCATGGGACTCTTGATAGAGACCACCCAACATGGAATGAAAATAGAATTTTGGTTGCTGTGATTCATTCAAGAAAGAAGAGGCTTCAATACATGTTAATTAATGTTAATTAAAGTAAAGTCTATACAGCAGTAGACTTTGTATGAATAAGCAAAGGGGCAAAAGTCCTTCACCATTAAGCAAGACTAACACCCCCATTCACATTGAGCAACTTGTCATGTGACTTTGGACATCAACGTCGCACGACCGCGCAATTGTCGGTTAAAGTAACGCAGTGCAGTATCGCAAAAAATGGTCATGGGGGGGGGGGGGGGTTAAAACATTCCAGGGGGTGAAGTGGTTAATGAAGCACATGTTGATTTCCTCCTTGTACTCCGAGACCTTTTCTAATTCGTTACACAATGTATATGAATGAAGAGTGCAGCAGCTGGTAAATCGTTCATTTCTGCTCCGTCTACTGGGATGTCAGCTATCATAATAATAGTGTCCTGCTGGGGATCACCCCAACCAGAGCCGGCTCAGTGTGGGGGAAATACAAGGCATGGCATGTGCACTGCTCTATGCACACTACAAATCCCATAGTCCGTAATCCATAGTCCATAATCTATAGTCCAAAATCCATAATCCATAGCCCATAATCCATAGTCCATTATCCATAGTCCATTGTCCATAATACATAGTCTATAATCCATAGTCCATTATACATAGTCCAAAATCCATAATCCATAGTCCATAATCTATAGTCCATTATACATAGTCCATAATCCATAGTCCATGGTCCATATTACATAGTCCATAATCCATAGTCTGTAACCCATAGTCCATAATCCATAGGCCGTAATCCATAATCCATATTACATAGTCCATAATCCATAGTCCATAATTCATAGTCCATATTACATAGTCCATATAACATAGTCCATATTACATAGTTCATATTACATAATCCATAATCCATAGTCCACTATACATAGTCCATAATCCATGGTCCATTATACATAGTCCATAACCCATAGGCCATAATCCATATTCCATAACCCATAGTCCATTATACATAGTCCATTATACATGGTCTATAATCCATATTACATATTCCATAATCCATAGTCCATATTCCATAGTCAATAATCCATAGTCCATATTCCATAGTCCATAATCCAAAATCCATTATGCATTGTTCATAATCCATAGTCCATTATACATAGTCCATATTGCATAGTCCATAATCCATAATCCATAGTCCATTATACATAGTCCATAATCCATAGTCCATAATTCATAGTCCATATTACATAATCCATATAACATAGTCCATATTACATAGTTCATATTACATAATCCATAATCCATAGTCCACTATACATAGTCCATAACCCATAGGCCATAATCCATATTCCATAACCCATAGTCCATAATCCATAGTCCATTATACATAGTTTATAATCCATATTACATATTCCATAATCCATAGTCCATATTCCATAGTCAATAATCCATAGTCCATATTACATAGTCCATATTCCATAGTCCATATTACATAGTCCATAATCCAAAATCCATTATGCATTGTTCATAATCCATAGTCCATTATACATAGTCCATATTGCATAATCCATAGTCCATTATACATAGTCCATGTTGCATAGTCCATAATCCATAATCCATAGTCCATTATACATAGTCCATAATCCATAGACTATAATCCATAGTCCACAATCCATAGTCCATAACCCATAGTCCATAACCCATAGTCCATTATACATAGTCCATAATCCATAATCCATAGTCCATTATACATAGTCCATATCACATAGTCCATAATCCATAATCCATAAAATTATATTTTATTCTATTCTTCTTTTTCTACGCTATTCCTCTATTTTCTATTCTATTTTATTCTGATCTTTTATTTTATATTCTATTTCATTCTATTCTATTTTATTTTCTATTCTAGTCCTTTATTTTCTATTCTATCCCTTTATATTCTTTTTTAATCTTTTTATTCTTTTATTTTGTATTCTGTTCTGCTTTACACTATTATATTCTATTTATTTATTTTCTATTCTTTTTTTTTCTATTCTATTTTTTTCTATTCTATTTGAATTCACATGTATTCTATTTGAAATTAAAATTTCAGAAGATAGTTATATTCTATTTTATTCTATTCTATTTTTTTATTCTATTCTTTTATTTTCTATTCTATTTTATTCTGTTCTTTTATTTTCTATTCTATTCTCTTCTTTTATTTTCTATTCTATGCTCTTCTTTTATTTTCTACTCTATCCTTTGATATGCTATTCAAAATTTTTTTATTTTGTATTCTGTTCTGTTTTACACTATTATATTTATTCACTTATTTCTATTCTATTATTTTCTATTCTGAAATTTAAATTCAATTTGAAAACTATTCGAATTGAATTTGAAAATGATTTGGATTAGATTAGAATTCTAATTTTGTCCAAAATTAAAATTTCATTATTTTAGATTAATTAAAATGTGTTACTATTGTAATTCAGATACTCGGATACATCTGAATTTCCGAATAACAAAACGTTTGTCTGAACGCACATGTCTAAGCCCCTGTACAAACGGTCGGAGATTCAGACAACCAAATCCGTCGGATTCTGTCCGTCGGATTTTGTCTGACGGATCTTGTCCGAAACTGTTGCATACACACGGTCGGACAAAGTTGTTGGAAAATCCGATCTTTCAGAACGTGATGACGTAATTTCGTTACGACGGGGCTATGTTCAGGCTAGTAGCCAATAGCTTTCATGTAGAAATTTGATCTGAGCATGCGTGGCACTTTGTCCAATCGGAATTATCTACACATGATCGGAGTATGTCCGATCGGAGCATTTTGTCCGAAAATATTTCCGGCAAGTTGGAAAATTTGGTCCGATGGATATTCCGACGGAAACAGTCCGATGTACACCACACACAGTCGGAATATCCGACAAAACGCTCCGATCGGACACATTCCGTCTGAATCTCCGACCGTGTGTACAAGGGCTAAGCCCTTGTACACACGGTCGGACATTCTGACATTCGGAAAATGTCTGATCGGACCGTTTTGTCAGATAATCCGACCGTGTGTGGTGTACATCGGACTGTTTCCGTTGGAATATCCAACCGACAAAGTTTTAGCCCTTGTACACACAGTCGGAGAATCTGTCGGAATGTGTCCTATCGGACCGTTTTGTTGGATAATCCGACTGTGTGTGGTCTGCATCGGACTGTTTCCATCGGAATATCCGTCGGACCCAATTTTCCAACTTGCTGGAGATATTTTCCGACAAACTGGTCCGATTGGATATACTCCCATCATGTGTAGAGAATTCCGATCTGACAAAGTGCCACACATGCTCAGATCAAATTCCTACACCAAAGCTATTGGCTACTAGCCTGAACGTAGTCCCGTCGTAACGAAATAACGTCATCACGTTCTGAACGATCGGATTTTCCGACAACTTGGTCCGACTGTGTGTATGCAACAGTTTCGGACACAATCCGTCGGACAAAATCCGTCGGACAAAATCCAACAGATTTGATTGGCAGTATGTCCAACCGTGTGTACAAGGGCTTAGAGCTGGGCTATAAAATTTTCCGATACAACATGATCCGATCGGACTTTGTCCGATCGTTTGTAGAGAATTCCGATCGGACAAAGTGCCACGCATGCTCAGATCAGATTCCTAGACCAAAGCTATTGGCTACTAGGCTGAACGTAGTCCCGTCGTAACAAAATAACGTCATCACGTTCCGAACAATTGGATTTTCCGACAACTTTGTCCGACCGTGTGTATGCAACACCAGTTT
The DNA here is from genome assembly GCF_037356315.1 of Lithobates pipiens. NCBI lineage: Eukaryota > Metazoa > Chordata > Amphibia > Anura > Ranidae > Lithobates > Lithobates pipiens. The sequence continues at coordinate 20,042,106 of NW_027507764.1, read as the reverse complement.
CGGACAAAATCCGACGGACAAAATCCGACGGATTATGTTGTCAGAATGTCCGGCCGTGTGTACAAGGGCTTATACATACTGCTGTAGAATGTTTTCTTTTTAAACCAGTTTAGCGTAACTTAAGTTCATTTAATTTTTGTCACATAACACATTACTACAAGATGCCAATCTGCTAAATGTGGATCTTTCTGTAACATAATTTTTTTTTTTTTATTGTTTTGAATTTCTTAGCCCTTGTACACACGGTCGGAGATTCCGAGAATGTGTCCTATCGGACCGTTTTGTCGGATATTCTGACTGTGTGTGGTCTCCATCAGACTGTTTCTGTCGGAGTATCAGACGGACCAAGTTTTCCAACTTGTTGGTAAAATTTTCCGACAAAATGCTCCGATCGGACATACTCCGATCATGTGTAGAGAATTCCGATCTGACCAAGTGCCACGCATGCTCAGATAAAATTCCTACATCAAAGCTATTGGCTACTAGCCTGATGGTAGTCCCATCGTAACGAAATTACGTCATCACGTTCTGAACGATCGGATTTTCCCACAACTTAGTCCGACCGTGTGTATGCAACAGTTTCGGGCAAAATCCGTCTGACAAAATCTGACGGATTTGGTTGTCGGAATCTCCAAACGTGTGTACAAGGGCTAAGACAGTATCATTAAAAAAAAAAAAAATCATAGAGAACAGTAAAGACTGGATCCAAAAATTGAGAATTCCTTTTCTCGGGTAACAATTTCTCATCTTCCCTGGATAGACCACAAATCTACCCCTAAGGAATACACCACCCACCCTTTAATAGGTCCTACAATGCTAAACTTCAGATCAGCATGCAAAAACCTGAATCTAACTTCCGTCACCTGGACCCATGACCCCACTGGATCGGAACCCCCCCCCCCCGATTTCCCACCAGTCTCAGAAACTGACTGATCCCCCACCTGGACCCCCAATCACAGCACAACAATTTTTCCACAACGACAAGCTCCTTTCATACCAGGAAATATCTTCTAAATTTCCAGACCACCACGTCCATTTTTTTACATTTCTCCAGATCAGACATTTCTTTCACAATGCCAAACCCAACACCCAATGGCACAGGGACTACACCACTTTCGAAGCACTTTGCACTGGTAGAGGATCTCAGAGACATTTGATCTCGGCTGTATATGCACTCCTGTCCACAAAGTGTAACCCCAAAGATAATAAACTCACCCGACAATGGGAGGCTGAGCTAGCCCTGAATTTGTTGGAGGAGGAACGAGGTAGCATGCTTAGCCACATCCATAAAGGACCCATCAATGTCTCTACTCAAGAAAATAGATACAAAATTTACTCCAGATGGTACCGCACCCCGGACAAGTTCCACAAATTCCAACCCAGTGTCTCCCCGCTATGCTGGAGATGCAGCGCAGCCCAACGCCCCCTTACTTCATATATGGTGGGAATGTCCGCTTATACAACCGTTCTGGACTGAAGTCCAAAGCATGATTACTCAAATCACATCATACATCTCAGACGTCACTCCAGCACAATATTTACTGCATCACACATCACTTCCTTTCTTGGCCTACAAGAAATCCCTAACCTTACACCCAGGGCAGGACTTACCATTGGGCTTGACTGGGCTCAAGCCCATGGGCCCTGCCCAATAGGGGGCCCCTCCGAGACACATAGCCGAGTGTACTCGGCTCAGCTCTGCTCACAGTCACGCCCAGTCCCGGCCTATGATGGACATAACACAGGGACTGGGCGTGACTGTGAGCCGAGCCGAGTACACTACTCTCAGGTCAGCTCGGGACTGCGAGAGGACCCGAGAGCTGCCGAGAGGACCCGAGAGCTGCCGAGAGGACCCGAGAGCTGCCGAGAGGACCCAAGAGCCGCCAAGAGGACCCAAGAGCCGCCGAGAGGACCCAAGAGCCGCCGAGAGGACCCAAGAGCTGCCGAGAGGACCCAAGAGCCGCCGAGAGGACCCAAGAGCTGCCGAGAGGACCCAAGAGCCGCCGAGAGGACCCAAGAGCCGCCGAGAGGACCCAAGAGCCGCCGAGAGGACCCAAGAGCCGCCGAGAGGACCCAAGAGCTGCCGAGAGGACCCAACAGCTGCCGAAATACACAGGACTCTGTATCTCGGCGGTGCCATTTTTAAACTTCAAGACTGCAATGACAAGGCTGCAAATGACACTGACAAGGCTACAGATGGATGGGCAAGGCTACAAATGGATGCTGATAAGGCTACTTTGATGGGCATTTAAATGAAAGTTTTTGTCAAACTTCCCTCCTAAAAGTTTTTTTCCTTAAAATTCCTGCCTAAACTTGGGGTGCGTGTTATATGCCGGCTCGTGTTATATGCCGATAAATACGATAATGTATAGAAGGTAGGGTCCGAAAGTGACTCAAGCCCAGGGGCCCCCACCACCTTAAGTACTGCCCTGCTTACACCTCATTAATGCTGCCAATCACTGTATAACAGCCCACTGGAGAAGCACTAACCCCCCCCCCCCCCCCCCCAACCATTTCTGGTTGGCTCCATCGCATAGAGAAAACAGCAGAGATGGAAAACTTAATTCTAAAGATAACCCGACCAGGTTTAGGAAGACTTGGGCTTGTTGGATACACTATAGGGAATCCACGAAAGGTAACCAACCTAATCCATAACTAACTGAATCGGGAAGACCAACCTGAGAACTACCACGATCCATCAATTCTCCATCATCCCCGCCTTCCCTCCTCCACCCCCCCACATCCCCCCCTCACAGGACCAATTCACCCTACAACACATGAATGTCCAGATAACCATAACCGCTCCCTAACCTAGGGAAATACTAGTTCTGGTATACAAAAGACCAGGGCTTTTTTTTTCTCAAAGAATAGGTGCAGGAACCCCCCCCCCCCCTTATGAGTCACCCTTCGTCTAAAACTCCCTACCCACCCCCGATCACTGTCTCTTGGCTCCGCCCCCTACCCACCTCCCAGTACCGCTCCTTTTGGAGAGTACAGAACCAAGTAGCAACAGACCCCACCACAGCAACAATAGATGCCCCAACACAGAACGACAGACCTCCCCCCAGCAACAATGGACCCCCCCCACAATAAAATACCACCCCCGCAACAATAGACCTCCCCACAAAAAAAAAAAGAGATCCCCTTGTGACAATAGATCCCCCAGCAGTCAGCATCAATTGACCCTCCAGCACTGAATGTATTCTATGGCAAGGTGTGCTGGAGGTGTGCGTTCCCCCACGTTCCCGCTGAAAAAAAGCCCTGCGAAAGACTATCCCTGGAAAACCACGTAAGATCTTGAACAACCTACACATGGGGTACATTCAGTCAACACACAATGAGGCTCACTTTAACTTCTCAGTGAACCATACCTGACTAAAAACTCCTAATGGAAATTATTGCCCCCGCCCACTCACGGCATGATCCCTTTAGGGGTGAGTGGGTTCTGTGGTGGCATGTCGTGGTTTACCCTTCTCTTTCACTCGGAGCCCCATTCAATCTTATTCACTCTTCCCCAACCCCCTAAAAACACAATTTTCAGGAACACACCACGGCCTCGCCAACAATAAACAAATTAACCTTGATTAAGACCGTATATATGTTGAGATACCACAGTATTAATGAGATTCTCATTTGAGAAATGTAAGCAGTTGATGAGTATACATTCATTCTCTGTTCCGACTGTAAGATGTATCTTACTTATTTGTTCGCTGTAACCTTTCTTATTGTATCTGTTAACATGAAAACTGTAATAAAAGTTATAAAAAAAAAAAACATTATTTGGTTGCAAATGGTAGAGGAAGAAGAAAAACAGCCTAAGTCCAATTATTCTTAAAATTCATTAAGAATAGTAGGGCCAGATCTAGCCTGTCTGATGTGGGGGAATGAAATGTCAGGGAGGCAGAGAATGCAAGGTCAGCAGGGCAGTGTACAGGGGTTAGCAGGGCAGCGAACAGGGGACAGCAGGGCAGTGTACAGGGGTTAGCAGGGCAGCGAACAGGGGACAGCAGGGCAGTGTACAGGGGTTAGCAGGGCAGCGAACAGGGGACAGCAGGGCAGTGTGCAGGGGCTTAGCAGGGCAGAGGATGGGAGGTCAGCAGGGGAGTGTACAAGAGTCAGTAGGGCAGTGTGCAGACAGTTATTAGGGCAGGGGGACAGGGGTCAGCAGGGCAGAGGATGGGAGGCCAGCAGGGGAGTGTACAAGAGTCAGTAGGGCAGTGTGCAGGCAGTTAGTAGGGCAGGGGACAGGGGTCAGCAGGGCAGAGGATGGGAGGCCAGCAGGGGAGTGTACAGGGGTCAGTAGGGCAGAGGATAGGGGTCAACAGTGCAGATGACAGGGGTCAGCAGGATGGAGAACAGGGATTATCAGGGTAGAAGACAGGGATCAGTAGGGCAGAAAAAAGGGGGTCAGCAGGGCAAAAAATAGTGGTCAGAAGGGCAGTATACTGGGGTCAGCAGGGTGGAGAACAGGGGTCAGTGGGGCAGTGTACATGGGTCAGCAGGGCAATGTACAGGGGTCAGCCTGGCAATGTACAGGGGTCAGCGGGGCAGTATACAGGGGTCAGTGGGGCAGTATACAGGGGTCAGCGGGACAGTGTTCATGAGTCAACGAGGCAGTGTACAGGGGTCAGCGGGGCAGCGTACATGGGTCAGCGAGGCAATATACAGGGGTCAGTGGGGCAGTGTACAGGAGTCAACAGGGCAGTGTACAGGGGTCAGCAGGGCAGTGTACAGGACTCAACGGGGTAGCGTACATGGGTCAGAGGGCAGTGTACAGGGGTCAGCGGGGCAGTGTACATGGGTCAGCAGGGCAATGTACAGGGGTCAGCCTGGCAATGTACAGGGGTCAGCGGGGCAGTATACAGGGGTCAGTGGGGCAGTATACAGGGGTCAGCGGGACAGTGTTCATGAGTCAACGAGGCAGTGTACAGGGGTCAGCGGGGCAGCGTACATGGGTCAGCGAGGCAATATACAGGGGTCAGTGGGGCAGTGTACAGGAGTCAACAGGGCAGTGTACAGGGGTCAGCAGGGCAGTGTACAGGAGTCAACGGGGTAGCGTACATGGGTCAGAGGGCAGTGTACAGGGGTCAGCGGGGCAGTGTACCATCCTCAGCAGGAATTCAATGTACAGGGGTCAGTGTACAGGGGCCAGCGGGCCAGTGTACAGGGGTCAGTGTACAGGGGTGAGCTCCTCCTCCCATCCCCACACTGCACATAGCCTGGGCACTTGGTCGATCTACTCCTCCCCACACAGAGCATAAGTGAGATCGGATTCCCTTACGACACAACCTTGATTTTCATAGTGTGTAGCTCGCTAATGCAGCTGCGCTGCCATTCTAATTTGGCAATTTCACAGGTCAGAACTGCAACATTGCAACTAGCTATGCACTGTGCAGATTGAGGCTACACACTCACACTATAAAGATTGAGGCTGTGTCTGTAAGGGAATCCTATCTCAGCTATGTGCTGTGTGGGTAGTGCAGGCAGGTCAGTAGAGTAAAGGATAGGGGTCAATAAGGCATTGTACGGGGTCAGACTCAGCAGAGAATGGGACAGGGTTATGGGTGGCAGAGAACTCAGCAGAGTTCCTCCTCCCATCTCCGCACTGCCCATAGCCTGGGCAATCAGCCGATCTATTCCCCCCCACACATAGCTGAGATCGGATTCCCTTACAGACACAGCCTCGATCTTCATAGTGTGTAGCTGGTTACTGCAGCTACGCTGCGCTAAGGGAGCCCTATCTCAGCTCTGTGCTGTGTGGGTAGTGCAGGCAGTGCCAGGACAAGGTCATCTAGCACCCAGGGTAAAGGTGACAAACTGTGCCCTCCCCCTCCCCCCACCCAAGTGTGAGAATCCTGTCTCAGCATAAACCGCTCCCCCTAAAAAAAAAAAAATGCACGAATCAGCACTCACCCCCTAAGCATAATTTCCACCCGCATGCCAAAATTCTCCCCAAACAAAAATGCAAAAACGACCCCTCCTTCCAGTTCAAATCCCACCTCTCAGCACAAATCTTTGCCCCCAATCCTGCCACCCACCTCAAATCCCATCCCAATTCTCTCTCAAACCTAGCAAACATTCTCTTTCTTCTCCAAGTTACCTAGCACAAATCCTCTCCCCCAAATCCCCCCTCCCAGCATATATGCCCCCACAATCCCTTCTCCTAGCACAAATCCACCCCCATCCATTCTCCTAGCACAAATCCCACCCAATCCCCCTCCTAGTATCCCTCCCCCCCAGTACCTTCTATTAGCCAAAATTCCTCCACCCCCTCCTGGCACAAAAATCCCACCCACCCCCCCTCCCAGCACAAATCCTTTCCCTTCAATTCCCCCCCCCCCCCCCTTAAGGAAAAAATAAATCCCTCCCCCTGGCACAGCCCCCTCCATTTTACCCGTCAGAGCACAAATTCCCCCTCCCTACCCAAATCCTGCCCCCCAGCACAAACTCCCCCCAAGCCCCCCTCTTAGCTCAAATCCCCCCAAACCCTTTTCCTATCACATACCCCCCCCCCATTCCTTATACTAGCACAACTCCCCTACAATCCCCATTACACTTCCCAGCACAGATAGCCTCCCACCCCCTCCTCCACAAACATCTCAAAGCACTGATAGGCACTAGGTGGTGATACTGACGATGAGGCACTGATGGGCACTGATTGGCAGCACTGGTGGGCACTGATGGGTGGCACTGATGGGCACTAGTAGATGGCACTAATAGGTGACACTGGTGATGAGGCACTGATGGGCACTGATTGGCAGCACTAATGGGCACTGATAGGCAGCACTGATCGGCACTAGTAGGTGGAAGTAATAGGTGACACTGATGATGAGGCACTGATGGGCACTGATTGGCAGCACTAGTGGGCACTGATGGGCACTAATTGACAGCACTGGTGGGCACTGATAGGCGGCACTGATGGACACTTGTCGGTTGTACTGATAGGTGACACTGATGATGAGGCACTGGTGGGCACTGATGGGCACTGATTGGCAGCACCAGTAGACACTGATGGGCACTGATTGGCAGCACTGGTGGGCACTGATAGGCGGCACTGATGGGAACTAGTAGGTGGCACTGATAGGTGACACTGATAATGAGGCACTAATGAGCACTGATTGGCAGCACTGGTGGGCACTGTTAGGACTGCACTGATAATCAGGACTAGTGATGGCCGAACGGTTCGCCCGGCGGTCGTTTCGCGGCGAATTTCCGACATTCGCGGTCCGCACGTTCGAACGCCTTTTTCCGTCGTTCGCCGCGGCGGACTTACGTGTTTAATGTATACAAGAACTTTAACCTTTGGTGACACGTTTATCATGTGATACAGGACAGCCAATTGAGACATGACAGCACATGGACACTTGTACATTCCCCCTAACCTATAAATACACCCGATCCGGTGGCCATTTTACATTCTTTCTTCTGTTAAGATAGGGACAGGTTCCTGTGTGGAGTAGGGAGAGATAAACCACTAGCTATTTGGTACACAAAAGTTCTTTTCAGGACTGGTATAGGTGTTAGGTGTTGATAGGTTTGCTGTGCTGCTGATTCTTGCAGCAGCCTGAGTGTCTTTTGTTAGTTTAGAGAAAGGGAAAGGACGGTGTATGCTACAGGGACAGCCAGATTAGTCTTTCATCATCATCATCATCATCATCATCATCATTAGCTGTTACTATCAAGGTCCACAAAAGAGCTGTTCCAGTAACCACTAATCGTTCTCTTTTTTTGCCAATTTGTATAGGGACAGGAAGGAAGCAGTGTTGTCAGGCAGTGAGGGTAATTTTAAAGACTTGCTGTTATTATTAGTTCCACAAAGGTTCTTTTCAGGACTGGTATCAGTGGTACAGTAATAGGCTTGTACATGTATAATATTCTTTCTTCCAAATATAGAAAGGATATTATACTTGACTGCTGCCCTTCTGCTGCAGTCTGCTAAACATTCACAACTCACTTGTTCCACAAAAGTTCTTATAAGGACTGGTAACTTGGTATAGGGTGCTACGGTACATAGGCTTGAGTGCGGTACAGTCTGCTGTTCTGTAAGGACCGCTATCGGTCCACAATAGATAGGGTTGACGTGCACCACTGCTGACCGCTGCCCTATACTGCAGCAGTCCTTCAGCGGTATAGGGACTGACGTACAGTCTGCTAATCACTAACACACAACCTGCTTGTTCCACAAAAGTTCTTATAAGGACTGGTAACTTGGTATAGGGTGCTACGGTACATAGGCTTGAGTGCGGTACAGTCTGCTGTTCTGTAAGGACCGCTATCGGTCCACAATAGATAGGGTTGACGTGCACCACTGCTGACCGCTGCCCTATACTGCAGCAGTCCTTCAGCGGTATAGGGACTGACGTACAGTCTGCTAAAAACTAATACACAACCTGCTTGGTCCACAAAAGTTCTTATAAGGACTGGTAACTTGGTATAGGGTGCTACGGTACATAGGCTTGAGTGCGGTACAGTCTGCTGTTCTGTAAGGACCGCTATCGGTCCACAATAGATAGGGTTGACGTGCACCACTGCTGACCGCTCACCTATACTGCAGCAGTCCTTCAGCGGTATAGGGACTGACGTACAGTCTGCTAAACACTAATACACAACCTGCTTGTTCCACAAAAGTTCTTATAAGGACTGGTAACTTGGTATAGGGTGCTACGGTACATAGGCTTGAGTGCGGTACAGTCTGCTGTTCTGTAAGGACCGCTATCGGTCCACAATAGATAGGGTTGACGTGCACCACTGCTGACCGCTCACCTATACTGCAGCAGTCCTTCAGCGGTATAGGGACTGACGTACAGTCTGCTAAACACTAACACACAACCTGCTTGTTCCACAAAAGTTCTTATAAGGACTGGTAACTTGGTATAGGGTGCTACGGTACATAGGCTTGAGTGCGGTACAGTCTGCTGTTCTGTAAGGACCGCTATCGGTCCACAATAGATAGGGTTGACGTGCACCACTGCTGACCGCTCACCTATACTGCAGCAGTCCTTCAGCGGTATAGGGACTGACGTACAGTCTGCTAAACACTAACACACAACCTGCTTGTTCCACAAAAGTTCTTATAAGGACTGGTAACTTGGTATAGGGTGCTACGGTACATAGGCTTGAGTGCGGTACAGTCTGCTGTTCTGTAAGGACCGCTATCGGTCCACAATAGATAGGGTTGACGTGCACCACTGCTGACCGCTCACCTATACTGCAGCAGTCCTTCAGCGGTATAGGGACTGACGTACAGTCTGCTAAACACTAATACACAACCTGCTTGTTCCACAAAAGTTCTTATAAGGACTGGTAACTTGGTATAGGGTGCTACGGTACATAGGCTTGAGTGCGGTACAGTCTGCTGTTCTGTAAGGACCGCTATCGGTCCACAATAGATAGGGTTGACGTGCACCACTGCTGACCGCTCACCTATACTGCAGCAGTCCTTCAGCGGTATAGGGACTGACGTACAGTCTGCTAAAAACTAATACACAACCTGCTTGGTCCACAAAAGTTCTTATAAGGACTGGTAACTTGGTATAGGGTGCTACGGTACATAGGCTTGAGTGCGGTACAGTCTGCTGTTCTGTAAGGACCGCTATCGGTCCACAATAGATAGGGTTGACGTGCACCACTGCTGACCGCTCACCTATACTGCAGCAGTCCTTCAGCGGTATAGGGACTGACGTACAGTCTGCTAAACACTAACACACAACCTGCTTGTTCCACAAAAGTTCTTATAAGGACTGGTAACTTGGTATAGGGTGCTACGGTACATAGGCTTGAGTGCGGTACAGTCTGCTGTTCTGTAAGGACCGCTATCGGTCCACAATAGATAGGGTTGACGTGCACCACTGCTGACCGCTCACCTATACTGCAGCAGTCCTTCAGCGGTATAGGGACTGACGTACAGTCTGCTAATCACTAACACACAACCTGCTTGTTCCACAAAAGTTCTTATAAGGACTGGTAACTTGGTATAGGGTGCTACGGTACATAGGCTTGAGTGCGGTACAGTCTGCTGTTCTGTAAGGACCGCTATCGGTCCACAATAGATAGGGTTGACGTGCACCACTGCTGACCGCTGCCCTATACTGCAGCAGTCCTTCAGCGGTATAGGGACTGACGTACAGTCTGCTAATCACTAACACACAACCTGCTTGTTCCACAAAAGTTCTTATAAGGACTGGTAACTTGGTATAGGGTGCTACGGTACATAGGCTTGAGTGCGGTACAGTCTGCTGTTCTGTAAGGACCGCTATCGGTCCACAATAGATAGGGTTGACGTGCACCACTGCTGACCGCTCACCTATACTGCAGCAGTCCTTCAGCGGTATAGGGACTGACGTACAGTCTGCTAAACACTAATACACAACCTGCTTGTTCCACAAAAGTTCTTATAAGGACTGGTAACTTGGTATAGGGTGCTACGGTACATAGGCTTGAGTGCGGTACAGTCTGCTGTTCTGTAAGGACCGCTATCGGTCCACAATAGATAGGGTTGACGTGCACCACTGCTGACCGCTGCCCTATACTGCAGCAGTCCTTCAGCGGTATAGGGACTGACGTACAGTCTGCTAAACACTAATACACAACCTGCTTGGTCCACAAAAGTTCTTATAAGGACTGGTAACTTGGTATAGGGTGCTACGGTACATAGGCTTGAGTGCGGTACAGTCTGCTGTTCTGTAAGGACCGCTATCGGTCCACAATAGATAGGGTTGACGTGCACCACTGCTGACCGCTCACCTATACTGCAGCAGTCCTTCAGCGGTATAGGGACTGACGTACAGTCTGCTAATCACTAACACACAACCTGCTTGTTCCACAAAAGTTCTTATAAGGACTGGTAACTTGGTATAGGGTGCTACGGTACATAGGCTTGAGTGCGGTACAGTCTGCTGTTCTGTAAGGACCGCTATCGGTCCACAATAGATAGGGTTGACGTGCACCACTGCTGACCGCTGCCCTATACTGCAGCAGTCCTTCAGCGGTATAGGGACTGACGTACAGTCTGCTAAACACTAATACACAACCTGCTTGGTCCACAAAAGTTCTTATAAGGACTGGTAACTTGGTATAGGGTGCTACGGTACATAGGCTTGAGTGCGGTACAGTCTGCTGTTCTGTAAGGACCGCTATCGGTCCACAATAGATAGGGTTGACGTGCACCACTGCTGACCGCTGCCCTATACTGCAGCAGTCCTTCAGCGGTATAGGGACTGACGTACAGTCTGCTAAACACTAATACACAACCTGCTTGGTCCACAAAAGTTCTTATAAGGACTGGTAACTTGGTATAGGGTGCTACGGTACATAGGCTTGAGTGCGGTACAGTCTGCTGTTCTGTAAGGACCGCTATCGGTCCACAATAGATAGGGTTGACGTGCACCACTGCTGACCGCTGCCCTATACTGCAGCAGTCCTTCAGCGGTATAGGGACTGACGTACAGTCTGCTAAACACTAATACACAACCTGCTTGGTCCACAAAAGTTCTTATAAGGACTGGTAACTTGGTATAGGGTGCTACGGTACATAGGCTTGAGTGCGGTACAGTCTGCTGTTCTGTAAGGACCGCTATAGGTCCACAATAGATAGGGTTGACGTGCACCACTGCTGACCGCTCACCTATACTGCAGCAGTCCTTCAGCGGTATAGGGACTAAGAGTTTTGTCACAGGGTCATTTAAAAAATGACATGCAGAGGAAGAGGCAGGCCCTTCCGCAGGGGTGGTAGGGGTAGGGCAGGAGCAACAGGCTTGAGCCAAAGTGGGAAGTTGCAGAAGGTGCGTTCAATTACTTTAAAGGATGCACCAGACTTGGTTGAGTGGCTCGCTCAGCCTTACTCTTCTGCACCCTCCTCATCCTCTCGATCTGCACCCTCTTCTTCACTCTCTGCTATGTGCACCCCCAAAGACACTACCACCAACAACACGACCACCACCACCACCACCACATACCTTCCGCTTGAGTCACTGGAATTATTTTCCGATCCATATCAAGAGGACATTTCTGATGCGCAGCCACTCTTGGTATTGGATCAGGAAGAGGAGGTAGCAACAAGCGCTACTCAGCAGTCTGACGCCAGTACCCAGATCAGCCCAAGGAGGAGGTTGGTCCCCGGTGTTGCTGCCTACTCCGAGATCTCTACTTATAGCGGTGGGGAAGGTGACGTTGATGATGACGTGTCTAGTGATGTCACGTGGGTGCCCACAAGAGAGGAAGAGGAGGGGAGTTCAGAGGGAGATATGGACCAGCAGATAGGGAGGAGAAGCAGCAATGACTTACATTGCACAGCAGGGACAAAGCAGACTGCAAATGTATCAGGAGCGAGTCATCGACCATGTACGGTCACATCTGGCGCTCCCAGGACACCGGCACATGGCTCCGCAGTGTGGGCTTTTTTTAACGTGTCCGCTGCTGACAATAGCGTTGCCATCTGCAATCTTTGCAGTCAACGCGTTAGTCGCGGTAAGCCCAATACTCACCTAGGGACGACCGCCTTAAGAAGGCACATGAGCAGCCATCACCGAGCCCAGTGGGAGCAACGGAACACACAAAGCCACACTGCAGGCTCTCACCGTCCAGCCTCGTCTTCTACTTCTCCTTCTCCTCTCTCCTCACAATTGTCCTCCACTCCACCTTCCATCACGCCAAGCTCACATTTTTCTGCAAAAAGGCAGGCTTCCGTGGGCCTAATGTTTGAGCGTAAAAAAATGATGATGCCGGATAACCCTCTTGCCCAACGGTTGGCGGCTGGCTTGTCAGAACTCATAGCCCGCCAACTACTGCCATATAAACTGGTGGACTCGGAGGCCTTTCGCAAATTTGTGGCCATTGGAACACCACAATGGAAGGTCCCAGGAAGGAAGTATTTCTCAGAGAAGGGCATCCCAGAGCTATATGGCCATGTTCAGCGGCAAGTGAATGTATCTCTGGCACACAGTGTCGGTGCCAAGATACATCTGACCACAGACACGTGGTCTAGCAAACACGGGCAGGGAAGGTATATCAGTTTTACTGCCCACTGGGTGAACCTTCTGACGGCCGTCAAGCATGTAACCCGTGGCACCCGTGTAGATTTGGTTTTACCGCCACGGATTGCATGCAGGCCTGACTCTTCTTCTCCTCCTCCTACTCCATCCTCCTCCCTCTCCTCCTCAGCTGCCTCCTCCTTTTCCGCTGCTAGCGTCTCTTCCACTGCACCGCCCAAGCTCCCCAGAACCTATTCCACATGCCAGGTGAGACGTTGCCATGCCGTGCTGCGTCTGTTGTGCCTGGAAGCAAAGAGCCACACTGGCCCGGCACTCCTTTCAGCTTTGCGTTCACAGGCAGATGAGTGGCTAACACCGCTCAATTTGACAGTTGGTAAAGTGGTGTGTGACAACGGTGCCAATCTGCTTAGCGCATTGAAACAGGGCAAAATCACGCACGTGCCGTGCATGGCACACGTCTTAAACTTGGTCGTGCAGCGATTCCTTGTCAAATACCCTGGGGTCCAGGACATCTTGCGGCAGGCAAGGAAAATCTCGGCCCATTTCAGAAGATCTTACACGGCCATGGCTCGCCTTGCTGACATTCAGCGGCGACACCATCTGCCGGTCAGACGTCTTATTTGCGATTGCCCGACGCGATGGAACTCAACCTTCTATATGCTTGATAGGCTGCTCCAGCAGAAACGTGCAGTTAACGTCTACCTGTATGAACTCTGCGAAAGAAACGGTTCTGGGGAGCTGGGTTTTTTTTCACCGCGCCAGTGGCTGCTCATGCGCGACACATGCAGACTTCTGCGGCCATTTGAGGAGATCACCAAACTGGTCAGTCGCAGCCATGGCGCCATCAGTGACATGGTACCTTATGCCTTCTTTCTGGAGCGTGCATTGCGTCGTGTCATTGATCAGGCTGTGGAGGAGCAGGAGCGGGAAGATGAGGAAGTCGCAATGCTGGATGAATTCCCAGGGGGGGCTACTCTATCTGAGACAAGTCAACAACAGGAGTCTGATGAGGAGTCAGAGGAGGATGGTGCCGGGGCGGATGAGCAGGAGCAAGAAGAGCATGCTTTAAACCTTTCTGGGATCCCTGTTGTGCGAGGATGGGGAGAGGAGAATGAAGAGGACGACATTATCCTGGATGATGAGCAGGAGCCAGGCCACCACACCGCTTCCACTTTAGTGCAAATGGGGGCCTTCATGCTCCAGTGTTTTAATAGGGACCCCCGTATAAAAAGCATGAGGGTCAAGGACCAGTACTGGGTGGCAACGTACTTAGACCCCCGGTACAAACACAAAATGGCGGAAATGTTACCGCCGTCGCAGAGGGCTGTCAGAATGCAGCACTTCCAGGCCTTGCTTCGAGAAATGCTGCATTCTGCTTTTGCGTGCGCTGGCAGAGGAGCAATTCCCACTCCCAGAGAAGGATTTGCGGGTACCAATCCAACAGCGCCTGCAAGAAGAGGCCGGTTTGAAGATGTGTTGGTGACTTCGGATATGAGGTCATTCTTTCAGCCGACCCATCGACAGGTGTCATCCGGATCCAGCATCAGGGAACGCCTAGACCGTCAGGTGTCCGACTACATTGGGTTAACGGCCGATGTGGACGCTCTGAGGAGTGATGAACCCCTAGACTACTGGGTGGGCAGGCTTGACCTCTGGCCAGAGCTTGCCCAATTTGCAATCGAACTGTTGGCTTGCCCCTCATCCAGTGTCCTGTCCGAAAGGACGTTCAGCGCAGCAGGGGGGATTGTGACCGATAAGCGTACTCGCCTAGCTCACCACAGTGTTAACTACCTCACATTTCTAAAAATGAATGAGGCATGGATCTCGGAGGAATTCAACACATGTGACCAGTAGACCATGTATATGTCTATAAACTATTTTTTTAATCAAGCACACAGACCTTCTTAATTCATTTGGCTCACTTCCTTGACCCAAAAAAGCACACCGTACTATATGCCCCTACCCTCCTCTTTGAAGAGGTTGAGCGGTGTCATATTTCTACTGGGGCTGCTTATGATATCCCTGTGCTGTGCTGACTTCCTCCTGGGGGTTCTTATTATGAAGGGATCACACTATCCCTGTGCTGTGCTGACTTCCTCCTGGGGGTTCTTATTATGAGGGGATCACACCATCCCTGTGCTGTGCTGACTTCCTCCTGGGGCTGCTTACGGTGCTGCTGTCAGTGCTGTATGTCACGGTGCTGCTGTCAGCGCTGTATGTCACGGTGCTGCTGTCAGCGCTGTATGTCACGGTGCTGCTGTCAGCGCTGTATGTCACGGTGCTGCTGTCAGCGCTGTATGTCACGGTGCTGCTGTCAGCGCTGTATGTCACGGTGCTGCTGTCAGCGCTGTATGTCACGGTGCTGCTGTCAGCGCTGTATGTCACGGTGCTGCTGTCAGCGCTGTATGTCACGGTGCTGCTGTCAGCGCTGTATGTCACGGTGCTGCTGTCAGCGCTGTATGTCACGGTGCTGCTGTCAGCGCTGTATGTCACGGTGCTGCTGTCAGCGCTGTATGTCACGGTGCTGCTGTCAGTGCTCTGTATTACGGTGCTGCTGTCAGATGCCTCTATCACGGTGCATGTGTCATTCCGGTATGTCACGCTGCTGGTGATCATCTCCTGCACCCTCTTCTTTGCCTACCCTGGTCCCTGACCTTCCCTCTCCTCCATTGCCTTCATTAGCTCCATAGTCCTGAATTGTTAGAACAATTTCCCAAATAAAATAAAAATGCTTGTAGTTATCGATCCCAAATTCAC
Source organism: Lithobates pipiens (assembly GCF_037356315.1). Classification (NCBI taxonomy): domain Eukaryota; kingdom Metazoa; phylum Chordata; class Amphibia; order Anura; family Ranidae; genus Lithobates; species Lithobates pipiens. The sequence goes on along the minus strand of NW_027507764.1, from coordinate 20,026,360 downwards.
CTCATACATGTATTATGTCATTGTCCAGATGGTGGGACTACGTTTTACCCCCTAATAATTACCACGTGGCCGCAAATTCGACATGAAGGTTTGCAAAGTTCGCCTCCCATTGAAGTCAATGGGGCCCGCGGCGAACGGTCGGTTTCGCGAACGTTTGGGTCCGTTCGCATTTCGCGTTCGCGAAACGTCCCGTCGGAAGTTCGTCCATCACTAATCAGGACACTGATTATCAGTGTAGATGTCCCCTTTTACACAAGCCGGTTACTAGGAATGAGCTTCGAGTTCGAGTCGAACTCATGTTCGACTCGAACATTGCCTGTTCGCCGAAAAGCGAACAATTTGGGGTGTTCGCTGCAAATTCGAACAGCCGCGGGACACCCTGTATAAGTCTATGGGAGAAATCTAAAGTGGGACCTGGGTTAAGTTTTAAAATTGGCTGTTTTTTCAGGAGCAGTGATTTTAATAATGCTTAAAGTGAAACAATAAAAGTGTAATATTCCTTTAAATTTCGTACCTGGGGGGTGTCTATAGTATGCCTGTAAAGGGGCGCATGTTTCCCGTGCTTAGAACTGTCCCTGCACAAAGTGTCATTTCTGCAGGAAAATAAGTAATTTAAAATCACTCGTCTATAATGAATTGTCGGCTCCGTAATACAGAGAACACTCATTGAAAGTCATTGATAAAAAAAAAGCGTGGTGTTCCCCCAAATTCAATTACCAGGCCCTTCAGGTCTGGTATGGATATTAAGGGGAACCCGCATCAAATAAAAAAAAAAAGGCGTGTAGTTCCCCCCAATAATCCATACCAGACCCTTTATCCGAGCACGCAACCTGGCAGGACACAGGAAAAGATGGGGGGACAAGAGAGCGGCCCCCCTCCCTCCTGAACCGTACCAGGCCACATGCCCTCAACATTGGGAGGATGCTTTGGGGGTCTGTGACCCCTCAAAGCACCTTGTCCCCATGTTGATGGGGACAAGGGCCTCATCCCCAAAACCCTGGCCGGTGGTTGTGGGGATCTGCGGGCGGGGGGCTCATCAGAATCTGGAAGCCCTCTTTAACAAGGGGACCCCCAGATCCCCTTGTTTGAAATGGTAAGGGGGTACAAAAGTACCCCTACCATTTCACAAAGAAAGTGTAAAAAAAATGTTCAAAAACACACACACACACACACACACACCGTTGGGAAATGTCCTTTATTAAAAATAAAAAAAGTTTAAAAAAGATTCCAGCGGTGGTAATCCACTCTTGCTATCCAGCAATGGATGATCATCTCTCCGGGGTCCAGCGATGGCTGATCTGATCCAGCGATGGGTGATCTCTCCCTCCAGCACAGCACATCCATCCTCTGTCTCCACTGGCGGAGACACTGCGGGGATCCCGGCAGCCTGACATTTCTTAGCTGAGGAGGGCGGGGCCACCCGTCACCTGACCACGCCCCCCTCTGACGCAAGGGGAAAGCCAGGCTTCCCCAGTGACGTGCGGGTAACCCCGCCCCCTCTGATGTAACGCAAACCTGCGTTACCTGAGAGGGGGGAAGGGTCACCCGTACGTCACTGGGGAAGCCCGGCTTTCCCCTTGCGTCAAAGGGGGGGGCGAGTCAGGTGACGGGTGGCCCCGTCCTCCTCAGCTAAGAAGTGTCAGGCTGCCGGGATTCCCACAGTGTCTCCGCCAGTGGAGACAGAGGATGGATGTGCTGCGCTGGAGGGAGAGATCACCCATCGCTGGACCCCGGAGAGATGATCATCCGTCGCTGGATAGCAAGAGTGGATTACCACCGCTGGAATCTTTTTTTATTTTTTTTTATTTTTAATAAAAGTATTTTCCCAACGGTGTGTGTGTGTGTGTTTTTTTAAAAAAAATTTACACTTTCTTTGTGAAATGGTAGGGGTACTTTTGTACCCCCTTACCATTTCAAACAAGGGGGGCCGGGATCTGGGGGTCCCCTTGTTAAAGGGGGCATCCAGATTCTGATAAGCCCCCCGCCCGTAGACCCCCACAACCACCGGCCAGGGTTGTGGGGATGAGGTCCTTGTCACCATCAACATGGGGACAAGGTGCTTTGAGGGGTCACAGACCCCCAAAGCATCCTCCCAATGTTGAGGGCATGTGGCCTGGTACGGTTCAGGAGGGGGGGCACTCTCTCGTCCCCCCTCTTTTCCTGTGGTCTGCCAGGTTGCGTGCTCAGATAAAGGTATGGATTTTTGGGGGGAACTCCACGCCATTTATTTTTAAATTTGGCGTGGAGTTCCCCCTAAAATCCATACCAGACCTGAAGGGTCTGGTATGGATATTTGGGTTGAACCCCACATCATTTTTTTTTATTTGACGCTGGATCCCCTTAATATCCATACCAGACCTGAAGGGCCTGGTAATTGAATTTGGGGGAACCCCATGCTTGTTTTTTTTTTATCAATTACTTTCAATGACTGTTCTCTGTATTACGGGAGCCGACAATTCATTATAGCCAGTGTGATTTTAAATGACTTTTTTTCCTGAAGAAATGACACTTTGTGCAGGGACAGTTCTAAGCATGGGAAACATGCGCCCCTTCACAGGCACACTATAGACAACCCCCCAGGCATGAAATTTAAAGGAGTATTACACTTTTATTGTTTCACTTTAAGCATTATTAAAATCACTGCTCCCGAAAAAACGCCCGTTTTTAACCAGTGGCCGTTTTTTGGACACTAGTCCAAATCATTTGGTGGAGGGGGGATTATGGTGTGGGGGTTGTTTTTCAGGGGTTGGGTTTGGCCCCTTAGTTCCAGTGAAGGGAACTCTTAAGGCGTCAGCATACCAAGACATTTTGGACAATTTCATGCTCCCAACTTCGTGGGAACAGTTTGGGGACGGCCCCTTCTTGTTCCAACATGACTGCCCACCAGTGCACAAAGCAAAGTCCATAAAGACATGGATGAGTGAGTTTGGAGTGGAGGAACTTGACTGGGCTGACCTCACTCCGATAGAACACCTTTGGGATGAATTAGAGCGGAGACTGTGAGCCAGGCCTTCTCGTCCAACATCAGTGCCTGACCTCAGTGCACTTCTGGAAGAATGGTCAAACATTCCCATAGACACCCTCTTAAACCTTGTGGACAGCCTTCCTAGAAGATTTGAAGCTGCTATAGCTGCAAAGGGTGGGCCAACTCAACATTGAACCCTACAGACTAAGACTAGGAGGCCATTAACCACTTAGCAACCGGCCCATAGCCGAATGGCGGCTACAGGGCGGTTGCTCAACTCTGGGGGGGGGGAGCGTACTATGACGTCCTCCCAGAATTACGCTCTTGTGCGCCCCCTGGGGCACGCACCCGAGAACATGCGTGGGCGTTTACCACGTGATCGCTCCGTCAAATGACAGAGCATTTCACTTGTAAACATGACAACGCCGGTTCCTCTCTCCTCTCTGTGTACCGATCGGTACATTGTGAGAGGAGAGGGGGAGAGAGCGGATGGCAGCAGCGCTCTGGGTTGGATCTGTAGTGCCCACAGCACTGCTCTGTGACAATTGCAGTCACATTTAGCCATCCATCCATCCACGCTCAGCCATCCCTCCATGCTCAGCCATACCCTGCTATACTCTACAATACTCTGCAATACCCTGCCATACCCTGCCATACCCTGCAATACTCTACAATACCCTGCAATACCCTGCAATACCCTGCAATATCCTGCCATACCCTACAATATCCTGCCATACTCTGCAATACCCTGCCATACCCTGCTATACCCTGCCATACCCTGCAATACTCTACAATACCCTGCAATACTCTGCCATACCCTGCAATATCCTGCCATACTCTGCAATGTTCTGCCATACTCTGCAATACCCTGCCATACTCTGCAATACCCTGCCATACCCTGCCTTACTCTGCAATGCCCTGCCATACTCTGCAATGCCCTGCCATACTCTGCAATGCCCTGCCACACCCTGCAATACTCTACAATACCCTGCAATACCCTGCCATACCCTGCAATATCCTGCCATACCCTGCAATATCCTGCCATACTCTGCAATACCCTGCCATACTCTGCAATATCCTGCCATACCCTGCAATACTCTACAATACCCTGCAATACCCTGCCATACCCTGCAATATCCTGCAATACCCTGCAATATCCTGCCATACTCTGCATACCCTGCCATACTCTGCAATACACTGCAATAACCTGCAATATCCTGCCATACTCTGCAATACACTGCCATACCCTGCAATATCCTGCCATACCCTGCAATATCCTGCCATACTCTGCAATACCCTGCCATACTCTGCAATACACTGCCATACCCTGCAATACCCTGCCATACTCTGCAATACCCTGCCATACTCTGCAATACCCTGCAATACCCTGCAATACTCTGCCATATCCTGCAATACTCTGCCATATCCTGCCATACCCTGCCATACTCTGCCATACCCTGCCATACTCTGCCATACTCTGCCATACTCTGCCATACGCTGCCATACCCTGCCATACCCTGCCATACTCTGCCATACTCTGCCATACTCTGCCATACTCTGCCATACCCTGCCATACCCTGCCATACCCTGCAATACACTGCAATACTCTGCAATACCCTGCCATACCCTGCCATGCTCTGCAATACCCAGCCATAATCTGCAATACCCAGCCATACCCAACCATACTCTGCAATACCCAACCATACTCTGCAATACTCGGTGATACCCAGCCATACTCTACAATACCCAGCCACACTCGGCAATACCCAGCTGTACCAGCCATGCTCAGCCATACTCAGCCATACTCGGCCATGCATGGGGTCATGGGGTTCTATGTAATTTTCTAGCAAATAAATGATGATTTTTACATGTAGAAGAGAAATGTCAGAATTGGCCTGGATGCTCCAGAATGCCTGAAGGTGCTCCCTGCATGTTGGGCCTCTGTATGTGGCCACTCTGTGTAAAAGTCTCACACATGTGGTATTGCCATACTCGGGAGTAATAGCAGAATGTGTTTTGGGGTGTAATTTGTGGAATGCATATGCTGTGTGTGAGAAATAACCTGATAATATGACAATTTTGTGAAAAAAATAAAGAAAAATAAATCTTGATTTGCAAAGAATTGTGGGAAAAAAATGACAACTTTAAAAACCTCACCATGCCTCTTCCTAAATACATTGGAATGTCTTCTTTCCAAAAAGGGGTCATTTGGGGGGTATTTGTACTTTTCTGGCATGTTAGGGTCTCAAGAAATGAGATAGGCCGTCAGTACTTCAGGTGTGATCAATTTTCAGATATTGGCACCATAGCTTGTGGACTCTATAACTTTCACAAAGACCAAATAATATCCACCAATTTGTACTTATTTTTACCAAAGATATGTAGTAGTATAAATTTTGGCCAAAATTTATCAAGAAAAATTACTAATTTGCTAAATTTTATAACAGAAACGAAGAAAAATTCATTTTTTTTTTACAGAATCTTCTGTCTTTTTTTCTTTTATAGCGCAAAAAATACCACCAAAAGAAAGCTCTATTTGTGTATAAAAGGACAAAAATTTCATATGGGTACAGTGTTGCATGACTGAGTAACTGTCATTCAAAATGTGAGAGCACCGAAAGCTGAAAATTGGTCTGGTTATTAAGGGGGTTTAAGTGCCCAGTGGTCAAGTGGTTAAAGTTCATGTGTGTGTAAAGGCAGGTGTCCCAATACTTTCGGTAATATAGTGTATATCATTCCTAATCTCCTGATGAATCAATGTTCACTTGCGGTTCGCCTGCCCCCAATGTACTGCGGAAGGACGGCTCGTGCTGGCAAAGGAACATACTGGTATGCAGTGGTGGTGTGTCCAGAAGGGTGCATGGGCGCCGCTCCCTCTCTCCAGCCACCCCGCTCTGTGTATAATGGATAGATTCATGCATTGCATGAATCTATTTATGGCCGCTGTAGACACCCCCTATTCAGGTGTCTGGTCTCTTTTCGGGCGCTGGGCGCGGGGGGGGGGGGGGGGTTGATGCACCTGATTAGAGCCATAGGATCTAATAGGCTAACACTGAACCGCCTCTCAGCCAATCAGGAGGTGCGGATCTAATACCTGTCACCTGATTGGCTGAAGGCACAAGCGTTCTCATTGGAGAAAGAGAGAAGAGGATTGGAACGGGAGAGGACAGAGAGCCATGAAGGACACAGGAGCATGCTGCCATCACCTGCTGCATGTCCCACAGCTCACCTACGTCACCCGCCAGCAGGATGGGGTAAGTGTGTGCTGGTCAGACGGCGAGCATGGGGGGAGGGGGGATCACAGAGGCTGCATATAATGGGCACACAGGCCACATATGATGGGTCACAGAGGCTACATATGATGGGCACACAGGCTACTTATGATGAGCACAGAGGCTACACATGATGGGCACACAGGCTACTTATGATGAGCACACAGGTTACATATGATGGGCACACAGGCTACATATGATGGGCACAGAGGCTACATATGATGGGTCACAGGCTACTTATGATGGGCACAGAGGCTACATATGATGGGCACCGAAGCTACATATGATGGGCACCGAGGCTGCATATGATGGGACACACAGGTTACATATGATGGGACACACAGGTTACATATGATGGGCACACAGGCTACATATGATGGACACCAAGGCTGCATATGATGGACACACAGGCTACATATGATGGGCACACAGGCTACATATGATGGGCACACAGGCTACATATGATGGGCACACAGGCAACATATGATGGGCACATAGGCTACATATGATGGACATACAGGTTACATATGATGGGCACCAAGGCTGCATATGATGGGTACCAAGGCTGCATATGATGGGCACACAGGCTACATATGATGGACACACAGGCTACTTATGATGGGCACACGGGCTACTTATGATGGGCACCAAAGCTACATATCATGGGCACCGAGGCTGCATATGATGGGCACACAGGCTACATATGATGGGCACCAAGGCTGCATATGATGGACACACAGGTTACATATGATGGACACACAGGCTACATATGATGGGCACACAGGCTACATATGATGGGCACACAGGCTACATATGATGGGCACCGAGGCTGCATATGATGGGAACACAGGCGACATATGATGGACACACAGGCTACATATGATGGACACCAAGGCTGCATATGATGGACACACAGGCTACATATGATGGGCACACAGGCTACATATGATGGGCACCAAGGCTGCATATGATGGGCACACAGGCTACATATGATGGACACCAAGGCTGCATATGATGGACACACAGGCTACATATGATGGGCACACAGGCTACATATGATGGGCACCAAGGCTGCATATGATGGGCACACAGGCTACATATGATGGACACACAGGCTACATATGATGGACACACAGGTTACATATGATGGGCACACAGGCTACATATGGTGGGTCACAGAGGCTACATATGATGGGCACACAGGCTACATATGATGGGCACACAAGCTACATATGATGGGCACACAAGCTACATATGATGGGCACAAGCTGCATATGATGGGTACACAGGCTGCATATGATGGGCACAGGCACTGCAATTGATGGGTCCACAGGCTACATATGATGGGTCACAGAGGTTGCATATGATGGGCACACAGGCTACTTATGATGGGCACAGAGGCTACATATGATAGGTCACACAGGCTATATATGATGGGCACACAGGCTACATATTATGGGCACAAGCTGCATATGATGGGCACACAGGCGGCATATGATAGGCACAGGCGCTGCAATTTATGGGCACTGGTGCTGCAATTGATGGGCACAGTGGCTGCAATTGATGGGCACAGTGGCTGCGTTTAATGGGCACACTGGCTGCAATTGATGAGCACAGTGGCTGCGCTTGATGGGCACAGTGGCTGCATTTGATGGGCACAGTGACTGCACTGGATGGGCACAGTGGCTGTGTTTAATGGCCCAGTGGTTGTATTTGATGGGGCACAGTGGCTGCGTTTGATGGCACAGTGAGGCTGCAATTGATGGTTTTATTTCTGAAATTTTCAATTTGTTTGTGCCCCTCCAAAAGTGTCATTAGTACAGTGTATAGTATTATCACTGATCACTTTATTAATGTCACTGATGATATCAGTGGCAGTTAGTCAGTTCCTCCCCCAGCGTCAGTTAGTGTCAGATCGCTCATTGCATTATCACAGTCCCGTTTATAAGTTGCTGATCACCACCATTACTAGTAGATATAAAGGAAAAAAAAAAAACCTATATACAGTGATATCTCGGTTTGCGAGGAACGCGGTATAAAAGCGTTTCTCAAGACAAGCTATATTTTTAAAAAAATCCTGACTTGATTTGCAACCGATGTGTCACAAGACAAGCAGGACTCAAGCCGCTGGTGTAAATATTACCGTATGTGGCCAGAGGTTCGAGGGTGCTGGTGGCTCCCAGCACTTCCTGGAGAACTCGGAGACGCTTGGAGATGCTCAGAGACACTCAGAGATACTCCCAGCTGGGTGGGGCGAGCGTAACGTGCGTCGGAGCACCCGAAAGTATCAACAGTTCCCGAGTGTCTCCGAGCATCACCAGCACCCCCGCACCTCTGGCCACATACAGTGCTGCATACACCAGTGCCCCCGCACCTCTGGCCACAAACAGTACCGCATACACCAGCGCCCCGCACCTCTGGCCACAAACAGTACCGCATACACCAGCGCTCCCGCACCTCTGGCCACATACAGTACTGCATACACCAGTGCCCCCACACCTCTGGCCACATACAGTACTGCATACACCAGCGCCCCCGCACCTCTGGCCACAAACAGTACTGCATACACCAGCGCCCCCGCACCTCTGGCCACAAACAGTACTGCATACACCAGCGCCCCCGCACCTCTGGCCACAAACAGTACTGCATACACCAGCGCCCCCGCACCTCTGGCCACAAACAGTACCGCATACACCAGCGCTCCCGCACCTCTGGCCACATACAGTACTGCATACACCAGTGCCCCCACACCTCTGGCCACATACAGTACTGCATACACCAGCGCCCCCGCACCTCTGGCCACAAACAGTACTGCATACACCAGCGCCCCCGCACCTCTGGCCACATACAGTACTGCAAACACCAGCGGCCCCACACCTCTGGCCACATACAGTACTGCATACACCAGCGCCCCCGCACCTCTGGCCACATACAGTACTGCAAACACCAGCGGCCCCACACCTCTGGCCACATTCAGTACCGCATACACCAGCGCCCCCGCACCTCTGGCCACATACAGTACTGCATACACCAGCGCCCCCGCACCTCTGGCCACAAACAGTACTGCATACACCAGCACCCCCACACCACTGGCCACATACAGTACCGCATACACCAGCGCCCCCGCACCTCTGGCCACATACAGTACTGCATACACCAGCGCCCCCACACCTCTGGCCACATACAGTACTGCATACACCAGCGCCCCTGCACCTCTGGCCACATACAGTACCGCATACACCAGCGCCCCCGCACCTCTGACCACATACAGTACTGCATACACCAGCACCCCCACACCTCTGGCCACAAACAGTACTGCATACACCAGTGCCCCCACACCTCTGGCCACATACAGCACTGCATAAATCAGCGCCCCCGCACCTCTGGCCACATACAGTACTGCATACACCAGCGCCCCCGCACCTCTGGCCACAAACAGTACTGCATACACCAGCACCCCCGTACCTCTGGCCACATACAGTACTGCATACACCAGCGCCCCCACACCTCTGGCCACATACAGTACTGCATACACCAGCGCCCCTGCACCTCTGGCCACATACAGTACCGCATACACCAGCGCCCCCGCACCTCTGGCCACATACAGTACTGCATACACCAGCAGTGGTTATGGAACGAATCATCTGAGTTTCCATTATTTCTTACGGGGAAACTCACTTTGATATATGAGTGCTTTGGATTACAATCCAAGGTATTACTGTACTGTATATCCCATTGTTTGTATACACTATAACTTTCACGCAAACCAATCAATATATGGGATTTTTTATTTTTATTTTTTTTAACAAAGACATGTATAGAATACATGTTGGCCAAAATTTATAAAGAAATTAGATTTAAAAAAAAAAATGAATTGGATATATTTTATAGCAGAAAGTAAAAAATATATATTTTTTAACCGCTTGCCGACCGCTGCACACAGATGTACGTCGGCACAATGGCACAGGCAGGCAAATGGGCGTACCTGTACGTCCCTTTAAATTTGCCACCTTGGGTGCACGTGTGTGCCCTCTGCCCGCCGCAGGAGCGGTCCCGCGGTCCCAGGAACTCGATTGCAGTGTGGAGAAGTAGAACGAGGAGATGCCTCGTAAACAAGGCATTTCCCCATTCTGCCTTGTGTTATGACAGAGATCCACTGCTCCCTGTCATCGGGAGCAGTGATCGCTGTCATGTCCAAAGCGCTGCGTAAACTGTTGGCGCTATATAAATCCTGTAGAATAATAATAATAATGTCCTAGGTAGCCCCTCCCCCCTACAGTTAGAATCACTCCCTGGGACACACTTAACCCCTTGATCGCCCCCTAGTGGTTAACCCCTTCCCTGCCAGTGTCATTTACACAGTAATCAGTGCAATTTTATAGCACTGATCGCTGTATAAATGACAATTGTCCCAAAATAGTGTCAAAAGTGTCGTATGTGTCCGCCATAATGTCGCAGTCACGAAAAAAAAAACGCAGATCGTTGCCATTACTAATAAAAAAATTAATAATAAAAATGGCATAAAACTATCCCCTACTTTGTAGACACTATAACTTTTGCGCAAATCAACCAATATATGCTTATTGCAATTTTTTTTACCAAAAAATATGTAGTAGAATACATATCGGCCTAAACTGAGGAAAAAAATCTTTTTTTTATATATATATTTTTGGGGGATATTTATTATAGCAAAAAAGTTACAAAATATTGCGTTTTTTTTTTTTCAAAATTGTCGCTCTTTTTTTGTTTTATGGCGTAAAAAATAAAACTGCTGAGGTGATTAAATACCCCCAAAAGAAAGCTCTATTTGTGGGGAAAAAGGGACGTCAATTTTGTTTGGGTGCAACATCGCACGACCGCGCAATAGTTACATAGTTAGTAAGGTTGAATAAAGACACCAGTCCATCCAGTTCAACCTGAGTGAGTGTCTACAATTATCCCTATCCCTGTACATTGCACACTCACATCGGTGTCAGTTAAAGCGACGCAGTTCCAAATCGCAAAAAGTGCTCTGGTCAGGAAGGGGGTAAAATCTTCCGAGGGCTGAAAGTGGTTAATCAAAATATGTGTTTTTTTTTTCTTTATAGTGAAAAAAAAAAAAAAAACAAAAAAAAAAAAAAACAGTGGTGATCAAATACCACCAAAAGAAAGCTTTATTTGTGGGAAAAAAATTATATAAATTTTGATTAGGTACAAAAAAGGAAGGAGTACTAAAATAGTAAACCTAGGTCGGACTTTAAAGGCGTAGGAAACAACAAAGAAGTATGAAAAAAATAACAATATTTTATTGAAAAAGGAACAGAACATGAATGAAACATTCAAAAAGGATTAAAAATCATGTATACTAATACATAATATACAAGGTGAGCCCTTGTGCATCGACGCGTTTCATACTTCTTTGTTTGCTATGCCTTTAAAGTCCGACCTAGGTTTTACTATTTTAGTACCCCTACCTTTTTTGTATATCTCCTTGAACTACGGATGTGGCTATGTGAGTGCGTCCCTTTTTTCTTCATAATTTTGATTAGGTACAGTGTTGAATGACCGCGCAATTATCACTGCCGAATAGCAAGAAAAAAAAAACAGCCTGGTCGAAAAGGGGGTAAAAGCTTCCATAGCTGAAGTGGTTAAGCCTCTAGCGAAAAAAAAGGGTGTGCTCCTCACTTTGCAATGCTCAGCGCAGGCCCTGCCCTTTTTTTTATGATAGTCTGCTTTAGGATTTCCCACCATACATCAGGGTCCCCAACAGACCCCCCCATTACATTAGGGTCTCCATCAGAGCCCCCTTACATGAACCTCTGCCTTAGGACTTCTCCCTTACATCAGGGTCCCTATCAGAGTCTCCTCTACATTAGGGTCTCCATCAAAGCCCACCTTACTTGAAAGTCTGCCTTAGGAGTCCCCCCTTACATCAGGGTCCCTATCAGTGTCTCCCCTACATCAAGGTCCCCATCAAAGTCTCTCCTTACATCAGGGTCTACATCAGAGCCCCCCTTACAAGAACATCTGCCTTAGGAGTCCCCTCTTACATTAGGGTCCCCATTAGAGTTTCCCCCTTACATCAGGGTCCCCATCAGAGTCTCCCCTTACATCAGGGTCTCCATCAGAGCCCCCCTTTTGTGAAAGTCTACCTTAGGAGTTCCCCTTACAGCAGGCTCCCCATTAGAGTTTCCCCCTTACAACAGGGTCCTCATGAGAGTCTCCCCTTATATCAGGGTCCCCATCAGAGCCCCCTTTACATGAAAGTCTGCCTTAGGAGTTCCCCCTTACATCAGGGTCCCCATTAGAGTCTCCTCTTGCATCAGGCTCTCCATCAGGGCCCCCATTAAATGAAAGTCAGCTTTAGGAGCTCTCAGCAGAGTACTCATTTGAGTCCCCCCTTACATGAAAAAAAATGGCCTGGTCGAGAAGGGGGTAAAATCTTCCATAGCTGAAGTGGTTAAGCCTCTAGCGAAAAAAAAAGGGTGTGCTCCTCACTTTGCAATGCTCAGCGCAGGCCCTGCCCTTTTTTTTTTCATTCTGGGGCGGATCCCTTTTGTCTCAGCTGAGTGTACAACCATGACATCTAGAGGCTCCCGTGAGTATTACACCCCCCCCCCCCCGTTTTTAAGACACGCAGTACAATAACCCTACATTTAACATGGCGGGGGCCTTTTCCCTTAAGCAAATGATTGATTCCAGAGGATTAAACTCCAGATGTAATAAAGTCTTTTACCACGAGAACGCGAGGCGGGTGAAAATGTTATTTTATAAAATTTCACAGAAAAGCCTTTAAAGCATCAGCATTTCCCAGAGCTAAAAGGGAAAAGGTCCGTTTTTTTTTTTTTTTTTTTTTTAAACAAGATAATAAAATACTCCTAATGCAAAACACAATCCAGAGGAGGCCAGGACTTTGTATGGGACCCCGTGTCCATGGGAACCTGGATATTTTCTAATTAAATTTCTCTCTGGGCTATAATGCTCTGTGTACGCTAACACGGGCCCCAGTTTTTATTAAAATGTTTGAAGCACTGGTTTAAAAAATGATTACAAAGCCCAGTGTCCAAGTCGGAGAACACAAACAAACCAGTTTCTATGCGGTGGCTTTTCCTTTGATCCGTCTCTCCTTTGTCTAAAGGGACTTTGGGGAGCTGCCGAAATTAAACTAAGAACAGGATTACCATGGGATGGTCTACATTACGAGGAAACCAGAGCGCCAATGTGCGCCGGGCTCAGATAAAATAGGAATATTGATGGTGGGGGGGGGGCGCAGCTTTCTGGAGGTTTTCAATTCTCCATTTGTTGCGTAGATGGTGTCACCCATATTGGCTGTGCTGGTACATGAAGATTGGGGGAGAAAGACAGGTAAGTGTTATAAAAGGGTTGGTTCACCAAAAAAAAAATGTAATGTTTGGTGAATTCTGGAGAGTTAAAACCCCTGAGAGTGTAATTCCTATCATTTGGGAACTCCATGGTGAGATCTTTGCACTGAGTTCTTGGGTCTATTCACCTGCTGTGCCCATAATAAGGGGTTCTCACCATCTCTGTCCTGAGTTCCCTGGTCTATTCACCTGCTGTGCCTAATTCGAGGGGGAACCCACCATCCCTGTGCTGAGAGCTTGGATCTGCCCACCTGTTGTGCCCATTATAGGGGTTCCCACCATTCCTGTGCTGAGATCTTGGATCTGCCCACCTGTTGTGCCCATTATAGGGGTTCCCACCATTCCTGTGCTGAGTTCCTGGATCTACACACCTGCTGTGCCCATAAAGAGGGGTTTCCACCATCCCCATGCTGAGTTCTTTGGTCTGCCCAGCTGGTGTGCCCATTATAGGGGGTCTCACCATCCCTGTGCTGAGTTCCTGGGTCTACACACCTGCTGTGCCGATAATGAGGGGTTCCCACCATCCCCATGCTGAGTTCTTTGGTCTGCCCACCTATTGTGCCCATTATAGGGGGTCTCACCATTCCTGTGCTGAGTTCCTGGGTCTACACACCTGCTGTGCCGATAATGAGGGGTTCCCACCATCCCCATGCTGAGTTCTTTGGTCTGCCCACCTGTTGTGCCCATTATAGGGGGTCTCACCATTCCTGTGCTGAGTTCCTGGGTCTACACACCTGCTGTGCCCATAATGAGGGGTTCTCACCATCTCTGTCCTGAGTTCCCAGGTCTATTCACCTGCTGTGCCCATAATGAGGGGTTCCCACCATCCCTGTGCTGAGATCTTGGATCTGCCCACCTGTTGTGCCCATTATAGGGGTTCTCACCATTCCTGTGCTGAGTTCTTGGGTCTACACACCTGCTGTGCCCATAATGAGGGGTTCCCACCATCCCCATGCTGAGTTCTTTGGTCTGCCCACCTGTTGTGCCCATTATAGGGGGTCTCACCATCCCTGTGCTGAGTTCCTGGGTCTACACACCTGCTGTGCCGATAATGAGGGGTTCCCACCATCCCCATGCTGAGTTCTTTGGTCCGCTCATTTTGAGCGCGTCTCCAGTTAGCCGGGGCCAGCAAAGGAGGCGTCGCTGGCCCCGTCACCTGGTATGAACTAAAAGGAGAAACCCTACGCCGAAAAATCGGCGTGGGAGTTCCCCCCTAGGTTCACATCAGACCCTTGTTCGAGCATGCTACCCGGCCGGCCAGGAAAGGGGGTGGGGACGAGCGAGCTGGTTCCCTGGTCTATTCACCTGCTGTGTCCATAGTAAGGGGTTCTCCCTGTGCTGAGTTATTGGGTCTGCCCACCTGCTGTGTCCATTATGAGGGGTCCCCACCATCTCTGCACAGAATTCCTGGATCTTCACACCTTCTGTACATATTATGAGGGGTCCCCGCCATTCCTATACTTTGTTCTTAGATTTGTACACCTGCTGTGCCCATTATGATGGGTTCCCACTATTGCTGTGCTAATTTACTGGGTCTGCCCACCTGCTGTGCCCATTATAGGGGGTCCCACCATTTGTACACTGAGTTCCTGGGTCTGTACACCTGCTGTGCCCATTATGAGGGGTTCCCA
The DNA here is from genome assembly GCF_037356315.1 of Lithobates pipiens. Taxonomy (NCBI): domain Eukaryota; kingdom Metazoa; phylum Chordata; class Amphibia; order Anura; family Ranidae; genus Lithobates; species Lithobates pipiens. Next base: position 20,011,131 of record NW_027507764.1, on the reverse strand, counting down.
CCTTCCCTGCACTGTGTTCCCAGGTCTGTACACCTGTGCCCCTACATGAGGTGGGGGTCCCAGAAGGCTAAAGGCAAGGGGAAGGGGGCATGGCCACAGGTACCTGTCAAAACCAGATACCAGGAGTCCCCATTGGAGCCCCCATTACATCAGGGTCCCCATCAGTGTCTCCTCCTACATCAGGGTTTCCATCAGAGCCCCCCTTACATGAAAGTCTGCTTTAGGAGTCCCCCCATACATCAGGGTCCCCATCAGACCCCCCCCTCTTATATTAGGGTCTCCATCAGAGTCTCCCCTTGCATCAAGGTCTCCATCAGAGCCCCCTTACATGAACCTCTGCCTTAGGAGTTCTCCCTTACATCAGGGTTCCTATCAGAGTCTCCTCTACATTAGGGTCTCCATCAAAGCCCACCTTCTTGAAAGTCTGCCTTAGGAGTCCCCCCTTACATCAGGGTCCCTATCAGTGTCTCCCCTACATCAAGGTCCCCATCAAAGTCTCTCCTTACATCAGGGTCTACATCAGAGCCCCCCTTACATGAACATCTGCCTTAGGAGTCCCCTCTTACATAAGGGTCCCCATCAAAGTTTCCTCATACATCAGGGTCCCCATCAGAGTCTCCCCTTACATCAGGGTCTCCATGAGAGCCCCCCTTTTGTGAAAGTCTGCCTTAGGAGTTCCCCTTACATCAGGGTCCTCATGAGAGTCTCCCCTTATATCAGGGTCCCCATCAGAGCCCCCCTTTACATGAAAGTCTGCCTTAGGAGTTCCCCCTTACATCAGGGTCCCCATTAGAGTCTCCTCTTGTATCAGGCTCTCCATCTGAGCCCCCCTTAAATGAAAGTCAGCTTTAGGAGCTCTCATCAGAGTACTCATTAGAGTCCCCCCTTATACCGGGGTCCCCATCAGAGCCCCCCTACATGAAAGTCTGCCTTAGGAGTTCCCCCTTACATCAGGGTCCCCATTAGAGTCTCCTCTTGCATCAGGCTCTCCATCTGAGCCCCCCCTAAATGAAAGTCAGCTTTAGGAGCTCTCATCAGAGTACTCATTAGAGCCTCCCCTTATATCGGGGTCCCCATCAGAGCCCCTCTTGCATGAAAGTCTGACTTAGGAGTTCCCCTTTACATCAGGGTCCCCATCAATCAGAGTTCCCTCTTACATCAGGGTCCCCATGAGAGTCCCCTTACATGAAAGTCTGCCTTAGGAGTCCCCCCTTACACCAGTGTCCCCATCAGAGTCCCATTACATGAAAGTCTGCCTTAGGAGTTCTCATCAGAGTACTCATTAGAGCCCCTCCCTTATATCGTGGTCCCCATCAGAGCCCCCCTTACATGAAAGTCTGACTTAGGAGTCCCCCTTTACATCAGGGTCCCCATCAGAGTCCCCTTACATGAAAGTCTGCCTTAGGAGTCCCCCTTTACATCAGGGTCCCCATCAGAGTCCCCTTACATGAATGTCTGCCTAAGGAGTCCCCCCTTACATCAGGGTCCTCATCAGAGTCTCCCCTTACATCAGAAGATGAGACCATAGCCAACCTCAGCAGACCCCTACCCTTTATAAGTGCACATTAAGGATACGCCACTGACCCTAGCTGAGGGCTGGATACAGTCTTGTAGGGGGTTAGGATGTGGCCCATGGGTCATAGTTTGAAGACCCCTGATCTAGTACACTGACACCATTAAAAAAAAAAGGAGCCCCCACTACTTTCTTTGAAAAATGTGAAATACCCCTTAGACTAGATTTGGAATAAAATATAATTTCCAAATTAACAAAGATTAACAGAGCGATATTTTCAGTTTTTTGATGTCAAATAATGACTCCATCAGGGTAATCGTGCTTTTAATCTCGAAATGAGTAAACACAGTCCTGATGTTTAAAGGTGTGGCAAATTCCTGGTCTAAAAACTTTAGATTCACAAATGACATCGACCTTTTTGGCTGCCGATCCGGAACTACAGTGAAAAAAAAAAACTTTGCAAATATTTGTCTAATGTCTACAAAATGCACCAGCCCCATGCCAGCAACCCTTACCACATCGCCTCAAATCGCACAAAAGTAGTTATAGTAACATCACTGTTTTCCCAAACAAGCCGCTCGCGTAACCTTCTATTGTAAATGTCAGGACCAATCAGAACTCGGAGATCACAATGTAACGCCGCGCGCCGCTCCATGCCAAAAACATATCAACAGGCCGTAAGCAGAGGATAAAATTCTTCTTTAGGAATATTTTTTACAATCGTTTGTGTTCCCTTTTGCTATGGAAATGGAAAGAGTTTTATATGTTTTTTTTTTTTTTTTTTTCCTTTTAAGTAAACTGATACTTTTTATCTGCTAATGAAAAGTAAACAGGAATTCATTTCTCAATGTGTTTTTAAATTTGTCTTTTCAACAGCTGGGTTTACAAATGATCATTTAACCCATACCTCCCAACTTTTTGAGATGGGAATGAGGGACACCTATCAGCAAAAGTATGCAGGCATTGGACACACCCCCCCTGCCACGCCCCTTAAAGGAGAATTGCAAAAAAAAAAAAAAAGATTGGTTAAACCCACAAGTTGGAAGCGCTGGAAAACACTTTTTGATAAATAAAAAGTGCATTTTGTATACATCTATATAGATCAGACCAAAATGAGGAGGAAAGAGGGACATTGCTCCAAATCAGGGACAGTTGGGAGCTATGTTTAACCCCTTCCTGGTAAGCATTCATATACCTATATGCGGCCTCACCAAAGTGGGTCTTTATTTGTGGGGCCGCATATACAGTATCTCACAAAAGTGAGTACACCCCTCACAATTTTGGTAAATATTTTCTTCTATCTTTTCATGTGACAAACACTTATCCCGCGTACACACGATCAAACAATCCGGTGGAAAAGTCCGGAAAAACTCAAGTCCGCCGGACAATCCGCCCGTGTGTAGCCTCCGGCGGACTTTTTTTACCCAAAAGTACGGCGGACTTAGAAAGTAGTTTTGCACTCCAATCTTTCCGCCGGACTCGCATTTCGGGGGACAGTACCGCCATGTGTGTGCCAGTCCGCCGTACTTTTGAAATGAACGGACTTTTCCCGCCCGGAGAAAAGTCCGCTCATTTTGAGCGCGTCTCCAGGTAGCCGGGAGCCGGGACAGAAGACCGGGCCACCGCCTGTAAAAGAGCTAGAAGAAGGCGTGGTGGCCCGGCAAGAAGAACCGAAGAGGGGGACAAGAACCCCAGAAGTCGGAAGAAGAGGGCGGCAGCGAAGAAGAAAGCCGGGCTCCTCCACTAGCAAAAGAGCTAGCAGAAGATAGCGGAGGAGTCCGGCGAGAAGACCCCCGAAGACGGACAGAAGACCCCCGGAGCTGTGCAATAAACTATTTTAACCCTTGTGTGTTGTGTTTTATTTTTACTTTTTTCCACAGGTGAATGGGTAGGGGTACGTTGTACCCCATACTCATTCGCATAGGGTGGGGGGCCGGTATCCGGGGGCCCCCTTATTAAAGGGGGCTCCCGTATTCCGATAAGCCCCCCGCCCGCAGACCCCGACAACCAACGGCCAGGGTTGTCGGGAAGAGGCCCTTGTCCTCATCAACATGGTAACAAGGTGCTTTGGGGTGGGGGGGCCGCGCGGCCCCCCTTCCCCAAGGCACCCACCATGTTCAGGGCACGCGGCCTGGCACGGCTCAGGAGGGGGGGGGCGCTCGCTCGTCCCCACCCCCTTTCCTGGCCGGCCGGGTAGCGTGCTCGAACAAGGGTCTGATGTGAACCCAGGGGGGAACTCCCACGCCGATTTTTCGGCGTAGGGTTTCCCCTTTTAGTTCATACCAGGTGACGGGGCCAGCGACGCCTCCTTCGCTGGCCCCGGCTACCTGGAGACGCGCTCAAAATGAGCGGACTTTCCTCCGTGTGTGTGGGCGAGTCCGTTCATTTCAAAAGTACGGCGGATAGTCTGGCGGACTTAGTACACCGTATTAGTCCGCTGAAAAAGTGCCGTGGGTGGGCAAGTAGCTCGTTCGGAAAGTTCGTCAGATTAAGTCCGCCGGATAGTTGGCTACGTGTGTACGCGGCATTAGGGTCATGAAAGACATATACCCCCAAAAAAAAAAAAAAAAAAATATATATATATATATATATATATATTTATGGTATGGAGCCCTCTGACCGATACGGTTAAGGATGACAAACAAGGTTAACATAAACTCGCTTACTTGAAATGGACCTGAAAGTGTGCCCTGGTCTAACGTACGGTATACCAAAATAAGGGGGCATACCCTAGATAGAAAGTGGGTGATAAATGAAATGAATATGAATGGGGAGAAAAGAGTACTCTCATGAGGAGTATGATGCTTGAGAAATGCCCTGAAAAGGGGGATGGGTGGGTGGGTATCGCGCACCGGAACCGACGAGGAGGACAGGCGAATGGGCTGGTTATATATTCCACCGGGCTCCTCCCATAATTTCAGGCCAGCATACTGGCCTTTCTATTTATGGTATGGAGCCCTCTGACCGATACGGTTAAGGATGACAAACAAGGTTAACATAAACTCGCTTACTTGAAATGGACCTGAAAGTGTGCCCTGGTCTAACGTACGGTATACCAAAATAAGGGGGCAAAATCATTCAGGTAGGGGTTGTATTTTATTGATCCAAGTTTGTTACTGGGTGCGCTCGACAAAGGCCTGGGTCATCTCCGCTTGCGGATTGGGTATGTAGCGGGCGAAACAGGTGGACCTCCATCTGCCCCACTTCTTGATAATGTGAGTAGGACAGAGGTGAAGGACACCCGGGAGTATCCTGACACGTTGCACCGGGCAGCGTTCAGGGGTTTAGTGAGAAATGGCAGAAGAGGACTAACTCCTGGTTGATCAGCCAAAAGGGGCCGACAGGCGCGTGAAAATGGCGACCGGGTACCGACGGTTGTTGGACTTATAGCGGTGTATGTCCGAACCCGAGCCAAGCTGCTGCGTGTTGGAGACTGCTAAGTGTAAGGCGAAATGGTCTTTGTATCGGACCAGGTGGTGCTGGTACAGCATGCGTGCCGTGAGGCTACAACAAGTAAACTTGCTTGGCCGTAAGAAGCCGGGGAAGGCGAGGTGTATGGCTGCTTGTAAATGACACCAACGTGGAGAGCGAAAAGGTGAAGTAGCCAGGAAGTCTGACGTATTTCTAAACGTCTCCTGTGATAGGCGGTCGTTTTGGTGCCGGTCATCGGCTGGCGCTTCCTGGATACCGCGCGTAACAGCCCGAACGGCGTGGTAAAATAGGAAGGGTACGGTAGGGTCCTGGAGGGACGTAAGATGTTGTACACCGGTCATGTATAGCCGGATCGTATTAAAGGATGACGCCAACTGCGAGTGACAGTAGGAAATGAAGGCTGTGACTTGCTTGACACGGGACGTCTCTGTACTGTGACACGTGACGAAGTTGGTTAAAGGCCCTCCAGGCTGATTGATAGGCCTTGAGGGTATTGCGGGAAAGGGAGTGATCAAACGAGTTGGGTAGCCGCTAGGAAGTGAGGGGCTAACCCAGGGTCAGTTGAGACCAGTCCGGGATAGCTGCTGATGTTGGTCCGGCTCCGGGTACCTGAATGAAAACGCGACAAGGTTAAAGCGGGAGAGGGCGTCCGCTGCCTGATTGAACTTACCGGGGATAAAGGAAGAATGGATGTTGAACTGAAACAACAACAAGAGCTGGACCAGTTGACGTAGGAAGTACATACCACCAGAGAGGGCGCCTTGGCGCAGCCAGGAATTGCCAGTAACTGGGGAGGCCAGGGAGCTGCGAGCCAGAGGTGGCCAAAAAATCAGCGGCAAGCCCGTGGAGGCCGCTGCGTCAGTCATCACCTGGGGAGAAAGGGAAGACGCGAAGGGAATGAACAGAGAGACGTCACTCCTAGACGATAGGAATTCCTCCCGCATAGCAAGGACTGCTATTGCCGCGGGGACCCGGCTGAGGACTTGCTCCGGATCCTGTGAGAGAGACAGTAAGACCAATCGGCGTGACACAGAGGCGCGACCCCTGAGGGATGACGTGCATAGGGACGCTCGACATACCGTGAAGGGACTGTAGGTGTCTCTTGGATGACTAAACTGGGGAATCTGCGAGGGTATTATGTGTCCGTAAAGATGGCAGTTGTAATGGGCGAGCATTGGCCGAAGATTATGGGCTGATGCCTCTGGACGCATCGTAGTGGGGATCTTGCTGTATGGGCTGTAACAACAGATGGTTCTCCGAGCATGTAAGAATAAGAAATGTTGAACGCTGGCTAGAAATAGCCTGGGCGTGCTACGGAAGAAGCCAGTTGCGTGTGACAACATGATCCTGGTGCGGACGGAGGTTGAACTCAACTGTCCCAAGGAAGAGACAGCCGGACAGGCGACAGTGAGTGGCTTGTAAGAAAGGCCACAGGAGACGAGTGGCCAATTAAGTGCTGCTGAAAATGAGGTGTAGCCAGTTAGCGTACCACTGAGAACGTGCTTGCAACAAACGATTGCAAGAAGTTATGCTAAGTCGCGAGCCTTGGCATGAGTAAAGGTTGTGTTTGTACGTGTGCTTGCGACAATTGCCCGGGAGTTTGTCGGAGGAGATGTGTACGTGGTGACTGCGAGCAATTCGCGTTCCGCATGTGCACTGCGAAGACTGCGGGAGTTATGCTTGCATGTATGTTAGGACGCGTGCTTGCGACGGTTGCAAGATGTTACTCAGTATGCGTGCTTACCATGATTGCAAGATGTTATGCTAGGACGCGTACTTGCGACGGTTGCAAGATGTTACCCAGGATGCGTGCTTGCCATGATTTGCAAGATGTTATGCTAGGACGCGTGCCTGCAGCGATTGCAAGGATTTACAGTAGGCTTCGTGGGTAGCCAGGCCGGAAAAGACAGAAGTCCATCCGGTCCAACCACAATTGAAATAATAAGGTATCACACCACCCGACACCCCAATTCTACGCCCGCAGCTGATCCAGAGGAAGGCAAAAAACCCCAACAGAGCATGGCCAATTTGCTACAGTAGGGGAAAAAATTCCTTCCTGACCCCTCGAGAGGCAATCGGATTTTCCCTGGATCAACTATGCCTATAAGTATAAGTACCCTGTAATACAACGAACATTTAGGAAGGTATCCAGGCTTCCCCCAAAGCAACCTATTGAGCAGGCAGAAGTGCCTGCCAGCAATGATTGCCATAAGTTGAGCCCGGACATCAGCTTGCAATGATCGCAAGAGGCTTATGCTTGAATGCGTGCTTGTCATGACTGTAAGAGGTCTACGCTCGAATGCGTGCTTGCAACGATCGCTAGAGGTGTATGCTCGAATGCGTGCTTGCGACGATTGGAAAAGGTCTATGCTCGAATGCGTGCTTGCAACGATTGCAAGAGGTTTATGCTCGAAAGCGTGCTTGCAACGATAGCAAGAGGTTTGTGCTCGAATGCGTGCTTGCAACGACCGCAAGAGGTTTATGCTCGAATGCGTGCTTGCAACGACTGCAAGAGCTCTATGCACGAACGCGTGCTTGTAATGAGTGCAAGAGGTCTAGGCTCGAATGCGTGCTTGCGACGACTGCAAGAGGTCTATGCTCGAATGCGTGCTTGTAACGAGTGCAAGAGGTCTAGGCTCGAATGCGTGCTTGCGACGACCGCCAGAGGTCTCTGCTCGTATGCGTGCTGGTACAATGATTGCGATTAGTCTATCTCTGGATGCGTGCTTGCAACGACTGCAAGAAGTCTGCGCTTGGATGTGTATTTACGACGATTGCAGGAAGTCTGCGCTTGAATGTGGAGAAAAACAACGCAACACGCCTAAACGAAGCTGTTTTCCTTTTGAGGCAACTTTATAATGAAATGAGGCCGAGGAGCAAGGCCCCCCTGGTAGGCATCCAGACCGCATGTGATAGTGAGATGAGAGAAGCTGCCATGACAGAGATCCGGATCGCCATGCCACAACTTTGCGACTGAGCACGAAACGGATTCTGGAGCATGTACTGAAATGAGGCCGTTCCTGGGGCACGCCGAGACGAATTTGGTACACCGAAGTGACTATTCGTACCGGAACGTGATAAGGTGAAATGAAATGAAAACCCATGACAAAGACAAGAATCAGAGGACGAGGCCCTTGAACCAAACGGATGAATCCTGTCCTTGGAGCATGTACTGAAATGAGGCCATTCCTGGGGCACGCCGGGATGAATTTGGTACACAGATGTGACTATTCGTACCGGAACGTGATAGGTGAAACGAAATGAAACCCATGACAAAGACAAGAATCGGAGGACGAGCCCTTGAACCAAACAGATGAGTCCTGTCCTTGGAGCATGTACTGAAATGAGGCGTAACAGCTGGGCGCACCGGAACGAATCGGTGCATAAATAAATGCGACAGGATTCGAATCGGAGCGTAATAAGTGACCGAAATGATATGCCATGACAGAGATAAGATTCAACGACTGGACTGATGGTTACAACAAAGAATCCGACTCTGGAGCATGTACTGAAATGAGGCGTAGCAGCTGGGCACACCAGAACAAATCGGTGCATAAAAGAATGCGACAGGATTCGAATTGGAGCGTAATAAGTGACAGAAATGATATCCCATGACAGAGACAAGATTCAACGCCTGGACTGATGGTAACAATAAAGAATCCGTCTCTGGAGCATGTACTGAAATGAGGCGTAGCAGCTGGGCACACCAGAACGAATCGGTGCATAAAGAATGCGACAGGATTCGAACTGGAGTGTAATAAGTGACAGAAATGATATCCCATGACAGAGACAGGATTCAACGACTGGACTGTAGGTTACAAAGAATCCGTCTCTGGAGCATGTACCGAAATGAGGCGTAGCAGCTGGGCACACCAAGACGAATCGGTGCATAAGAGAATGCGACAGGATTCGATTTGGAGCGTAATAAGTGACAGAAATGATATGCCATGACAAAGACAAAAATCAGGGATCGTGCGTGAACCTGCGAGTGATTCAGTCTCTGGAGCATGTACAGAAATGAGGCCAAACCCTGGGGGCACTCCAAAGCGAATCGGTGCACCAGAGGTGCAACAGGATTCGCGCCGGAGCGCGACTAGTGACAGAAATGATTCGAAATGGAAGAAATGACTGGGAGTGAAATGAATTGGAATGAGATCGAATGAAATACATAACATAACTGCATGAATGAAGGGATATTCGAATTGAAGCAGGGCAAGCGAAACGTGCGGACTGCTTGCCTTGTCGTAACAAGCAGTTGGCTGTGAGTCGAACGATTCGACCGATACTAATAGAAATGCTCGGGCAGTCGAACGGTTTCGAATGCCGTACCTGCGAATGAATCGCCTGACGTGGCGTAATCGAACGTGTCGAAAAAGTGATAACGACTGCATCGAAAGTAGAAAATAGCGACATGCGTACGAGGCCACAGAAAACATTCGATTTGAAAGCAGCGAGCGGCTCGTGAGTACAGGGAATGTTGACGGTACATCGAATACATGAATTGAAAAAGGGGGTGCCGAAGCCCTACCTGCGACAGCCAGCCCGACGTGCAACGACAAATTCGACGGGTACGGCGACACTCCGACGGCGAAACCGACGGACGCTGCTGAACGGGAAGACGAGCTGCCAAGACGGGGACGAAAAATGCGGGAACTGACGAACGGGCTCACTGCGTCTGGTCTGAATGGCCGGCGCTTGATACCTGACGTATCGGGTATCGCGCACCGGAACCGACGAGGAGGACAGGCGAATGGGCTGGTTATATATTCCACCGGGCTCCTCCCATAATTTCAGGCCAGCATACTGGCCTTTCTATATATATATATATATATATATATATATATATATATATATATATATATATATATATATATATATAAGTCAAAACATGCAGTAGTGCACAGTATTTAATAAAAAGTCCAGTGAACCGTGGTAAAACTAATTTGTGAAAGTCTCTCTTTGAGGACTCAAAGACGATAACTGGGGAGGAATGTGTTGCTTGGATCCCGGGGTACTATAGACACACAATGAGGTACTCTTACCAACAATGATGGACCCACATACCATATGGCACTGAGTCAAATACGCTTATGGTTCTCCCGTTGGATGTGATAACGAAGTCCTGGTCCAAGGGGCACACCGTGGGGATGTAGACTCACGGCCAAGGATTATCTTCGGCTCAGGGGGTCTCGAACTCCAACTCATCAACGATCAAAGATGATGGAATATAGTGTAAAAAATAGGGGGACAATGCTACATATGGTGCAGGTCAACCAATAATACATTATTGGGATATATTCTCAAATTGAAGGAGACATGAAAAAAAGAACAATAGTCCAATAATGATACAGTGGCATAAAAAACATTAAAAAAGCAATGTGGGAATCGCAAATAAGCATCCCTACGCGTTTCGACATGAGTGGTCTTCAATTTGTTTGACTTTGTTTGTTTGAGTGTTAGCTGCTATAGAAAGTATTTTTTTCTATTTCTTATTTGTTTTGGTTTAGCGCAGTATTATCCCCCTTTTATTTTCATGTGACAACACTGAAGAAATGACACTTGTCTACAATGTAAAGTAGTGAGTGTACAGCTTGTATAACAGTGTAAATTTGCTGTCCCCTCAAAATAACTCAACACACAGCCATTAATGTCTAAACCGCTGGCAACAAACGTGAGTACACCCCCAAGTGAAAATGTCCAAATTGGGCTCAATTAGCCATTTTCCTTCCCCGGTGTCATGTGACTTGTTAGTATTACAAGGTCTCAGGTGTGAATGGGGAGCAGGTGTGTTAAATTTGGTGTTATCGCTCTCACTCTCTCATACAGGTCACTGGAAGTTCAACATGGCACCTCATGGCAAAGAACTCTGAAAAAAAGAATTGTTGCTCTACATAAAGATGGCCTAGGCTATAAGAAGATTGCCAAGGCCCTGAAACTGAGCTGCAGCACGGTGGCCAAGACCATACAGAAGTTTAACAGGACAGGTTCCGCTCAGAACAGGCCTCGCCATGGTCAACCAAAGAAGTTGAGGTCATGTGCTCAGCGTCATATCCAGAGGTTGTCTTTGGGAAATAGACGTATGAGTGCTGCCAGCATTGTTACAGAGGTTGAAAGGGTGGGGGGGGGGGTCATCCTGTCAGTGCTCAGACCATACGCTGCACACTGCATCAAATTGGTCTGCATGGCTGTCGTCCCAGAAGGAGGCCTCACTCCTAACATAGAGACAACAGCTTCAGACCTCTTACTAACAAGTGGGACCCAGAAGGCCCAGTTTCCTATCACCTGATCACTGTACAGCCCATGCCTGTGTTGTTTTCTCCTCTTGAATGGAGAGAAAAGATACATTTTATTATCTATTAGATACATAATATAATACATTGTATTACTTACCGAATACATGATAAAATACATTGTATTACCTGCTAGATACATGATCTCCTAGATTGTAAGCTCTAATGACCAGGGCTCTCTGATTCCTCCTCTCATGTTTTAAAGTGCTGCACAAACTGTTGGCGCTGTATAAATCCTGTATTATAATAATAATAATAAAAATATAAAATACATTGTATTACCTACTAGATATATGATATAATACATTGTATTACCTGCTAGGAACCAGAAGGCCCACTTCCCTACCACCTAGTCATTGTGATAGCCTCTGATTGGCTAGCACGGTGATAAATCACTGTATAGGTCGCTCCTGTGTTGTTTTTTATTCTTGAATGGGGAAAAAGATACATTGTATTACCTACTAGATACATGATATAATACATTGGGGGTCATTTACTAAGATGAATGCGCTGCACCGGTTCATACCTTAATTTGTGCGCCAGATAAATTATTAATTGAGCGTGTGAACCGGCGCAACAGATGATAAAATGCCGGCGCTCACAATAATAATATGCCATTGATAGTAGCTCACGCCGTATCATTAACAGTCCATTCACACAGGGGCAACACGACTTCCAGCTCGACTTTGGGAGGCAACTTGGACACGACTTGAGTGTGAATCACAGCGCGACTTGGGGCAACTTCAGCACGACTTGGGGCGACTTACAACACGACTTTAAGTCACCCCCAGGTTAGACGACTTTAATTTTAAATAAAAAACTGGCTTTTATCCGAGCACGCAACCTGGCAGGCTGCAGGAAAAGAGGGGGGGCGATAGAGCGCCCCCCCCCTTCTGAACCGTACCAGGCCACATGCCCTCAACATTGGGAGCACCTTGTCCCCATGCTGATGAGGACAAGGGCCTCATCCCCACAACACTGGCTGTTGGTTGTGAGGGTCTGCGGGCAGGGGGCTTATCGAAATCTGGAAGCCCCCTTTAACAACGGGACCCCCAGATCCCAGCCCCCCCCGGTGTGAAATGGTAAGGGGGTACAAATGTACCTCTACCATTTCACCAAAATTGTCAAAATTTTTTAAAATGTCAAGAGACAGTTTTTGACAATTCCTTTATTAACGTCTTCTTCTTTCCATCTTCTTCGGATCTTCTTCCTTCCTTCATCCTTCGGTTTCTTCCTCCATCTTCTTCTTCCTCCGATCCTCTGCTTCTTGCTCCGGTGTTTTCGTCCGGCATCTTCCTCCATGGCGTCTCTTCTTCCCTACTTCGTTCTCGGCCCGCTCCGCTCAATGGGAGGCTCCCGCTGTGCGACGCTTCTCTTCTTCTGACAGTTCTTATATAACGGAGGGCGGGGCCACCCGGTGACCCCGCCCTCCTCTGACGCACAGTTCCGTTATATAAGTGTCAGAAGAAGAGAAACGTCACACAGCGGGAGCCTCCCATTGTGTGGAGCGGCCCTAGAATGAAGCGAGGAAGAAGAGACACTGTGGAGGAAGATGGCAGACGAGAACACCGGAACAAGAAGCAGAGGATTGGAGGAAGAAGAAGATGGAGGAAGAAACCGAAGGATGAAGGAAGGAAGAAGACCCAAAGAAGGTGGAAAGAAGAAGACTTTAATAAAGGAATTGTCAAAAACTGGCTCTTGTCATTTTTAACATTTTTGACACTTTTTTGGTGAATAAAAGAGGCAGTGAGATTTACACAATATCGGTGGCACCTGCTGTATGCTGACACCTTAAGAGTTCCCTTCACTGGAACTAAGGGGCCAAGCCCAACCCCTGAAAAACACCCCCACACCATAATCCCCCCTCCACCAAAAGCAAGGTCCATAAAGACTATGAGTGAGTTGAGGGTGGAAGAAGTTGACTGGCCTGCACAGAGTCCTGACCTCAACCCGATAGAACACCTTTGGGATGAATTAGAGCGGAGACTGCAAGCCAGGCCTTCTCGTCCAACATCAGATACAATGACCTCAAAAAATGTGCTTCTGGAAGAATGGTCAAACATTCCCATAGACACACTCCTAAACCTTGTGGACAGCCTTCCCAGAAGAGTTGAAGCTGTTATAGCTGCAAAGGGCGGAGCCAACTCAATATCGAACCCTACGGACTGAGGGCCAGTTCACACCCCATGCAGTCCAGTGTGTTTTTTTTTCTGCCTCAAAAATGCATGGAAATTAGGTTATATGGTTTGGCATAGTTCACACCAGTGCTTGCAGTTCCGGATGGGGTCAGTAGGGCAGTGGATGGTGCCAGTAGGGCAGTGGATGGTGTCAGTAGGGTAGTGGGCAGTGTCAGTAGGGCAGTGGATGGTGCCAGTAGGGCAGTGGATGGTGCCAGTAGGGCAATGGATGGTGCCAGTAGGGCAGTGAATGGTGTCAGTAGGGCAGTGGATGGTGTCAGTAGGGCAGTGAATGGTGTCAGTAGGGCAATGGATGGTGTCAGTAGGGAAGTGGATGGTGTCAGTAGAGCAGTGGACGGTGTCAGTAGAGCAGTGGATGGGGCCAGTAGGGCAGTGGATGGTGTTAGTAGGGCAGTGGATGGTGTCAGTAGGGCAGTGAATGGTGTCAGTAGGGTAGTGGGCAGTGTCAGTAGGGCAGTGGATGGTGCCAGTAGGGCAGTGGACGGTGTCATTAGGGCAGTGGATGGTGTCAGTAGGGTAGTGGGCGGTGTCAGTAGGGCAGAGGACGGTGTCAGTAGGGCAGAGGACGGTGTCAGTAGAGCAGTAGACAGTGTCAGTAGGGCAGTGGACTGTGTCAGTAGGGTAGTGGGCGGTGTCAGTAGGGCAGAGGATGGTGTCAGTAGGGCAGAGGATGGTGTCAGTAGGGCAGTGGATGGTGTCAGTAGGGAGTAGGGGACGGTGTCATTAGGGCAGTGGATGGTGTCAGTAGGGCAGTGGATGGTGTCAGTAGGGTAGTGGGCGGTGTCAGTAGGGCAGAGGACAGTGTCGGTAGGGCAGAGGACGGTGTCGGTAGGGCAGTGGACGGTGTCAGTAGGGCAATGGACGGTGTCAGTAGAGCAGTAGACGGTGTCAGTAGAGCAGTAGACGGTGTCAGTAGGGTAGTGGACTGTGTCAGTAGGGCAGAGGACGGTGTCAGTAGGGCAGTGGACGTTGTCAGTAGGGCAGTGGACGGTGTCAGTAGGGCAATGGACGGTGTCAGTAGGGCAGTGGACGGTGTCAGTAGGGCAGTGGATGGTGTCAGTAGGGCAATGGATGGTGTCAGTAGGGCACTGGATGGTGTCAGTAGGGCAGTGGATGGTGTCAGTAGAAAAAAGTAGAACATGCTGCATTTTTCCTGCACTGGACTGTACTGGAATGCTGTAAAACACATAAAAAATGCACTGAAAAACACCTAAATGCACAGAAACACACGTCCTTATTGAAGGTTAATAAAAAAGAGGGGGAAATGCACAGGACTGCATCAAAAATGCACTGGAATGCATCAAAAACACGAATGCAGAAAAGGACCTTGAACACATCTGGCCTGAGTTTCTATAGTGAGTAACTGGCCCTAAGACTGGGATGCCATTAAAGTTCATGTGCATATAAAGGCAGGCGTCCCGATACTTTTGGTAATATAGTGTAGATGTGCTGGAGGGTGTTGAGGTGTGTGGGGGGAATACAGCAGATGCTGGGAGGGGCAGAGGTGGGCCCTGGATCAGTGGGAAAGGCCCCCCGGGATGGGGTCAGGGGGACACTTCATGGTTTCTTGCACCGGGGCCCCTGAAGGTTCTAGTTACGCCTCTGGGTCCTCAGGCCAATAGACCCCATAGCTCACAACAGGGGCTAGAGAAGAAGACCCACTTTCCAGTCAACAAGGTAGACCCAGCACAGGATTTAACACCCTCCACGACCCCCACCTCAGTTGCTTTTTTTTCCCATTGTACGACATAGTTTAGCCGTGCACGTAACTCCACTTTACATTATCCAAGTGTTTAATTTGGAACGAGCTCCATCTCCCAGAACTCAGTAAAACGTTCAGAAGCCGTTATTTGCTTCCAGAGAACTTCCAGCAAAGCTGATCCCGAGCCACAGAATTCTAAAAACTAAAAAAACAAAAAAAAAATGTTGGTCGTTGGTATAACTTTCACGGAAAACTCTTGCAGGTGGGAAGAGTCCGATAAACACCACCAAAGGCGAGTCGGTAAAATCACGGCTTCTTTATAACCGATTCTCTACGGGGATGTTTTCGGTGGGTACCTGCAGGCTGGGGAACCAACGATGAAAAGATTCTTACTTGTAGATTTGCCAAAATTATGTTACAAGAAAAAACAAGTCCCCTGGCTGAACCTGATACTTAAGACATAATAGCTACAGGTCATGTGGCTTTTCAGGTTGTAGGGTGGACGCCTGTAGACAATTCCTTCTTTCCATATCCTGTCTTTTTTTTTTTTTCTTTTTTTTTTTGCAAATGCAGATTTTTTTTTTTTTTCTCAAAGCTCAAGGCTAATTTTTGTCTTTTTGTAGCGTTTCACACAAACTTGGGTTATCAGTAGCCTTAAAAAATTATTACTGATGCAAATTTTAATTAAAGCTACTTCAGCTCTGAAAGATTTTACCCCCTTCATGACCAGGATATTTTTTTGCTCTTTTGGTAATTACGCGGTGTTGCAGCGCTGTACCCAAATTAAATCTATCTAGTTTTTTTCTCACTAGTAGACTTTTCTTTTGGTGGTATTTGATCACCACTGTGTTTTTTTTATTTTTTTTGCAAATGCAGATTTTTTTTTTCTCAAAGCTCAAGGCTAATTTTTGTCTTTTTGTAGCGTTTCACACAAACTTGGGTTATCAGTAGCCTTAAAGAGGAAGTAAACCCTGATTAGTTTACTTTCTCTTTCATTCCCTGCAAAGGCAAAGCATAATGGACTACTATGCATCGCATAGTAGCCCATTATGTGTCACTTACCTGACACAGGAGCCAGCGAAGTCGCCGCTGTCCCCTGTAGTCCGCCGCATCCATCTTGTTGGTGGGGTCTCGCAGCTCCGCTGCTGTCATTCGGCGAAGCCGCGATGACGTCACTCCCGCGCATGCGCACGGGAGCCGACACGCGCAGCAGCTCCGTCGCTGAGAATGCCGCGCTCAGTGCGCTTGCGCGCTTAGCGCACCGCTGTCTACGGCGCATGCGCCGTAGACAGCGGTTCCTGTTTTCGGGCAAATATCTCCTAAACCATATAGGTTTAGGAGATATTGCTTGGACCTACAGGTAAGCCTTAATCTAGGCTTACCTGTAGGTCAAAGTTGTTTGTAAGGGTTTACAACCACTTTAAAAAATGATTACTGATGCAAATTTTAATTAAAGCTACTTCAGCTCTGAAAGATTTTACCCCCTTCATGACCAGGATATTTTTTTGCTCTTTTGGTAATTACGCGGTGTTGCAGCGCTGTACCCAAATTAAATCGATCTAGTTTTTTTCTCACTAGTAGACTTTTCTTTTGGTGGTATTTGATCACCACTGTGTTTTATTTATTTTTTTTGCAAATGCAGATTTTTTTTTTTTTCTCAAAGCTCAAGGCTAATTTTTGTCTTTTTGTAACGTTTCACACAAACTTGGGTTATCAGTAGCCTTAAAGAGGAAGTAAACCGTGATGAGTTTACTTTCTCTTTCATTCCCTGCAAAGGCAATGCATAATGGACTACTATGCATCGCATAGTAGCCCATTATGTGTCACTTACCTGACACAGGAGACAGCGAAGTCACCGCTGTCCCCTGTAGTCCGCCGCATCCATCTTGTTGGTGGGGTCTCGCAGCTCCGCCGCTGTCATTCGGCAAAGCCGCGATGACGTCACTCCCGCGCATGCGCACGTGCGGCAGCTCCGTCGCTGAGAATGCTGCGCTCAGTGCGCCTGCGCGCCGCTGTCTACGGCGCATGCTTTTTGTTTTCGGGCAAATATCTCCTAAACCATATAGGTTTAGGAGATATTGCTTGGACCTACAGGTAAGCCTTAATCTAGGCTTACCTGTAGGTCAAAGTGGTTTGTAAGGGTTTACAACCACTTTAAAAAATGATTACTGATGCAAATTTTAATTAAAGCTACTTCAGCTCTGAAAGATTTTACCCCCTTCATGACCAGGATATTTTTTTGCTCTTTTGGTAATTACGCGGTGTTGCAGCGCTGTACCCAAATTAAATCTATCTAGTTTTTTTCTCACTAGTAGACTTTTCTTTTGGTGGTATTTGATCACCACTGTGTTTTTTGGGGGGGGTTTTTTGCGTTATAAACAAAAATAAATCACCAAAAATTAAAAGAAAAAAATATATATACAATATCTCACAAAAGTAAGTACACCCCTCACATTTTTGTACATTTTTTTGGTTTAGCGCAATATTATCCCCCTTATCTTTTCATGGGACAACACTGAAGAAATGACACTTGTCTACAATGTAAAGTAGTGAGTGTACAGCTTGTATAACAGTGTAAATTTGCTGTCCCCTCAAAATAACTCAACACACAGCCCTTAATGTCTAAACCGCTGGCAACAAAAGTGAGTACACCCCTAAGTAAAAATGTCCAAGTTGGGCCCAATTAGATATTTTTTACCCTCCCCGGTGTCATGTGACTCATTATCGTTACAAGATCTCAGGTGTGAATGGGGAGCAGGTGTGTTAAATTTGGTGTTATCGCTCTCACTCTCTCATACTGGTCACTGCAAGTTCAACATGGCACCAATATTTTTTTCTTTATGTTATAAAATGTAACCAATAAAATTGCTATGCAGGGATAAGAAACAGCGAGATTGTTCCCTCTGTACAGAGCCCTGTGTTTGTCAGCACAGAGCTCTGGGCTGTGATTGGGCACAAACATATATCAGTTTACATGGATGAGACAAACCACTTAACACTGGCAAGAGTGCTTACAATGGTCAGCTTTTATTTATTCATGCAAAACCTTTATCCCAAAAGCAAAAAAATAAATAAAAAAACTCTGTTTCCTGTTACTGATTATAAAGTATGAGCTGGAGTTTGACTTCAATTTGTTTCTGAATCTGCTAACACTCTCCTCCCCCCTAGACTGACAATGCTGTTGTCCAAAGATGTCTCCATTGCTCCTTCATCCAGAGTGGGGGGCGCTCTAATACAGGAGGTGTGTTACTGGCCAGATCGCCAGGTGAAAGCAGAGGGGGAGAAAAAAAGCGAAAGAAAAGAAAACGAATGCAGCCACCACATGTAATCATTAGTAAGCTGCAATATAAACAATTTTGGGTTTTGGGTTTAATACCGCTTTAACATTTTATTATCTACATTTTTTTTTTTGCTAAAGTTTACCTGTGTACAGAGTTTTGCATAAATGTATGCTGTTGAGCAATAGCAAGTATGCTGGGCTGTGTTTGATGCCATCCTAGCAACAGAGGATGACAGACAGCAGGAGCCTCCAGTTTCCTAGCTACTGAGGATGCTAGGTGGCAGGAGCCATCTGCATCTTAGAAACCTAGGACACTAGCCAGCAGGAGTCTCCTGAGTCCTACATGCCTAGGATGCTAAGTTGCAGAAGCCACCTGCGTCCCAGCAACCAAACATGCTATGTGGCAGAAGCTGCCTATGTCCTAGCAACCCAGGATTCTAGGCAACAAAAGCCACCTATGTTCTAGCAACTGAAGATTCTAGGTGGCAGGAGCCTGTACACTGCTGTTCTGAGTATATAGGGCCTGGGGGCCCCACGTCTTTCCTTTTTTTAATATGGGTACGGGGTTCCCCTTAATATCCGTACAAGACCCAAAGGGGCTGGTAATGGGCAGGGAGGGCTACCCATGCCATTTTTCTCAATGATTTTCATCCATATTGCCGGAACCAGATATTACATTAAAACCGCAAGCAGTTTTTAAGGACTTTTTTTCCGTTAAATGTCATTTTGTGCAGGAACTGTTCTAAACACGGGAAACACGTGCCACTTCACAGGCATACTACAGACACCCCCCAGGCACGATATTTAAAGGAATATTACACTTTTTTTTCACTTTCATCGTCATTAAAATCAGTGCTCCCGCCAAAACTGCCATTTTTAAAAACATTTTAGGCATTGACCCATGTCCCCTGGGGCAGGAGCCAGGTCCCCAAACCCTTTTTAGGACAATATCTTGCATATTAGCCATTAAAATTAGCACTTTTTATTTTGAACGTTTGAGTCCCATAGACTTCAATGGGGTTCTAAAGTTCGCACAAATTTTAGGTCCGTTCGAAAGTTCTGGTGCGAACCGAACCGGGGGGTGTTCGGCTCATCCCTAATTCTAACACATGAATAATACTTTAAATTTTGAAGATTTTATTTGGTTTTCAAAAGTTAGAATTGGATGACTTGTCCCTTTCTCTTCTTGTCTCCTCGAAGTTCGAAGTGCTTGCATCTCTTTATAGCCAACATCCGCTTTGATCGGCAGTTGAAGGCGACACACTCCAGCGTCAGCACAATCTTCTTGGTGGTCTTGGCATTTTTACAGAAGATCGGCTTGGTCTTCCCACCATAACCACACTGCTTATGGTCATATTGCCTCTTTCCATGGGCGTAGAGGGAGTCTTTCCCCTTCTTGTACTGGGTGACCTTGTGAGGCTGATGCTTCTCACATTTTTTGCAGTAAGTTCTGTGGGTTTTAGGGGCATTCACCATCTTGGCCCGCCGTGCAAGAGACGGACCAGAAGAAGGAAGTGAGGCAAGCATGAATATACTTTGATCTAAACCATTCCATTGTAGCTCTGGCTGTATGTTTCGGGTCGTTGTCCTGCTGGAAGGTGAACCTCCGCCCCGGTCTCAAGTCTTTTGCAGACTCTAACAGGTTTTCTTCTAAGATTGCCCTGTATTTGGCTCCATCAATCTTCCCATGAACTCTGACCAGCTTCCCTGTCCCCGCTGAAGAAAAGAATCCCCACAACATAATGCTGCCACCACCATGTTTCACAATGTGGATGGTGTGTTCAGGGTGATGGGCAGTGTTAGTTTTCCGCCACACATAGCGTTTTGCTTTTAGGCCAAACAGTTCAACTTTGGTCTCATCTGACCAGAGCACCTTCTTCTACATGTTTGCTGTGTGCCCCACGTGGCTTCTCACAAACTACAAATGGGACTTCTTATGGCTTTCTTTCACCAATGTCTTTCTTCTTGTCCCTCTTCCATAAAGGGCAGATTTGTGGAGAGACGACTAATAGTTGTTCTGTGGACAGATTCTCCCCCCTGAGCTGTGGATCTCTGCAGCTCCTCCAGAGTTACCATGGGTCTCTTGGCTCTTCTCTGATGAATGCTCTCCTTGCCCGGCCCGGTCAGTTTAGGTTTGACAGCCATGTCTTGGTAGGTTTGCAGTTGTGCCATACTCTTTCCATTTTCGGATGATGGATTCAACAGTGCTCCGTGAAATGTTCAAAGCTTGGGATATTTTTTTTTCATAACCTAACCCTGCTTTAACCTTCTCCACAACTTTATCCCTGACCTGTCTGGTGTGTTCCTTGGCCTTCATCATGCTGCTTGTTCACTAAAGTTCTCTAACAAACCTCTGAGGCCTTCACAGAATAGCTGCATTTATACTGAGATTAAATTACACACAGGTGGACTCTATTTACTATTTAGATGACTTCTGAAGGCAATTGGCTCCACTAGATTTTAGTGAGGGGTATCAGTGTGAAGGGGGCTGAATACAAATGCCCCCCCACACTTTTCACATATTTATTTGTAGAAAATGTTGAAAACCATTTATCATTTTCCTTCCACTTCACAAGTATGTGCCACTTTGTGTTGGTCTATCACATAAAATCCCAAGAAAAAAATATTTATGTTTTTGGTTGTAACATGAAAAAATGTGGAAAATGTCAAGGGGTGTGAATACTTTTTCAAGGCCCTCTAGGGGTTTCACCGTGTGGGCATTAAGGTGCATCAGCCAGGTTAGTCATCGTACTGGAATAGTCCTAAATCTCATCTGCTCATTGTTCCTTACAGGCCTATTAATTGCAATGGCAGCACATAAAAAAACACACGCGGGAAAGGCATGAATCCAGCCTTAGAAGCCACGGGCCAGAGATGCTGACTAGTCAAACCACAAAGACCTTCGGGAACTTCAGAATGGCTGCTTAGAAGTAGAAGTAAGAAATGAGAAGACCAGATAGATCAGCGTGGGACTGGTTCATGGAAATGCGTTCATCTATAAATTGATCTGTAAGGAGTTAGAAGATGAATTGCACACGAGGGGCTCGTTCTTTTATCAGCTTCAAGCCATCATCTGCTATTCACTGAACTGGGCGAGTCTTTCGGAAATCACTTCCAAGCAGCAGACTTATTTATTGACGCTATTTCAGGTAATGGACGGAATGCTGCCAGACCACTCACATGCAGGAACAATGGAAGCACTGGACGGACGGAGGGACAGATGGATGGACGGGGGGGGGGGGGACAGTTTCAGCCCTGGTTTACACTGCTTGGACTTCTCATGTGACTTGCCGCGACGTGCGACATGGAAAGTCACGCAACAATTCAAAGCACATTCATCCCAAGGTTCCTTACTCTAGATCCATCCAGTTTTGGTGACATGGCAGTTATATTTTGAGTTACCTTTCATCTCTACTTATCATAGTTCCAGGTACACATCTGTTTTGTTTTCTAAGTGCCTTGACGGTTAGCATATGTATATTATCCTGACAAAAAAAAAAAGGAACTGTTTGTGTAACGTCTTAAAGCGGGGTTCCACCCTAAAGTGGAACTTCCGCTGATCGGAACCCTCCCCCCTCCGGTGTCACAATTGGCACCTTTCAGGGGGGAGGGAGCGCAGATACCTGTCAAAGACAGGTATTTACACCCACTTCCGGGCATAGAGTCCCGTGGGAGTCTACGCCATTTCCTGTCCTGCCGCGCTGTCTGCTGGGACACACACGGGTCTCAGAGACAGCGCGGACAATTCCTATTGCGCTGCGCGACTCGCGCATGCGCATGCGCAGTAGAGAATCGGGCAGTGAAGCCGATTCGCTTCACTTCCTGATTCCCTCACCTAGCATGGTGGCGGCAGCAGCCGAGAGCCGAGCGATCGATCGGCCTCGGCTGCCGGCATCGCTGGACCCCGGGACAGCTGTAGTATTTGTAGCTGCTGGCTTTTAATATTTTTTTCTGCAGTACAGTCCCGCTTTAAGTGATTACTTGTACCACCTTTGCTTCAATAAAATCAATTAAAAAACAAAACAAACAAAAAACACATTCATTTCAATGAGTGCCGTCTTAACCACTTTGCCCTCCAGAAGGTTTACCCCCCTTCTTGGTGTGTATGTGGTCCTGCGGCCAACTTCACCCAGATCTCACCAGATCTCACCAAGTGTTTTCTGCTTAACCACTTGACCTTCATGGCCAGGATTTTTTTTTTTTTTTTGCGATACGGCACTGCGTTATTTTAACTGACAATTGCGCGGTCGTGTGACCTTGCACCCAAATAAAATTGGCGTCCTTTTTTCCCCACAAATAGAGCTTTCTTTTGGTGGTATTTGATCACCTCTGCGGTTTTTATTTTTTGCGCTATAAGCAAAGAAAACTGCAACAAATTTTGAAATTAATAAATATTTCTTACTTTTTGCCTTCAAACATGGAAAAAAAAATCGAATCTCTTCATCAATTTAGGCCAATATGTATTCTGCTACATATTTTTGGTAAAAAAAATCCCAATAAGCCTACAGTATATTGATTGGTTTAGGCAAATGTTATAACGTCTACAAACTATGGGATATGTTTTTATGTAATTTTTTTTTTTTTTACTAGTAATGGCGGCGATCAGCGACTTATAGCTGCGATATTGGAAATCGGACACTAAGTGACACTTTTTGGGGACCAGTGACACCAATACAGTGATCAATGCTAAAAAAAAAAAACACTGTCACTGTACTAATGACACTGGCAGGGAAGGGGGTAAACATCAGGGGGTGATCCAACGGTTAAATGTGTTCCTAGGGAGTGCTTACAAGACATGTGCAATTTGTTGCGTTCCAAATTCTTTAATCGACTAAAATTCGACAAGTTTGTTCATTTGGAAATATTTGAATTAACGAAAAACCTGTTTTTAACGAATTTTTCCCGTAATTTTGAAAATTCGAAAGAACGAAAATCAAAAAATTCGGAAATCTGAAATTTTTCGAAAGAACTGAAGATCTGAAATTCGAAAATCCAAATTCCGTTCCAAAATTCGTTAATCGACTAAAATTCGACAAATTTGTTCATTTGGAATTATTATAATTAACGAAATATTATAATTAACGAAAAACCTGTTTAACAAATTTTTCCTGAAATTTTTAAAATTCCAAAGAACGAAAATCACAAAATGGAAAAATTCGGAAATCTGAAATTTTCGAAAGGACGAAGATCTGAAATTCGAAAATCCAAAATTAAAAAAAAACTAAAAAATTAAAAAATCAGAAAACGTTGAAAATCCTAAAGAACGAAAATCCGAAAATCAAAAAATTCGGAAATCTGAATTTTCGAAAGAACTGAAGATCTGAAATTCGAAAATCCAAATTCCGTTCCAAAATTCGTTAATCGACTAAAATTCGACAAATTCGTTCATTTGGAAATATTCTAATTAACTAAATATTATAATTACCGTATATACTCGAGTATAAGCCGAGATTTTCAGCCTCTTTTTTGAGGCTGAAAGTGCCCCCCTCGGCTTATACTCGAGTCATCGCTGTCTGCCCGCTCGATCAGCGTGTCGAGCAGACAGACAGCGGCCATTCTGATTCAAAAGCCGCGCCTCCGGCTCCCCCTTCGCCTGTGATAGGCGGAACACTGAATTTCCCAGCAGCCTGTGTTCCGCCTATCACGGACTTCGTATCATCCTCGTACTACGGACGAGGATGATACGATGTACGTGATAGGCGGAACACAGGCTGCTGGGAAATTCAGTGTTCCGCCTATCACAGGCGAAGGCGGCGGCGCAGCTTTTGAATTTTACAATGGCCGCCGAACGAAGAGGGCACGGGACGGAGGCAAGGCACAGGACGGCACGGCACGGCACGGGACGGGACGGGACGGGACCGGAGGCAAGGCATGGCGGCGAGGCACGGCGGCGAGGCACGGAGGCAAGGAGGCTCGGCACGGGACGGAGGCTCGGGACAAAGGCTCAGGACACAGGTAGGCTGGACACACACACACACACACACACACACACACACACAGGGATGGATGGATGGATGGAGACACACACACACAGGGATGGATGGATGGATGGATGGAGACACACACACACAGGGATGGATGGATGGATGGATGGATGGACACACACACACACACAGGGATGGATGGACGGACACACAGGGATGGACGGACACACAGGGATGGACGGACACACACACAGGGATGGACAGGCATGTCTTACCCTCGGCTTATACACGAGTCAATAAGTTTGCCAGTTTTTTTGGGGGTAAATTGGGGGCCTCGGCTTATATTCGGGTCGGCCTATACTCGAGTATATACGGTAACGAAAAACCTGTTTAATGAATTTTTCCCAAAATTTTGAAAATTCGAAAGAATGAAAATCTGAAAATCGAAAAATTCGGAAATCTGAAATTTCGAAAGAACAAAGATCTGAAATTCGAAAATCCAAAATTAAAAAAAAAAAACGAAAAAATAAAAAAAATCCAAAAACGTTGAAAATCCTAAAGAACAAAAATCCGAAAATAAGACAGAAAATCTGAAAGTTTGAAAACTCGAAAATCCAAAATAATAACTAACTAACAATAAATAACTATTAAATTATAGGTATTGGAAGTTCCTTTTAGATTTGGCTGTTAGTGAATGTAACGAATACGAAATTTATCCGAAGTTACGAATTATGCAAAATAACATCTAAACGAAGTGAATGTATCAAATTAATAATAATAAATAATATTAAGAAATGCTTATTATTATTATTTATTATTCATTTGTTCCATTCCATTCGTTTAGATGCGGCATTTGTTATTTTGGATAGTTAGTAACTTCGGGTAAATTCGTATTCGTTACGTTCACTAACAGCCACATTTGAAAGGAAATTCCTTATGAAATTCATATGACGTCCTCGGCTTTCAGTGGAGATATCTGAATGATGGGCGTGGCTACAGGCCTCATCAAGATATAGTTTTTTTTAGAGCCGGAAATTCTGAGCACAATAAGAATTATCATAGCGGCGGTCCAGCTGCTTAATCGTTCTTAGCGGTGACGGAAGGGGACGTCCCCCCTCCTGCCTCCCTCTGGTGCTTCTCCGGTGCCTTCCTGTGCGATCGGGGACCCGAAGAATGAACCGGCCGGCACCGGAAGAGAGGCATAGAAATTTCCAAAAGACAGATGGTCCCCGGCAATCTCTATGATCCTCGGAGGCCCGGGGGCGGCGCAACGTTATGATGTCACTTCCGGGCCGCACAAGTAAAAACAAATTCGAGATCTCGGCTAGAAAAGCATCAGATCATCAATTTTTTATTTTTTTTGATCTGATGCTTTCCAGCCTGGAGGAGAGATGTGGGGGGTCTTATAGACCCGCCATCTCTCCATAAAGAGGACTGGTCATGCACCATTCCTATTAGCCTATTGATGTTTACATTCCTTGTAATAGGAATAAAAGTCATCAAAAAAAAATTTTGTTAAAGGGAAAGTGTAAAAAATAAATCAATTAAAAAAAATTAAATTGTTTATTTACCGTATATACTCGAGTATAAGCCGAGATTTTCAGCCTCTTTTTTGAGGCTGAAAGTGCCCCCTCGGCTTATACTCGAGTCACCGCTGTCTGACTGCTCGATCAGCGTATCGAGCAGACAGACGGCGGACATTAAAATTCAAAAGCCGCGCCTCCTTCTCCGCCTCCGCCTGTGATAGGCGGAACACTGAATTTCCCAGCAGTCAGTGTTCCGCCTATCACGGACATCCGTTCATTCTCATACTACGGACGAGTATGAGAGGATGTCCGTGATAGGCGGAACACAGGCTGCTGGGAAATTGAGTGTTCCGCCTATCACAGGCGGAGGACGGAGGCGCGGCTTTTGAATTGTAGAATGGCCGCCGAGAAGAGCGGCGATCCATCGGCACGACACGGGACGGAGGAGGCACGGAACGGAGGAGGCACGGGACAGAGGAGGCACGGGACAGAGGAGGCACGGGACAGAGGAGGCTCGGGACGACGGCGGCTCGGGACGGAGGCTTGGGACACAGGTAGGCTGGACACACACACAAGGCTGCACGGACACACACACACACACACACACACACACACACACACACACACGGATGGATGGATGGATACACACACACACACAGGGATGGATGGATGGATGAATACACACACACACACACACACACACACACACACACACACACACACACAGGGATGGATGGATGGATGGATACACACACAGGGATGGATGGACGGACACACACACAGGGATGGATGGATGGATGGATGGATGGACACACACACAGGGATGGATGGACGGACACACACACAGGGATGGACGGACACACAGGGATGGACAGCCATGTCTCACCCTCGGCTTATACACGAGTCAATAAGTTTTCCAGTTTTTTGGGGGTAAATTGGGGGCCTCGGCTTATATTCGGGTCGGCCTATACTCGAGTATATACGGTATTTAAGTGCCCCTGTCCCCATGAGCTCGCACGCAGAAGACCCCACATCTCTCCAAAAAGAGGACTGGTCATGCACCATTCCTATTAGCCTATTGATGTTTACATTCCTTGTAATAGGAATAAAAGTCATCAAAAAATATTTTGTTATAAAGAAAGTGTAAAAAAATAAATAAATAAATAAACAATTAAAAAAAAAATGATTTAAGAGCCCCTGTCCCCGCGAGCTCGCGCGCAGAAGACTCCACATCTCTCCATAAAGAGGATCGGTCATGCACCATTCCTATTAGCCTATTGATGTTTATATTTCTTGTAATAGGAATAAAATTCATCAAAAATGTTTTTGTTAAAGGAAAAGTGTAAAAAAAAAAATAATAAATAAACAATAAAATTTTTTTTTTATTTAAGTGCCCCTGTCCCCGCGAGCTCGCACGCAGAAGACCCCACATCTCTCCATAAAGAGGATCGGTCATGCACCATTCCTATTAGCCTATTGATGTTTATATTCCTTTACTAGGAATAAAATTCATCAAAAATTTTTTTGTTAAAGGGAAAGTGTAAAAAAATAAATAAATAAACAATTAAAAAAATAATGATTTACGTGCCCCTGTCGATCCCCTGATGAAGTCACGTGATTCGTGACGAACACGCGTCGGGAATACCGCTACCGGAAGTGACGTTTATCGAGCTCGCTGCTCGTTTGTACATCATCTGCCTTTTATCCTATGTTTGTGAGTACCTGGTTTTATGTTTTTCTTTCATAAATAAATGCTGCACTAGAATTATTACACTATGGGGCATCCTTCCTTTATGTTCTGATTTATCATATATGATACCTGGCGCGAGACCACCCATGTTGAACACCCTATAGTGACTCTTAAAGAGGCCACGTATCGTTTAAGAGAGCAAGAGAGGGACGCCAGGCAGGAGTTTCCGTAACAGGACCCTTAAAGGAAAAAGGTCTCCAAGGATCCCCCAAAGATACATCTGCTATATGCTGTCACCTTACAGCAGTAAGGTAAGGGGACACCCATAAAAAGACCATCTAGGGCCGCACGGGAAATTGATGCCAGATTATCACCAGCACTATTTTCTTTTTTTGGGTTCAGACATTTCCCTCAGTGAGTGCAGCAGTACCACCAACCGAATTACCAATTATCTCCCCCACTTTGGCGCTGGAATATCTTTCACACTAAGTGCCCCTGTCGCCGCGAGCTCGCGCGCAGAAGTGAAAGCATACGTAAGCAGCATCCAAACCACACATGTGAGGTATCACCGCGAACGTTAGAGCGAGAGCGATAATTCTAGCACTAGACCTCCTCTTTACCTCTAAACAGGTAACCTGTAAAAAAAAAAAAAAAAAAAAAATTAAACCGTCACCCTACGGAGATTTTGAAGTACTGAAGTTTGGCGCCATACAAGTGTGCGAAATTTTAAAGCGTGACATGTGTGGTATCTATTTACTCGTCGTAACATCACCTGTCACATAATACAAAAAAAAATAAATAAAATGGGCTAACGTTACTGTTTTTTTTTGGTGAAAATTATATTCGTGAAAATTATATTTTTTCCCCCCAAAAAAAGCATTGGAAAAATTACTGTGCAAATACCGTGTGACATAAAAAGTTTAAATATCCACTATTCTCGGTAAGGGAATCAGGAAGTGAAGCCTTGAGGCTTCACTTCCTGGTTCCCTACTGCGTATGTGCGAGTCGCGCTGCGCAATCCGGATGGTCCCTGCTGTCCCTGGGACCCGTGTGTTTCGCAGGAGACAGTGGGGGGGGGGGACAGGGATGGGAAGAGGCGTAGACTCCTGCGGGAGTCTATGCCCGGAAGTGGGTGCAAATACCTGTATTATACAGAGAAGTAGAAAAGTGCGGCGAGGAAGTCTAAGCCCCTGTACACACGGATTTTCTCCGATGGATTTTGTCCATCGGATATTGTCCGAAACTGTTGCATACACACGGTCGGACTAAGTTGTCGAAAAATCCGATCTTTCAGAACGTGATGACGTAATTTAGTTACGATGGGACTACGTTCAGGCTAGTAGCCAATAGCTTTGATGTAGGAATTTGATCTGAGCATGCGTGGCACTTGGTCCGATCAAAATTCTCTACACATGATCGGAGTATGTCCGATCGAGCCAGTTGGTCGGGAAATATTTCCAACAAGTTGGAAATTTGGGTCCAATGGAGATTCGGATGGATACCACACACAGTCGGGTTATCCGACAACACGGTCCGATAGGACACATTCCGACGGATTCTCCGATCATGTGTACAAGGCTTAATACATAGGGCACCTCATTCCAGTATGTTATGAAAAACAGAGTGTAGGACTGGGGGAGGGGGATTATTACGGTGCCTAAAATTAGTAAATAGGGGAAATACCAAAAAATTACAAACAAATGGATACAATAGATACTTTAAAAGGAATGAACACTGGTTCTCTATTTAATGAGATAGTCGTAAAAATATGTATCATCAGAAATAAATCACAACAATACAAAATACAATTGGATAAAATTTTCGTCTATTCAGTGTGATATAATCTAAATTTTAATCGTTGGTTAAAAGAGTCCCAACATGTTTCGCCATTACAATGGCTTCTTCAGGGGAACCATTTTTTTGAACCAAAGGAAGACGAACAGAAACTATAAATGATAACAAAAAAAAACAATAATTAATACAAAATATATATTGTATGAATATCGCCTGGTTCTTAATCAGGGTAGATTAAATAGAAAAATATATTATAATAATTTAAATACATACCCCCGGCTCACCTCCGAGCCCGCAACTGGTGACAAACTTTCAAGGGGGGGAAAAAAAGACGTCCAACCCTAATATAGCACCTATGGTGACTGCAGGGGGTAGAGGAGAGACCAAATTAGCATAATTAATTTTTTTTTAAAAAATGGGTTAAATATACACATGATGGTATATACGGGGAAATTAATACTTCGTGCACACCGGGTTAAAGGGTTAATGTAGAAATACTACAGAGAGCAGGGACACCAAAAAGTATTGGAAGAACTTGAGATGGAATAAACGCAATGTCAGCCAACCTGAATGCACACAGAGGTACAAAAAAGGCATCACCTGATTAGATAAGGGGCCTTGGGTCGATAGCAAAGCAAGAGTATTAAATTCAGCTGTAGATAGGAAAAATAATTTATAAATAAGCTCACCTGAACCTGCGAAAGAGAGGTTCTATAGTTATTCAGTACCCAAGAGCAATAATCGCCATCGGATAGGAAGGCTGAACCTGAGCAAAACCTATGCAATAAGCATAGTGCTCAGAAAAAAAGCCCCTATTGATATAAGAAAAAAAAAGAAAATATATATAGTTAGGAAGCTGTGCATATTAAACAGCAGGAAAGACTGAGAGAGTGTGGATCAAAACCAGCCTAATCCTGATTACTAAACTTCTTGGAATACAGTTAACGAGTCGGTGTCCCCAAAGAGCCAGCAACCATCCAGTGGTAGAAGGGTCTTATATACCCCCCACTCTGTCGGCATTCAAGCGTGGATGCCGACAGCGGGCGAACACGGGCGCCAAACGTGGACGCCAGCAGAGAGCGGACTGAACACTAACTGCGCAGGCGCCCGCTAAGGAGCCTACAGTCCCCATAATGCTTTGCGGCTGGCATCGCATCATCATAACAATATGCTTGACGCTAATGTCAGCGATGACAATGCAAAGTAAAATGAGATGGAATACGCCGGAATATTAATACCAGATACGGGAGTGAGAGCATTGGCACGGGGCTGGGCTTCACAATACACAGTACATGCTTTAGAGGGTGCTGTTTTCACAGATCAGCACCCGGAGCGTCCATACAGTCACCAAGTGGCGAAAAAAACGGGCCGGTCTGCTCCAAGGGAGCTCAATCAGTCAGTAAGCAGAGCATGGGAGGGAAAGAAAAAGGAGATCGGGGGGCAGCACAAAAAAATATTGTGACAAAATAATGAAATGATAAAATAGGAATGAAAAAGGTACAAGAAAATTATTACCAGCTAATTAGACCGACAAATTACTCAAATCCATGTGAAATAAAGATACTAAAATACCCGATACAGGGCCAGGCGATATTCATAAAGATATAAATGCTATGACTAAATAAAAATAGGAATGAGATACTGAGGAAGAGATGTGAATCGATGTTAAATGGAAAAAGGTAGCAAAAACATGGACCGCATTACAAATAATCCAAGAATTATGAAATACAATAAGGAAAATTGATTCTGTACATATAAATTAACAAACAATACAATAATACAATTTCCAAATAGAAAAATGTCATGGACATTAACCGAAAACAAAACAGTATATATAGGAAATTATTTAAGGGGGGAGAGAGAAATGAATAACAAAAATGAATAACAAGATTGAGAAAAAAAAGAAGAGAAGAAAAGAAAAAAAAAAAAAAAAAACCCCACAACATCCACACTCTAGTAGAATTGCGGTCAGCATGGCAGGTTATCGAGCAGGGTTGGGCTTGAATGTGTCTAAGCCCTTGTACACACGATCGGAGATTCCGACGGAATGTGTCAGATCGGAGCGTTTTGTCGGATATTCCGACTGTGTGTGGTATGCATCGGACTGTTTCCGTCGGAATATCCGCCGGACCAAATTTTCCAACTTGCCGGAAATATTTTCCGACAAAATGCTCCGATCGGACATACTCCGATCATGTGTAGAGAATTCCGATCGGACAAAGTGCCACGCATGCTCAGATCAAATTCCTACATCAAAGCTATTGGCTACTAGACTGAACGTAGTCCCGTCGTAACGAAATAACGTCATCACGTCGCATTTTTTGACAACTTCGTCCGACCGTGTGTATGCAACAGTTTCGGACAACATCCGACGGATTTTGTTGTCGGAATCTCCGACCGTGTGTACAAGGGCTAAGGCAAAATTATAAAAAAATTTAAAGGTAATGTATTAATTTAAGCCAGGGTATTGAGTGGCATCTAAGTTATATATCCATTTTGTTTAAAGTTGTAGTAGGATGGAGTCTATTTCACCGCCCCGGGCATGTATCGGTACATGCTCAAGGGCGGAAAACTGTACTACTCTGGAATCAAAATTACGATGGTGACCAATATGTCTGTTAAGTGCAGTGGTACATTGGCGTTTCAAAAGGGACAACATATGATCTCGAATGTGTTTAAAGAAAGGACATTTTTGTTTTGCCGATGTAAAAACATCCGCAGGAGCATGTAGCTAAATAAACTATTCCAACGGTTTTACAAGTGACATTGTATTTTAAAGTACCGTATTTTCCGGCGTATAAGACGACCTTTTACACCTAAATTACACAGCCAAAAAGTGGGGGTCGTCTTATACGCCGGGTATGAAGTGGCCGCAATGGATTTCAGCCCGCTGAGTGCTCGGTAATACTGTATACATACAGTATGCACCGCTCAGCCAATCCCGGTGGCCGATGCACTCTGTTGATGAATACAGCCTTGCTAAGCCTGCTCGGATTGGAGTAGCAACCTCTGCCAATCCGAGCAGGATACAGTACAATGAGTCAGAGCGGTGCGGGCTGATGATGTCACAGCCTCTGCCAATCCGAACAGGCTTTGTATAATCAACAGATTAGTAAAATACATTGCCTACCATGATTGGCTTAGCGGTGCACATTGTATGCACACTGTATTCTGCAGTGTTCCTGGCCCTACTGTACTAACACAGCATCATATACTGTGTACCTGGCGATCTACATATTAACAAAGCATCCTGTACTGCACATCCAGCTCCAGATCTACCCAAAAATACAGGTATGATTTATGGTGCTTTGGAGGAGAGGATTCATTGTTGCTGCCTGCCAATTGTGGGATCTCTGGGACTTGTAGTTCACAAGTTTTTTCTGATGTTGTTTTTTTGTTTTTTGGTTGTTATGTTTCTGATGTTTTTTTTTAAATGGTGTTGCCTCCGAAGGGTGGTAGTCTTATATGGTGAGTATAGCCCAAAACCTAAGTTTTCACTGGCAAAATAGGGGGTCGTCTTATACGCCCAGTCGTCTTATACGCCGGCAAATACGGTATATTGAGATCCATTGGGCAGGGAAGCATACGAAGACTTGGAAATAAATTGACAAACGTCGCAGGATCCACAGGGAAAGGTACCCTTCCTGGTGGCTCTGGTTCGTTGTTTAGATACAAAATGACTAGTGACTGGTTTTATTGTTCGGAAACTAAACAGTGGGTAAAATTAAAACAAGGGTTGAACCAATTAGACTTAAAGGTGTTGCCATCGGTAGATTTATCTGGTAGCAAGCTACATCGAGAGTTATTAGAGAATATGCCCTCTCTTACATCTCATCTGTTGAATATATGGGCTAAAACAATTATACAATTGGGACTTTCTTCGTACGAAGGACCAATGACACCTCTATTTGGCAACCCTTCTTTTCCCCCGGCACTAAATAGGACAAGTTTTCTTATATGGAAAAGGGAATCTCATTATAGATTGAGCAATATTTTATGTCAGGGAACAGTTCCGTCTCTATTAAACCTATTCCCTAGACAGTGTCCATCTTTCGTGCACATGTTGGAACACCGGCAGTTACTCTCATTTTGGTATTCTATTCGTTCGAGTAAGTCCCTGGGTAGAGATTTAACTCAACTTGAAATTCTTATGACACAAGATCAAAAACCAAAACACGTTTTATCAGCGCTCTACAAGATGTTGATAATTAAAAATCATCCGGAGCCCCCGGAATATATAAATAAATGGGCTAACGAGATTAATGTTCAAATTGAGGTTGGGGAATGGGAGAAGGCATTTAAACTATCACATTGTCTATCACCGACAATTAAAGCACAAGAGACGAATTACAAGTTGCTCTCAAGATGGTATTGGAGCCCAGTGACACTACATCGTATATATCCAGAAAAAACGGATATATGTTGGCGGTGCCATACAGAGAGGGGCTCACTGCTCCATATTTGGTGGAAATGCCCCCTAATTTTTTGTTTCTGGGAAAAGGTTATGCAACTATACACATTAGTTACTGGGGAGATAATCCCAAATACGCCACAAATTACCCTTCTCTCTCTGTTACCAGGAACATATAAAAATATCAAAAAGAAGCTTCTTGGGCACTGGTTGACTGCAGCAAGAACGGTGATACCGCGTCACTGGCAATCAACTCAGTCTTCTTCGATAAACGAATGGGCCTTAGAAATGGACAATATAGAGAGGATTGAGATATTTATAGCACAAGAATTAGATTCGTACGAAAGGTGCCTCCTGGTTTGGAACCCATGGAGGCAGTATAGGAAATTGGTTAAAAGCTGAAGGTAGAAGGAGGAAAGTAATGGTAGGAAAGACTATGCTGGAGGAGAGAAAAGGGGAAGGGATAGAGGGGAGGGGGGAGGGGAAAGGGGGGGGTGGGGCCCCCATCTCCGTGTTTTTTTTTTGTTTTTGTTTTTTTGTTTTTTCTTCTTCTTCTCTTCCTTATGATACTTATGATATGTATTCACTATGTATGCAAGCATGTATGCAAGTAATGTATATGTTTGAAATTGTTTAAATATGTGTAATGCTTTATAATAACTTTAAATAAAATTAGAATTGGGCAAAATGACTAGTAACCAAACTATCTTTCGTGGATGAGGATCTACGATAGGGGAGTTGGGGATATGGTTTGATATATTTCTGAATTGTTTGGTCCGCCAGAAGAAGGGGCCAGAACTTCAGGAGAATTTCTTTCATTTGAAAGTGTTGTCTTGAGTATTGAGTAATTATCCAAATTGGTTGGTCATTGGTGGAAGTTTTTTTTGAGAAGATAAGATCAGTTCTATCTAAGTTGACCACTTTATTAAAGGTGCGTTTTAAGAGTGACTTGCTGTAGCCTCGCTGATTGAGTCTAGTAAATAGATCTTTGGCAGCCAGATGGAAATCCGCATCCAAAGTACAGTTTCGTCGGGAGACAAAGGTACTGACTATATGGGATACTATTCAATAACGGTTGAGGGTGGGCACTAGAGGCATGCAGAATTGTGTTTCCTGACGATGGTTTACGATATAGGGATGAATTGAGTCTACCACTACTGTCTATCTTAATATGCAGATCCAGAAATTCAATCTGAGATTGACTATACTTCATAGTAAATCCCAGATTGAAGTTATTTTTAGCTAGTTCATCAAAAAATAAACCCAGCTCATCCCTGGTACCTGTCCAAAACAAAAGAATGTCATCAATATATCGATGCCAGCCCAAAATATGTCTGGTCAAATTAGAAAGTTGATCGTTGGCAAAAATATACCTTTCCCACCCCCCCAGGTAGAGGTTGGCATTGGAAGGGGCACATTTAGTGCCCATCTCCACGCCCTGTACCTGGAGGAAGTGGGAGGAATCGAACATAAAAAAATTGTGTGTTAAAATGAACTTCAAGAGCTGAAGAACGAATCCGCCTTATGCCTCAAAGGCCGAACCCCGTTCACTAAGTTGGGCCTGAATAACGTGAAGTCCCTTTTCATGTGGAATGGAATTATATAAGCATTCAACGTCCAAAGCCACCAACCAGGTGTTCTGAGGAAGTTGTTTGCCCTCTAAGATGCGTAGTAGATCAATTGTGTCCTTAACATAGGATGATAAGGAAAGTACGTGTGGAAAGAGATATTTGTCAACAAGTGCGCTAGCATTCTCCGTTAATCCTTGACAGCCAGAAACGATTGGTCGACCTGGAGGATTGGCCATGGTCTTATGCAATTTAGGCAAGGAATAAAAGGTAGGAATTTTGGGATATTTGACATTGAA
The DNA here is from genome assembly GCF_037356315.1 of Lithobates pipiens. Taxonomy (NCBI): domain Eukaryota; kingdom Metazoa; phylum Chordata; class Amphibia; order Anura; family Ranidae; genus Lithobates; species Lithobates pipiens. The sequence continues at coordinate 19,975,504 of NW_027507764.1, read as the reverse complement.
GTATTTCCAGGTATTTAGATCATACAGGTATCTGCACCTCCCCCCCCCCTGAAAGGTGCCCGGAGGGGGGGGGGTGTTCCGAAAAGCAGAGGTTCCATTTTTATGTGAACCTCCACTTTAAGAGGGCTGGGCTGGAAGAGAGCATTTGTCTTTTAGACACACGCCCCCTTCTATGTCACTGCAGTGAGAGGCGGGCCTCGACTGCAGCCTTTTTATTGGACAGCTTGGGCCAATGCTACTTTACCATTGGTCCAAGACTCCAAGCTGTCCATTGAGCTCAATGTATCTAGCAAGTAGGAGAGAAGTGTCATCATTTGTGCGGTATGGAAGTGTAACGCAGTGCTGTATCGCAAAAAAAAAAAAAAAGGCCTGGTCATCAGGGGGGGGGGGGGGGGGGTTGGTAAACCTTCTGGAGGGCAAGTGGGTAGACAAAAAAAAATGATGAATGGGTAAGAGGGAATGGATTTCAAATTGTTTATTGTATTTATTTTATTTTTTTAACCACATGCCGACGGAGCCATAGCCGAAAGACGCTACAACGCGGTCCACTTATTCTGGGTGGATGTCCGTGGGACGTCCTCACAGAATCTTGCTCCCGCACGCCCCCTGGGGTGTGGAAACATCCGTGACCACTGTTTACCACGTGATCGCTCCATCAAATGATGGAGCATCACTTGTAAACACACCGGCGTCATGACGCCGGTTCCTCCCTCTCCTCTCTGTACCGATCGGTACAGTGAAGGAGGGAGAGATCGATTGCTGCGATGTGGGCACTACAGATCAAGCCCACAGCGCTGCTCAGTGCCCATATTATGCCACTGCCAGTACTACCATACTATGCAATACTGTACAGCAATACTATTGCAATATTCTGCCAATACTATGCAATACTCTGCCAATACTATGCAATACTCTGCCAGCACTATGCAATACTCTGCCTATACTCTGCCAGCATTAAGCAATACGCTGCCAAAACAATGCAATACTCTGCCAGCACTATGCAATACTTTGCCAGCATTAAGCAATACTCTGCCAACACTATGCAATACTCTGTCAACACTATGCAATACTTTGCCAGCACTATGCAATACTCTGCCAGCATTAAGCAATACTCTGCCAGCACTATGCAATACTCTGCCAGTACTATGCAATACTCTGCAAATACTATGCCAACACTATGCAATACTCTGCCAATACTATGCCAACACTATGCAATACTCTGCCGGCACTATGCAATACTCTGCCAACACTATGCAATACTTTGCCAATACTCGGCCAATACTATGCCAACACTATGCAATACTCTGCCAACACTATGCAATACTTTGCCAATACTATGCCAATACTATGCCAACACTATGCAATACTCTGCCAGTACTATGCAATACTCTGCAAATACTATGCCAACACTATGCAATACTCTGCCAATACTATGCCAACACTATGCAATACTCTGCCAGCACTATGCAATACTCTGCCACTACTATGCAATACTCTGCCAATACTCTGCCAACACTATGCAATACTCTGCCGGCACTATGCAATACTCTGCCAACACTATGCAATACTTTGCCAATACTCGGCCAATACTATGCCAACACTATGCAATACTCTGCCAACACTATGCAATACTTTGCCAATACTATGCCAATACTATGCCAACACTATGCAATACTCTGCCAGTACTATGCAATACTCTGCAAATACTATGCCAACACTATGCAATACTCTGCCAATACTATGCCAACACTATGCAATACTCTGCCAGCACTATGCAATACTCTGCCAGTACTATGCAATACTCTGCCAATACTCTGTCAACACTATGCAATACTCTGCCAGCACTATGCAATACTCTGCCAGTACTATGCAATACTCTGCCAGTACTATGCAATACTCTGCCAATACTATGCAATACTCTGCCAATACTCTGCCAACACTATGCAATACTTTGCCAGCACTATGCAATACTCTGCCAGTACTATGCAATACTCTGCCAACACTATGCAATACTCTGCCAGCACTATGCAATACTCTGCCAACACTATGCAATACTTTGCCAATACTCTGTCAATACTATGCTAACACTATGCAATACTCTGCCAGCACTATGCAATACTCTGCCAGTACTATGCAATACTCTGCCAATACTCTGCCAACACTATGCAATACTCTGCCAGCATTATGCAATACTTTGCCAACACTCTGCAATAAACTTTAACAGAAACGAATTATTTGCCTATTTTATTTTTTTTACAGAATTTTCAGTTTTTTTGATTTATAGCGCAAAAAATAAAAAACTTAGCGGTGATTAAATACCACCAAAAGAAATCTCTATTTGTGTGAAATAAAGGACAAACATTTCATATGGGCACAATGTTGCATGACTGAGTAATTGTCATTCAAAGTGTGAGAGCACCGAAAGATGAGAATTGGTCTGGTTAGGAAGGGGGTTTTAGTGCCCAGTGGGTAAGTGGTTAAATCGCGCTTGCATTACACCTCCGTGACTTTTTCTTGTAAAAATGGTTTATTTCAGAAACTCGATAAACTGTTTCGTGACACATAAAATGTCCCATGGTGGGCGGAGACCCAAGGGGGCGCTCAACTTTTTAACTCATCTCCAAGTGCAATAGTTCATATGACGGTGATTGCGGCGGTTCCCGCGAGGCGCTCCACCGGGGAGGAGGCGATGATGATTGAGATATGCTTTTTTGGCGCAGTATCTCCTGTATCATCTCCAGTCCTTTTGGATGAATTGAAGAAGACATGAAAAAAAAAAAGTGATCGCAAAAACTCAAGCGCTTCGTCTCAATTATTAGCCGAGCCAAACAACAATTAAGTGCAATTCCCGCTTTGCCTTCGTTTTCTTTTCTTTTTTTTCCTATTGCACGCTTTCGATTTTTCGCTATGCTGTAATTGCGCACGTGTGCAGGTTGTTGACCTGGCGTGCCCTTAGAGAAACAATTCCAAAAAAAAAAATAAAAAAAAAATTATGCGCTGGTCTCTGTGATTTCACTCCTCTCCGGCGCAGCCAAAGGCTTTTTTTTTTTTTTTTTTGGGATTAGCATGGCGATTAGCACAAATTCCCCAAGGCGCGTTGGGGCTCAGAGTAAATGATGTCATGTACAAATTCCAAAATATTATCAAAGAGAACCCCGCAGAGGCTAACGCCGCAGCCCCCCCGAAACTCCGCAACGCGCATAATGCCAAGATGTACTTGACACCAGTGCTCAACATGAAATTCAAGCATGTAAGAATTAGCGCTCGAGGTCAATCGACAGATGACTACGATATATAGATGTGTTTTCCGTTAGACTCTTTTTTTTTTTTTTTTTAAAGATTTTTTTCCCTTTAAATGGAAACAGCCGGATGAGATGTTTGATGTGTGGAAAATGGAGCATGACATTACGACTCTCAAATAATGGAACACCAAGGCAAACAAATGCGCGGTCATTAGTATTTATTTAGGATTGGATGGCGGTCATTAGTATTCGATCGGAGTGTAAATCATAACAATATTATGCCTCTCTTTTTTTTGTGAGGTTCGTGTAGGTGGAATGACATCAACATATCGTTATGTACCAAAAGAATAAGTCCTGAAATCTGGGAATATTAGAAAAGGAACCTATTTTTACAGCTTTCCCCCGGGAGGAAGAAACGTTGGTCTACTTTGGGCACCTTCAACCATATTGGTGGTGTTTTATCATATTAATCAGATCAATGGTCTTCACACTGCAACCCATGATGGGCCGGTTGTGGTCCTCTGCTTGCCTTTATTCATCCTTTGGGGCACTATTACTTCCCCGCTGGACAGGGCGGTCAGCGGTAAGGTGCATATTACCGCTGACTCATGGTCCAGCAGGCATGGACAGTGACGTTACCTGTCTTTCACGGTGCATTGGGTCACTCTTCTGGCAGCTGGGAAGGATGCAGGACAAGGTACAGTAATGTTGGAGGTTGTTCTGCCAACACGTCTCCAAAATGCTACTATTGGCTGTGACACACTTCTCTCCTCCACCCCCTCCTCTTCTTCTTCCTCCATGACCTCTTCCTGTGCTTTGTCCTCGGAACCAGCGGTGCTCCGTAGGCGCTCAAGGGGCTACGCAAGTACGCAGGCAAAAAAGATGCCATGCCGTGCTTGCGCTGGTGTTTGGGGGACAGGAGCCACACTGGGGCAGATATATTGTCAGCTCTGCAGGGGCAGGCCGAGAGGTGGTTGACGCCACGCCAGCTTAAGCCAGGAAAGGGGGTTTGCGACAATGGCACCAACCTTCTCTCTGCCCTCTGACAGGGACAACTGACCTGTGTGCCCTGTGTGGCTCACATCCTTAACCTGGTGTTGCAGCAGTTCTTGGACAGGTACCCGGACTTACAGGATGTCCTGAGGCAGGCCAAGAAAGTCTGTGTGCATTTCCGCCCATCATATAATGCCAGTGTTCGGCTGGCTGAGCTCCAAAAGGAGTTGAACCTGCCCAAGAACCGCCTTATATGTGACATGCCCACCAGGTGGAACTCAATGTTGGCCATGCTGCAGTGGCTGCACACACAGCAGAGCGCCATCAATGAGTACCTGTGTGACTATGGCACCAGGACAGGGTCAGGGGAGCTCGGTTTTTTTTCACCACACCAGTGGGGCATGATCAGGGATGCATGCACTGTCCTGTCACCATTTGAGGAGGCCACGAGGATGGTGAGCAGTGACAGTGCATGCTTCAGTGACACTGTACCACTGGTCCACCTGTTGGAGCATACACTGCTTGGAATAATGGAAAGGGCACTTGAGGCAGAACAGAGGCAGGGGAAGGAGGACTTCCTTGCCTCTCAAGGCTCCCTTTATCCAGACAGTGTTCCTGCTGTCCCACCGATCACACAGGAAGAGGAGGAAGAGGATTTTGTCAGCATGGAGGTGGAGCCTGGCACTCAGCAGCAGCAGTCTTTTAGGGATAATTTACAGTCCCAAGAAACCCGTGGACTTGTACGTGGCTGGGAGGAGGTGGCTGCGTATCATGTCGTCCTTAGTGACCCAGAGGACTCCGGACCGAATGCCTCAGCTAACCTACGCTGCATGGCCTCTCTGATCCTGCAAAGCCTGCAGAGGGATCCGCATATTCTTTGGATCAAGGAGAGGGACCATTACTGGCTGGCAACTCTCCTTGATCCACGGTACAAGGGTAAGGTTGTGGACCTTATCTTGCTGTCGCAGAGGGAGCACAGGATGAGACATCTCTGGGAGGCCTTGCAGAAAGGTCTGTGCAACGCGTTCCCAGAGACTGGGAGGGTACAATGTGTTTCTGAGGCTTCGGTCAGTCACAGAAGGAGCGGTGGAGAAGGTGGCCATCTGATCAATGCGTTCAGACAATTTTTTATTCCGCAGCCCCAAGGTATGATCAGTTCCAGCAACCATCGCCAGCGTCTGATTTACATGGTACAGGAATACCTAGGAGCAATGTCAGTCTTGGACACCTTTCCCACCGAAAATCCTCTGGCTTACTGGGTCTTGAGGATGGATCACTGGCCAGAGCTTACACAGTATGAAATTGAGCTACTGGCCTGTCCTGCATCCAGCGTTCTTTCGGAACGCACCTTCAGTGCTGCTGGAGGCTTTGTAACTGATCACAGGGTGCGCCTGTCCACCGACTAGGTTGATCGACTGACCTTCATAAAGATGAATCAGTCTTGGATCACCACCAGCTACCAAGCACCTGAAGCTGATGTAACCGAATAATTTTTTTGAAATGTCACATCCCTTCAAGACTGCCTATGCTGATGCTGAGTGACTATCCTGTTATGTTGACTGACTACCTCTTCCTCCTCAATGATCCTGCTGATAGCTTGGAAGAACATTTTTGGTTCTGGGCGCCACCAACAGTGCCTAAGGCACAATTTTTCAGCCCCTGTTTAACAGGGGCATGTAGTTACATTTTTTGATGCAATGCTTTGCAGCAGGGTTCATTTCTGCACTCCAACTAGAGTATCTGGGAGAGGTTGCAGTGTCGTGGCACCAACACCAATGCCTAAGACCCAATTTTTCAGCCCCTGTTTAACAGGGGCATGTAATTACAATTTTTTGATGCAATGCTTTGCAGCAGGGCTCTTTCCTGCACTCCAACTATAGTATCTGGGAGAATTTGCAGTGTCGTGGTATCAGCACCAGTGCCTAATGCCCAATTTTTCAGCCCCTGTTTAACAGGTGCATGTAATTACAATTTTTGATGCAATGGTTTGCAGCAGGGCTCATTCCTGCTCTCCAACTAGAGTTTCTGTGAGGTGTTGCAGTGTTGTGGCACCAGTGCCTAAGGCCCAATTTTTCAGCATCTGTTTAACAGGTGCATGTAATTACAATTCTTGATATAATATTTCACAGCATGGCCCGTTCCTGCGCCCACCGAGAGTAACTGTTCAGGACTTACAGTGTTGTGACACCAGCACCACCACCACAACCACCAAAGGCCCAATTTTTCTACCAGTGTTCAACAATGGCATGTAATTACAATTCTTGATATAACAGTTCACAGCAGGGCATTCCAACGCCCACCAAGAGTCACTGTGAGGGCTTACAGTGTTGTGGCAACACCAACACCTTAGGGCCAAATTTCGGCAGAGCACAGAGGGCAGGCCCCTACTTTCAAACATCCAACTTACAAACGTCTCCTACTTGCAAATGGAAGGAGACAACAGGAAGTGAGATGAAAAAAGGCGGACGGCCCAAAAAATTATACAGGGGTGATAACCCTTCACTATGTTTTCCAAAAAGCTTAAAAATAGATTTTTTGACTGGAGCTACACTTTAAAAATGTACCACTTAAAAATTACAAACAGATTCTACTTAACACAAAAAACCTACACAGTCCCTGTCTTGTTTGCACCGCCTGTATACTGCTGTTCTGAGTATATAGGGCCTGGGGACCCCACGCCTTTCCTTTTTTAATTTGGGTACGGGGTTCCCCTTAATATCCATACAAGACCCAAGGGGGCTGTTAATGGTCAGGGGGGCTACCCATGCCATTTTTCTCACTGATTTTCATCCATATTGCTGGAAACCAGACATTACATTAAAAGCAGTTTTAAATGTAATTTTGTGCAGGACTGTTCTAAACACGGGAAACACATGCCACTTCACAGGCATACTACAGACACCCCCCAGGCACGATATTTAAAGGAATATTTCACTTTTTTCACTTTAAGCATCATAAAATCAGTGCTCCCGAAATAACGGCTGTTTTAAAAAAAATGTTTTGCTCCATGTCCCCTGGGGCAGGACCCAGGTCCCCAAACCCTTTTTAGGACAATAACTTGCATATTAGCCTTTAAAATTAGCACTTTTCGAACATTTGAGTCCCATAGACTTTAATGGGGTTCTAAAGTTCATACGAATTTTCGGTCCATTCAAAGGTTCTGGTGCGAACCAAACCGGGGGATGTTCGGCTCATCCCTAGTTAAGATCCTCTTGGATGATCCCTCTTGGATGGTCCCTCTTGGCTCCTCTGATGAGTCTTCTATGGTCGGGTGACTTCTGACTCTTCCCAACACGGTGACTGGACATGAAGGAGGAAATCTCTCCCAACTCTCGGCTTCTCTTCCTCCTTCCTGCACACCACTCCCATACCTGGAAATACCTCTTCACCACACATTTCTTTACCAGTTCAGCAAGAGAGAAAATGCACAAACCCAGCAAGGCCTCATACAATGTGGTTCCAGACTTGGTCCCTAGTACTGATTCCGTTCTTCAGCAGCGGGCCCTAAAATAGCGACCTATCTGCCTGGTAAGTTGTCACACGTCGGACCACAGCTAGAGTACTTCTCCACCAGCCACCACTGCCCTCTCTTCTAAGCTATCTGCTCCTCCATTCTGCTTTGTATGCTCTTTACCACAGGGATGTGCAGTGAGGTGAGTGGCTGGTGAGGCACTGGCTAGTATCAGAGCCAGATACACACACAGGTTACATGCGTCGCGATCGTTATGCCCTGTACACACGGTCGGACTTTCGCCCTGGGCCCATCCAGTTGTGTGACAATAGTGAATTAATATTCGCTATTGTCTTCCTGATTCTCCTCCTGGCCAATCAGGAAGCAGGTCTTAAGACCCGATTGGCTGGAACGAGAAGCTCTTCCAAAACGTCCTCTGCTTCGGTGACTGGTCAGGCTCAGTGTCTCCCCATCACCTGGCCCGAGCGGGCTTCTATCTGGGCACTGGGTCCAGTGCTTCTCCTGCAGGGGGATTCTCTGGTGCTGGGTGCCCATGAACCGGCCTGATGCGGGCACCGCAAATACTTCCCATACCCGTCCGTTCCTCCGGGGGGAACCAAGCCCAGCAACGTCCCCATCCCCCAGCAACTGGACCTACCGGGGTGGACACTGAGCTGGGGCTGCACTGACAGCCCCGGGGACCAGGAGAATGAGGACCCCACCATCTACCCCAAGCTACTGGACATGACCAGCCACATGGGGACCTTCCAAAACACACGGGACTCTAGCTCGAGCAACTGGCTGGACCTGGATTCTTTTGTACCGGTATAAACCCCACCATAGGCCCTATCGCGGGCAATTGACCGAGCGATGTGGGGGGAGGTTTGTTTGCCACCTCAAAAAAAGGGTGCACCAGCCACCACTGCTTCCCGTTCTTTATACTCTTCACCACCCAGAGGGTTGACTTGAAGGTTCACACTTTGTTCCCCAAACAGTAATCACTGTATAATCTACTCTCTCTCTCTCTCTTTCCAAGAATCAAACCAAACTCTGGGGTTGATTTACTAAAGGCAAATCAAATTTGCACTACAAGTTCACTTGGAAGTTCAGTCACTTTAGATCTGAGGGGAAGATCTGAAATGAGGGGAAGCTCTGCTGATTTCTATCATCCAATCATGTGCAACCAAAAATGCTGTTTTTTATTTTCCTTGCATGACCCCCTCAGATCTACAGCGACTGCACTTCCAAGTGCACTTGTAGTGCATATTGGATTGCCTTTAGTAACTAAACCCAATTGCATCTTAACCAGAACTTCTTTTACTGAAGTAAAGTACTTGTACATACAGTCATTTAGTCGTTTGCATAAACACATAAGTTAGGTCATAGTCAGGCTCCTCGGGTCCCTTACAATTGTGATGGCTGTACCCCCCTGATGGCGGCCCTGCATTTAACATGCAACATACCTGGAAATACCTATTGAAGGAAATATTCTCCTGATGCCTTATTATAGGTCAGAATTTGTGGACACCTGACCATTATTTCTTTACTATGTGACCAAACGTATGTGGAAACCCATCCCAATGACTGCATTCAAGTGATTCAGCTTAAAGTGGTTGTAAAGGCATAGCTCCCAACTGTCTCTGATTTCGAGGGACTGTCCCTGATCTGGAGCAATGTCCCTCTGTCCCTCTTTCCTCCTCATTTGTCCCTCATTTTGATCTGATCTATATAGATGTATATAAAATGCACTTTTTATCTATCAAAAAGTGTTTTCCAGCACTAAACCTTTCACCTGATTTCTAAATTACTGCAATTGTAAATTCCAAAAGCCAATATAAAGCAATAGTAGTGGTAAAAAAAAAGCACTTGTGGGTTTAACCAATCTTGTTTTTTTGTACAATTCTCCTTTAAGGGGGTGTGGCAAGGGGTGTGTCCAATGCCTGCATTCTTTTGCTGATAGGTGTCCCTCATTCCCATCTCAAGAAGTTGGGAGGTACGGTAAAGGCTCAATGTTTTTTTACATTCCTTTATTCTATGCATGCAGGTAAAAAAAAAACCTTCTGTGTGCAGCAGCCCTGCCCTTTACTTGAACTCCATCTTGATCCTGTAATGTGTACAAGAGCACCGGGTCTCTTCCTCCTTATTGCTTGGGACAGCAGCGGGAGCCGATGGCAATTGGCTACTGTCAATCACAGCCCGTGAGCCAATGAGGACAGAGAACAAGGAGAGAGCACGAGGAGAGAGGAGAGAATGGACACACAGAGCAACAGGTGCCACCATAGCAAGCTGGGGGTGTACTCGGTAGGAGGGAGAGGCCAGGAGCACTGGTGAGGGAAGAGGAGGATCTCATACCTCCCAACATTTCAAGATGGGAATGAGGGACACTAGTGATGGACGAACTTCCGACGGGACGTTTCGCGAACGCGAAATGCGAACGGACCCAAACGTTCGCGAAACCGACCGTTCGCCGCGGGCCCCATTGACTTCAATGGGAGGCGAACTTTGCAAACCTTCATGTCGAATTTGCGGCCACGTGGTAATTATTAGGGGGTAAAACGTAGTCCCACCATCTGGACAATGACATAATACATGTATGAGGTGAATTTGGGATCGATAACTACAAGCATTTTTATTTTATTTGGGAAATTGTTCTAACAATTCAGGACTATGGAGCTAATGAAGGCAATGGAGGAGAGGGAAGGTCAGGGACCAGGGTAGGCAAAGAAGAGGGTGCAGGAGATGATCACCAGCAGCGTGACATACCGGAATGACACATGCACCGTGATAGAGGCATCTGACAGCAGCACCGTAATACAGAGCACTGACAGCAGCACCGTGACATACAGCGCTGACAGCAGCACCGTGACATACAGCGCTGACAGCAGCACCGTGACATACAGCGCTGACAGCAGCACCGTGACATACAGCGCTGACAGCAGCACCGTGACATACAGCGCTGACAGCAGCACCGTGACATACAGCGCTGACAGCAGCACCGTGACATACAGCGCTGACAGCAGCACCGTGACATACAGCGCTGACAGCAGCACCGTGACATACAGCGCTGACAGCAGCACCGTGACATACAGCACTGACAGCAGCACCGTAAGCAGCCCCAGGAGGAAGTCAGCACAGCACAGGGATGGTGTGATCCCCTCATAATAAGAACCCCCAGGAGGAAGTCAGCACAGCACAGGGATAGTGTGATCCCTTCATAATAAGAACCCCCAGGAGGAAGTCAGCACAGCACAGGGATATCATAAGCAGCCCCAGTAGAAATATGACACCGCTCAACCTCTTCAAAGAGGAGGGTAGGGGCATATAGTACGGTGTGCTTTTTTGGGTCAAGGAAGTGAGCCAAATGAATTAAGAAGGTCTGTGTGCTTGATTAAAAAAATAGTTTATAGACATATACATGGTCTACTGGTCACATGTGTTGAATTCCTCCGAGATCCATGCCTCATTCATTTTTAGAAATGTGAGGTAGTTAACACTGTGGTGAGCTAGGCGAGTACGCTTATCGGTCACAATCCCCCCTGCTGCGCTGAACGTCCTTTCGGACAGGACACTGGATGAGGGGCAAGCCAACAGTTCGATTGCAAATTGGGCAAGCTCTGGCCAGAGGTCAAGCCTGCCCACCCAGTAGTCTAGGGGTTCATCACTCCTCAGAGCGTCCACATCGGCCGTTAACCCAATGTAGTCGGACACCTGACGGTCTAGGCGTTCCCTGATGCTGGATCCGGATGACACCTGTCGATGGGTCGGCTGAAAGAATGACCTCATATCCGAAGTCACCAACACATCTTCAAACCGGCCTCTTCTTGCAGGCGCTGTTGGATTGGTACCCGCAAATCCTTCTCTGGGAGTGGGAATTGCTCCTCTGCCAGCGCACGCAAAAGCAGAATGCAGCATTTCTCGAAGCAAGGCCTGGAAGTGCTGCATTCTGACAGCCCTCTGCGACGGCGGTAACATTTCCGCCATTTTGTGTTTGTACCGGGGGTCTAAGTACGTTGCCACCCAGTACTGGTCCTTGACCCTCATGCTTTTTATACGGGGGTCCCTATTAAAACACTGGAGCATGAAGGCCCCCATTTGCACTAAAGTGGAAGCGGTGTGGTGGCCTGGCTCCTGCTCATCATCCAGGATAATGTCGTCCTCTTCATTCTCCTCTCCCCATCCTCGCACAACAGGGATCCCAGAAAGGTTTAAAGCATGCTCTTCTTGCTCCTGCTCATCCGCCCCGGCACCATCCTCCTCTGACTCCTCATCAGACTCCTGTTGTTGACTTGTCTCAGATAGAGTAGCCCCCCCTGGGAATTCATCCAGCATTGCGACTTCCTCATCTTCCCGCTCCTGCTCCTCCACAGCCTGATCAATGACACGACGCAATGCACGCTCCAGAAAGAAGGCATAAGGTACCATGTCACTGATGGCGCCATGGCTGCGACTGACCAGTTTGGTGATCTCCTCAAATGGCCGCAGAAGTCTGCATGTGTCGCGCATGAGCAGCCACTGGCGCGGTGAAAAAAAACCCAGCTCCCCAGAACCGTTTCTTTCGCAGAGTTCATACAGGTAGACGTTAACTGCACGTTTCTGCTGGAGCAGCCTATCAAGCATATAGAAGGTTGAGTTCCATCGCGTCGGGCAATCGCAAATAAGACGTCTGACCGGCAGATGGTGTCGCCGCTGAATGTCAGCAAGGCGAGCCATGGCCGTGTAAGATCTTCTGAAATGGGCCGAGATTTTCCTTGCCTGCCGCAAGATGTCCTGGACCCCAGGGTATTTGACAAGGAATCGCTGCACGACCAAGTTTAAGACGTGTGCCATGCACGGCACGTGCGTGATTTTGCCCTGTTTCAATGCGCTAAGCAGATTGGCACCGTTGTCACACACCACTTTACCAACTGTCAAATTGAGCGGTGTTAGCCACTCATCTGCCTGTGAACGCAAAGCTGAAAGGAGTGCCGGGCCAGTGTGGCTCTTTGCTTCCAGGCACAACAGACGCAGCACGGCATGGCAACGTCTCACCTGGCATGTGGAATAGGTTCTGGGGAGCTTGGGCGGTGCAGTGGAAGAGACGCTAGCAGCGGAAAAGGAGGAGGCAGCTGAGGAGGAGAGGGAGGAGGATGGAGTAGGAGGAGGAGAAGAAGAGTCAGGCCTGCATGCAATCCGTGGCGGTAAAACCAAATCTACACGGGTGCCACGGGTTACATGCTTGACGGCCGTCAGAAGGTTCACCCAGTGGGCAGTAAAACTGATATACCTTCCCTGCCCGTGTTTGCTAGACCACGTGTCTGTGGTCAGATGTATCTTGGCACCGACACTGTGTGCCAGAGATACATTCACTTGCCGCTGAACATGGCCATATAGCTCTGGGATGCCCTTCTCTGAGAAATACTTCCTTCCTGGGACCTTCCATTGTGGTGTTCCAATGGCCACAAATTTGCGAAAGGCCTCCGAGTCCACCAGTTTATATGGCAGTAGTTGGCGGGCTATGAGTTCTGACAAGCCAGCCGCCAACCGTTGGGCAAGAGGGTTATCCGGCATCATCATTTTTTTACGCTCAAACATTAGGCCCACGGAAGCCTGCCTTTTTGCAGAAAAATGTGAGCTTGGCGTGATGGAAGGTGGAGTGGAGGACAATTGTGAGGAGAGAGGAGAAGGAGAAGTAGAAGACGAGGCTGGACGGTGAGAGCCTGCAGTGTGGCTTTGTGTGTTCCGTTGCTCCCACTGGGCTCGGTGATGGCTGCTCATGTGCCTTCTTAAGGCGGTCGTCCCTAGGTGAGTATTGGGCTTACCGCGACTAACGCGTTGACTGCAAAGATTGCAGATGGCAACGCTATTGTCAGCAGCGGACACGTTAAAAAAAGCCCACACTGCGGAGCCATGTGCCGGTGTCCTGGGAGCGCCAGATGTGACCGTACATGGTCGATGACTCGCTCCTGATACATTTGCAGTCTGCTTTGTCCCTGCTGTGCAATGTAAGTCATTGCTGCTTCTCCTCCCTATCTGCTGGTCCATATCTCCCTCTGAACTCCCCTCCTCTTCCTCTCTTGTGGGCACCCACGTGACATCACTAGACACGTCATCATCAACGTCACCTTCCCCACCGCTATAAGTAGAGATCTCGGAGTAGGCAGCAACACCGGGGACCAACCTCCTCCTTGGGCTGATCTGGGTACTGGCGTCAGACTGCTGAGTAGCGCTTGTTGCTACCTCCTCTTCCTGATCCAATACCAAGAGTGGCTGCGCATCAGAAATGTCCTCTTGATATGGATCGGAAAATAATTCCAGTGACTCAAGCGGAAGGTATGTGGTGGTGGTGGTGGTGGTGGTGTTGTTGGTGGTAGTGTCTTTGGGGGTGCACATAGCAGAGAGTGAAGAAGAGGGTGCAGATCGAGAGGATGAGGAGGGTGCAGAAGAGTAAGGCTGAGCGAGCCACTCAACCAAGTCTGGTGCATCCTTTAAAGTAATTGAACGCACCTTCTGCAACTTCCCACTTTGGCTCAAGCCTGTTGCTCCTGCCCTACCCCTACCACCCCTGCGGAAGGGCCTGCCTCTTCCTCTGCATGTCATTTTTTAAATGACCCTGTGACAAAACTCTTAGTCCCTATACCGCTGAAGGACTGCTGCAGTATAGGTGAGCGGTCAGCAGTGGTGCACGTCAACCCTATCTATTGTGGACCTATAGCGGTCCTTACAGAACAGCAGACTGTACCGCACTCAAGCCTATGTACCGTAGCACCCTATACCAAGTTACCAGTCCTTATAAGAACTTTTGTGGAACAAGCAGGTTGTGTATTAGTGTTTAGCAGACTGTACGTCAGTCCCTATACCGCTGAAGGACTGCTGCAGTATAGGGCAGCGGTCAGCAGTGGTGCACGTCAACCCTATCTATTGTGGACCGATAGCGGTCCTTACAGAACAGCAGACTGTACCGCACTCAAGCCTATGTACCGTAGCACCCTATACCAAGTTACCAGTCCTTATAAGAACTTTTGTGGAACAAGCAGGTTGTGTGTTAGTGATTAGCAGACTGTACGTCAGTCCCTATACCGCTGAAGGACTGCTGCAGTATAGGTGAGCGGTCAGCAGTGGTGCACGTCAACCCTATCTATTGTGGACCGATAGCGGTCCTTACAGAACAGCAGACTGTACCGCACTCAAGCCTATGTACCGTAGCACCCTATACCAAGTTACCAGTCCTTATAAGAACTTTTGTGGACCAAGCAGGTTGTGTATTAGTGTTTAGCAGACTGTACGTCAGTCCCTATACCGCTGAAGGACTGCTGCAGTATAGGGCAGCGGTCAGCAGTGGTGCACGTCAACCCTATCTATTGTGGACCGATAGCGGTCCTTACAGAACAGCAGACTGTACCGCACTCAAGCCTATGTACCGTAGCACCCTATACCAAGTTACCAGTCCTTATAAGAACTTTTGTGGAACAAGCAGGTTGTGTGTTAGTGATTAGCAGACTGTACGTCAGTCCCTATACCGCTGAAGGACTGCTGCAGTATAGGTGAGCGGTCAGCAGTGGTGCACGTCAACCCTATCTATTGTGGACCGATAGCGGTCCTTACAGAACAGCAGACTGTACCGCACTCAAGCCTATGTACCGTAGCACCCTATACCAAGTTACCAGTCCTTATAAGAACTTTTGTGGACCAAGCAGGTTGTGTATTAGTGTTTAGCAGACTGTACGTCAGTCCCTATACCGCTGAAGGACTGCTGCAGTATAGGGCAGCGGTCAGCAGTGGTGCACGTCAACCCTATCTATTGTGGACCGATAGCGGTCCTTACAGAACAGCAGACTGTACCGCACTCAAGCCTATGTACCGTAGCACCCTATACCAAGTTACCAGTCCTTATAAGAACTTTTGTGGACCAAGCAGGTTGTGTATTAGTGTTTAGCAGACTGTACGTCAGTCCCTATACCGCTGAAGGACTGCTGCAGTATAGGGCAGCGGTCAGCAGTGGTGCACGTCAACCCTATCTATTGTGGACCGATAGCGGTCCTTACAGAACAGCAGACTGTACCGCACTCAAGCCTATGTACCGTAGCACCCTATACCAAGTTACCAGTCCTTATAAGAACTTTTGTGGAACAAGCAGGTTGTGTGTTAGTGATTAGCAGACTGTACGTCAGTCCCTATACCGCTGAAGGACTGCTGCAGTATAGGGCAGCGGTCAGCAGTGGTGCACGTCAACCCTATCTATTGTGGACCGATAGCGGTCCTTACAGAACAGCAGACTGTACCGCACTCAAGCCTATGTACCGTAGCACCCTATACCAAGTTACCAGTCCTTATAAGAACTTTTGTGGAACAAGTGAGTTGTGAATGTTTAGCAGACTGCAGCAGAAGGGCAGCAGTCAAGTATAATATCCTTTCTATATTTGGAAGAAAGAATATTATACATGTACAAGCCTATTACTGTACCACTGATACCAGTCCTGAAAAGAACCTTTGTGGAACTAATAATAACAGCAAGTCTTTAAAATTACCCTCACTGCCTGACAACACTGCTTCCTTCCTGTCCCTATACAAATTGGCAAAAAAAGAGAACGATTAGTGGTTACTGGAACAGCTCTTTTGTGGACCTTGATAGTAACAGCTAATGATGATGATGATGATGATGATGATGAAAGACTAATCTGGCTGTCCCTGTAGCATACACCGTCCTTTCCCTTTCTCTAAACTAACAAAAGACACTCAGGCTGCTGCAAGAATCAGCAGCACAGCAAACCTATCAACACCTAACACCTATACCAGTCCTGAAAAGAACTTTTGTGTACCAAATAGCTAGTGGTTTATCTCTCCCTACTCCACACAGGAACCTGTCCCTATCTTAACAGAAGAAAGAATGTAAAATGGCCACCGGATCGGGTGTATTTATAGGTTAGGGGGAATGTACAAGTGTCCATGTGCTGTCATGTCTCAATTGGCTGTCCTGTATCACATGATAAACGTGTCACCAAAGGTTAAAGTTCTTGTATACATTAAACACGTAAGTCCGCCGCGGCGAACGACGGAAAAAGGCGTTCGAACGTGCGGACCGCGAATGTCGGAAATTCGCCGCGAAACGACCGCCGGGCGAACCGTTCGGCCATCACTAAGGGACACCTACTAGCAAACGTATATAGGCATAGGACACACCCCCCCCCCCTGCCACACCCCCTTAAAGGAGAATTAATTAAAAAAAAGGTTAATTAAAGGGGAGGGCCAGCTGAAAATGTTAGTTTTTTTAAAGTCAGCAGCTGCAAACACTGCAGCTGCTGACTTAAAAAGTGCACTTACCTGTCCAGGGAGCCTGCGATGACGGCCGCGCCCGAGGCCGACCCGTCCCTCGGCTCTTGGGTCCTGGCGCTGCCATTCTATCTTAGGGAACCAGGCAGTGGAGCCTTGCGGCTTCACTGCCCGTTTCCTACTGCGCATGCGCGAGTCACGCAGCTCTTTGTGAATGGGGCGCGCTGTGTTCTGGGACACACACAGTTCCCAGAACACACCGCGCCCCATTCCCCTCATTCCCCAGAAGACAACACGCGTAGGAGAAGACTGAAGACCAGCGAAGAGAAGAGGCAGATTAGGATGATCTGCCTAGCAACAGGCATTTCTGGTAAGTTTAAAAAAATATATATATTATTTTTTTTTTTATATTTTTTGGAACATTTTAATGTAGTTTTGCTTTTTAGGCTGGCCCTCCACTTTAAATCCAGAAGTGCTTTTTTTTACCACTACTTTTCCTTTATACCGGCTATAAAAATTTACAAATGCAGCAATTTAGAATTTGGATGAAAGGTTTAGCGCTGGGAAACACTTCTTGAAAGATAAAAAGTGCATTTTATATACAATTCTATAGACCAGACCAAAATGAGGGACAGATGAGGAGGAAAGAGGGACAGAGGGACATTGCTCCAAATCAGGGACAGTCCCTCCAAATCAGGGACAGCTGGGAGCTATGGGATCTGGGCTGCTCTGTGCAAAACCATTTCACAGAGCAGGAAAATATGACATGTTTGTTATTTAAGAAAAAAAAAAAATGTCTGCCTTTTGATATCACTTTAACCACTTCAGCCCAGGAATATTTGGCTGCTGAATGACCAGGCCATTTTTTGCGATTCGGCGCTGCGTTGCTTTAACTGACAATTACGCGGTCGTGTGACGCTGCACCCAAACAAAATTGACATCCTTTTTTTCCCCACAAACACAATATTTTGTACTTTCTGCTATAATAAACATCCCCAGTTTAGGCCGATACATATTCTTCTACACTCACAAAAAAAACCCGCAATAAGTATATATTGATTGGTTTGCGCAAAAGTTATAGCATCTACAAAATAGGGGATAGATTTATAGCATTTTTATTATTATTATTATTTTTTACTAGTAATGGTGGCGATCTGCGATTTTTTTATTGGGACTGCGACATTATAGCAGACACATCGGAAACCCTTTTGGCACATTTTTGGTTCCATTGTTATTTATACAGCGATCAGTGCTGTAAAAATGCACTGATTACTGTATAAATGTCACTGGCAGGGAAGGGGTTAACACTAGGGGGTGATCAAGGGGTTAAGTGTGTTCCCTGTGTGTGCTTTAATTGTAGGGGGAGGGGACTGACTAGATCAAGTAACAGATCATGGTTCCTAGCTAATAGGATTTCACGATCTGTCACGCCCCTCTCAGAACAGAAAAGGGATTTGTGTGTTTACACGCACACGTCCCTGTTCTGCCTCTCGTGTCCGCGATTGCTCGTGGCCGGCGGTCATCGCCACCATCGGCCACGAGCATCGGCACCCCGCGCTGTGCAGCGGGTGCGTGCCTGCTATTCTGACCCCGCGATCCGACGTATAGCTACGGCGGCTTGCGGGATCGTGCCGACTTGCCGCAGTAAAATGACGGCGGCTGGTTGGCAAGCGGTTAATTAATGAGAAGGCCATTTGCAATACCAGATATTAAAGCGTTGTTGCTTACTGGGCACTTAAACCCCCCTCCTGCCCAGGCCAATTTTCAGTTTTCAGCCCTGACGCACTTCGAATGACAATTGCGCGGTCATACAACACTGTACACATATGACAGTTTTATCATGTTTTACCCACAAATAGAGCTTTCATTCAGTGGTATTTAATCACAGCTGAGTTTTTTTATTATTTGCTAAACAAACAAAAAAAAATTAAAATTAAAAAAACAAAAAAAAAATCATATTTCATAGTTTGTTATAAAATTTTGCAAACAATTTTTCTGCTTCATTGATATGCGCTGATGAGGCGGCACTGGTGAACACCGATAGCCTGCACTGGTGGGCACCGATAGCCTGCACTGGTGGGCACTGATAGGCACAGTTAAGGCGGCACTGATGGGGACAGATAAGGTGGTACTAATGGGCACAGATAAGGCGGCACTGATGGGGACAGATAAGGCGGTACTTATGGGCACAGATAAGGCGGCACTGATGAGGACAGATAAGGAGGTACTAATGGGCACAGATAAGGCAGCACTGATGGCCACTGATAAGATGGCACTGATGGGTGGCACAAATGGGTGGCACTGATGGGTACTGATAGGTACCACTGATGGGCACTGGTAGGTGACACTGTTGGGCACTGATAGGTGGCACTGATGTGCAGCACTGTTGTTGAGACACTGATTGTGGACACTGATAGGTGGCACTGTGGGTGGCCCTGGTGGGCACTGGGGATCTGGCGGCAGATCAATGTGATTGGGACCGATGTCCCTCTCACAGCCACTGGTGATCGGCTTTTTTACTTTCTCCTCACGCTGTCAGCGCGAGGAGAAAAAAATAGCCGTTTATCGGCTCTGTTGACATCACATGATCAGCTGTCATTGGCTGACAGCTGATCACGTGGTAAGGGGTCGGGATCGACCCCTTACTCCGATCATTTTTCACGCTGACGCACTTCGAATGACAATTGCGCGGTCATACAACACTGTACACATATGACAGTTTTATCATTTTTTACCCACAAATAGAGCTTTCATTCAGTGGTATTTAATCACAGCTGAGTTTTTTATTATTTGCTAAACAAACAAAAAAAATTGAAAATTTTTTAAAAAAAAATCATGTTTCATAGTTTGTTATAAAATTTTGCAAACAATTTTTCTGCTTCATTGATATGCGCTGATGAGGCGCCACTGGTGAGCACCGATAGCCTGCACCGGTGGGCACCGATAGCCTGCACTGGTGGGCACTGATAGGCACAGTTAAGGCGGCACTGATGGGGACAGATAAGGTGGTACTAATGGGCACAGATAAGGCGGCACTGATGGGGACAGATAAGGTGGTACTAATGGGCACAGATAAGGCGACACTGACGGGGACAGATAAGGCGGTACTAAAGGGCACAGATAAGGCGGCACTGATGGGGACAGATAAGGCGGTACTAATGGGCACAGATAAGGCAGCACTGATGGCCACTGATAAGATGGCACTGATGGGTGGCACAAATGGGTGGCACTGATGGGCACTGATAGGTACCACTGATGGGCACTGGTAGGTGACACTGTTGGGCACTGATAGGTGGCACTGATGTGCAGCACTGTTGTTGAGACACTGATTGTGGACACTGATAGGTGACACTGTGGGTGGCGCTGGTGGGCACTGGGGATTTGGTGGCAGCTCGCTGTGATCGGGATCGATGTCCCTCTCACAGCCGCTGGTGATTGGCTTTTTTACTTTCTCCTCACGCTGTCAGCGCGAGGAGAAAAAAATAGCCGTTTATCAGCTCTGTTGACATCACATGATCAGCTGTCATTGGCTGACAGCTGATCACGTGGTAAAGGGTCGGGATGGACCCCTTACTCCGATCTGTCATCCAGCGAGTCTCTTAGACTCGCTGATCACAGAGCACGCTGTGCACGCCCTGCAGGGGGCGCGCAGGCCGCTCGGGCACGGGGAGATGTCAATAGACGTAGTCCCGGCAAAGCAGGTCCGCGCTGTAGCCGTCATTTGGCTATAGCACGGATCTGAGGAAGTTGAATTGAAGCTGCTGACATTTAATAAACACACCCTCACCCATCTCACAATCCAGCTGTGCCCTCACCCCAGCAGTTTTCTGCCTCTCTCTACCCTCGGCATTGCCGGCATCTCTACTATGGGCACCCGGCTATGAGAGCTGGCGGCTCCACAGCCGGATGCCCACTGCGCATTCACGCGAGCGGCGCTGCGCTCCGTGACTGGTCCCGAATTCTATGACCTGTCCTGTGTCCCAGAAGACTTCATAAGAGAGGGGGGGGGGGGGAGGAGAACATCCTCTTCCTAAGGCACCTGGAACAGGAATGGCAGCGGGTACCTGTTAAAACCGGGTATTTGCCCCACCCCCCTCCCCAAACGCTCAGTTTCACAAACATCAACTAGGGAGGAGGCCTTAAAGCGGAAGTTCCACTTTTGGGTGGCACTCCGCTTTAATAGGGTAGAGATGAGTGTAACCAGGTTTGGTTTGCAGGACATTTGCCCAACTGCTCCCAGGTTCCAATGTTAATCCCAACCCTACTGAAGTCAATGGGCACCAAATCTTTAACCAGTTCCCGACCGGCGCACGCCGATGTACGTCGGCAGAATGGCACGGGCAGGCATATTGACGTACAGGTATTTTTATATGCCGCCCTGCCATCGCGTGCGCGCCGCCGGCGGCGCGCTCATGTGCCGGTCGGGACCCCCGTGAGTCCAGTCGCGGGTCCCGTGGACTCGATCGCCGCGGGGATACCGTTGTAAATAGCGTCTCCCCGTTCTGCCTAGCAATGAGTGACGCTGATCTCTGCTCCATTTGATTGGAGCACAGATCAGTGTTCACTAAATGAAAGCCCAGCCCTCAACAGTTAGTAACACACCCCTAGGAACACTTAACCCCTACACTGCCACTACCCGGTTAACCCCTTCACTGCCAGTGTCATTTATACAGGAATCAGTGCATTTGTATAGCACTGATTGCTGTATAAATGACAATGGTCCCATAAATGTGTCAAAAATGTCCGATGTGTCCGCCATAATGTTGCAGTCACAATAAAAATCGCTGATCACCGCCATTACTAGTAAAAAAAAATTATTAAAACTATCCCCAATTATGTAAACGCTATAACTTTTCCGAAAACCAATCAATAATCGCTTATTGTGATTTTTTTTTCCAAAAATATGTAAAAGAATACGTATCGGCCTAAACTGAGGGAAAAAAAATTTTTATATATATTTTTGGGGATATTGATTATAACAAAAAAGTAAAAAAAAATTAGTTTTTTTCAAAATTGTCGCTCTATTTTTGTTTATAGCGCAAAAAATAAACACCACAGAGGTGATCAAATACCACCAAAAGAAAGCTCTATTTGTGGGAAAAAAAAGGACGTCAATTTTGTTTGGAAGCCACGTCGCACGACCGCGCAATTGTCAGTTAAAGCGACGCAGTGCCAAATCGCAAAAAGTGGTCTGGTCTTAAGCCAGCAAAATGGTCCGGTCTGAAAGTGGTTAAAATCAGTTATTTTCACAGCTGATAGACAAGAAATTTCCAAACAAAAGCAGTTATTTTCATTTTGTTGGCATCTAAGCAACCAACAGTGCTGTGCAGAGTGCGCGGCGGGAAGTATTTATTGGCAGTAGTAAATTTGGGCTGGTGAACCATCCAAATAGTTTGGCTAGTTCCGCAAACACCGAACATACAAAGATTGGGTTGTACCCTGCATTGGGCCAAACCCAAACCTTATCCTTAGACGACGGCCCTATAAAGCCAACCGGACAGGGCCCCCCTCAAAATAAACACAATTACTATGGTTCAATTCAGAATGAACACAGTGAGTGTTTGATACCAATCACTCATTGTGTTCATTCAAGAAAGGAAGGGGCTGGTAAATATGACATATTTCCTGGACCCTCTTCCCACTGTCCATCCTAAAGGATCCTATTGTGTGCTTGCAGCTGCCAGCAGGAAGGAGAGGAGGGAAGCTGGCAGCACTGGGGGGAGGGCTGGGCAGAAATGTATGGTGCGGCGTGAGGGTGATTGGTAGGGCGGGGTGGGGGGGGGGGGCAATTACTGGAACTGATCCCCTGCATGGCTCTCTCTGCAGCAGCTGAAAGCCAGTGGGAGGGAAAATAGAAGAAGTTGGCTTTCAGCTGCCAATCGCCCTCTCTGCCCACATATGATTCCCCCTGCTGGGCTTGGCTCCACACAGGAGGACTGGTGGTACCCAAATTAGACATGTGCACTGACAAAAAAAAAGTGTTTGTTTTCGTTTCATTCGTTTTTTTGCTTTTTTCTGGAATTCGAAAATTCTGAAATTGGGAAAAACAAAAATTCGGAAATCTAAAATTTGGATTTTCACATTTTCTAACTTCCGCATTTTTCACATTTTCGAATTTCCGATTTTTCTTCAAATTTTCTGAATTTCCAAATTTCGAATTTTCGGATTTCCAAATTTCTGAATTTCCGAATTTTGAAATGTCAAAAATTTCACATTTCTGAATTTTGAATTTGCGAAATTCAGAATTTTCGGAATGACAAATTCCAGAATACCGTATATACTCGAGTATAGGCCGACCCGAATATAAGCCGAGGCCCCCAATTTACCCCCAAAAAAACTGGCAAACTTATTGACTCGTGTATAAGCCGAGGGTGAGACATGCCTGTCCATCCCTGTGTGTGTGTCCGTCCATCCCTGTGTGTCCGTCCATCCCTGTGTGTCCGTCCATCCCTGTGTGTCCGTCCATCCATCCCTGTGTGTGTGTGTGTCCATCCATCCATCCATCCCTGTGTGTGTGTGTCTCCATCCATCCATCCATCCATCCCTGTGTGTGTGTGTCTCCATCCATCCATCCATCCATCCCTGTGTGTGTGTGTCTCCATCCATCCATCCATCCCTGTGTGTGTGTGTATCCATCCATCCCTGTGTGTGTGTGTGTCTCCATCCATCCATCCATCCGTGTGTGTGTGTCTCCATCCGTGTGTGTGTGTGTGTGTGTGTGTGTGTGTGTGTGTGTGTGTGTGTGTGTGTGTCCAGCCTACCTGTGTCCCGAGCCTTTGTCCCGAGCCTCCGTCCCGTGTCGTGCCTTGCCTTCGTCCCGTCCCGTCCCGTCCCGTCCCGTGCCTTGCCTTGCCTCCGTCCCGTGCCCTCTTCGTCGGCGGCCATTGTAAAATTCAAAAGCCGCGCCTCCTCCTTCGCCTGTGATAGGCGGAACACTGAATTTCCCAGCAGCCTGTGTTCCGTCTATCACGGATGTCGTATCATCCTCGTCCGTAGTACGAGGATGATACGACGTCCGTGATAGGCGGAACACAGGCTGCTGGGAAATTCAGTGTTCCGCCTATCACAGGCGAAGGCGGAGCCGGAGGCGCGGCTTTTGAATCATAGAATGGCCGCTGTCTGTCTGCTCGACACGCTGATCGAGCGGGCAGACAGCGATGACTCGAGTATAAGCCGAGGGGGGCACTTTCAGCCTCAAAAAAGAGGCTGAAAATCTCGGCTTATACTCGAGTATATACGGTATTTGGAATTATGAATTAGTTATTATTCCGAATTTTACTGATTTCCTTTCATTTTTCAGATTTTCGATTGTTTGAATTTCAGAATTTCCAAAAATCTAACAATTCGCAATTCGAGAATGCGTAAATTCAGAAATGCGTAAATCCAAAATTCAGAAATTTGAAATTCGGAAATTCGAAAATTGAAATATTCTGAATAAAAAAAACGAATTTGGAACTAAACGAATAGCACATGACTACCCCTTATCCATGGTCCGGTCCTTTGATATTGATGATAGAAGATCTAGCGCCTCTTGTTCATGTACCCATCAATATAAATCTGCCAGAGGTTCTAAGCCTTCTACACAATCCAAAAGTGTTTCAAATCCATTTTTTCATTTTTTTTTTTAAATTGGAACCCAACTTTTCTATGCAGGTCTTGAGTGACCATATATATATATACAAAATTACCGCTCTAAGGTAATGACTTCTCCCAAAACAGCTGTCTCCACAATCCCACAGGGTGCTGGCTCTGTTTGCAACAGGAACTGAAGTAGAAAAGATGTAGCTGGATAGCCGCACTCCGAATTATTCAACTTTATTTAAAAAATGTAATTAAAATCATAGCATCTAGGCTGGTAAACAGACTAACTGCTCAGCTATGACTAAGCACCCTGTTCGGTGTGAAACATGTCAGCGGCTGTGCAGTTAGTCTGTTTACCAGCCTAGATGCTATGATTTTAATTACATTTTTGAAATAAAGTTGAATAATTCGGAGTGCGGCTATCCAGCTACATCTTTTCTACTGTATATATATATATATATATAGCAAATTAAACTTGGGTTCCCAATTGGAGTCACTACATTAAAAATATAATTGAAGCAACCAGTTCTGAAAGCATTACAATTGCACTGATCTCTCCCACCTCAACAACGCTCCACAACCTTCAAACCACGATCGGCAATACAATTAATCTTTTCATGGCTGACTTCATCTTTTACTACCTGTGTATCTAAACTGAAGAGGTTACAATAAATTATCTTTATAACCTGCGTTTAGATGTAACCAATCCTTATCCCCCCCCCCCCCCATACCCCTCCATCCTGAGAACCCATGGTGCGAGCATCTGGAGATTATAGAGCACTTCAAAGACCCGGGGAGGACTGCGAATCCAATCCTGCAGGAAGCACAGGAGATGAAACTTTTATAAAACTTTACAATTCTAATAAAACTTCTCTCTGCCTACTCGAAAAAAGCACGTCAAAATGAAGTGTGCAACCTCTTGATTTATGGGCTGTTCCTGATTGTTCTATGGGTTCAAAATATATCTCTCCATGCGTTCATGAAATTTACCCAACCAGCATATTTAAAAACAATAAAAGTGGCGCTTCCTCATTCCCCTGTTATAATACAAATGCTCACCAAAGATATGTCCCTCAAAATCTCCTAGATATTTTAACACATATGCGTCAAACACAAGGCCGAATGCGGCCCTCCACGCCATTTCATGTGGCCCTCACACCTTTCCTGCAGCTGCGGCATCTCCCTCCCCTCCATATCTCCCAACTGTCCCTGATTTCGAGGGACTGTCCCTGATTTGGAGCAATGTCCCTCTTTCCTCCTCATTTGTCCCTCATTGCTCCTCATTTGTCCCTCATTTTGGTCTGATCTATATGCGCCCGTCCCCCTAATCTACATGTAGGGCACCGGACGCATGGATTTCAATGGGGGTTTTTTTTTTTGAAGCACATGATAAGAGCCTGAGGCTCTAATTGGCTTCAAAAAAGGGTAGGCTCAGAGCGCAGAGCACCGCACCCTGAGCCCACCCAGTTGTGTGACAATAGCAAATTAAAATTGTCTTCCTGATTCGCCTCCCGACCAATGGGGAAGCGGATCCTGGGACCCTATTGGTCAGGGAGTCTTTGGGACCCCCTTCTTGTTCGGTCGGGAGGACAAGCCTGTCTGTTCTACTGGGAGGAGAAGCCCCGGGAGCCGGGAGGAGAAACCCCGGCCCTCATCTCCTAAGGTAAGGCCGCATTACCATCCATTGTCACCCGCGCGGGGGGAGGGGTTTGGTTTGGGACATTGGTCGGGTGTCAGTGGTGCAAGTGAGGGGGGGGAGGTTTGTTTGTTGCCCCTCCCCCCCATCCACAGCTTCTCCCCAGTTGCAGTATAAGGTGAAGAGGGTGCACTGTGATGTAAGGGATAGTGGGGGACTCTTGACTACTGATGGTGGGGTGCTCTGGACATTTGACTTCTAGTCTTACACATACAACTGGCCGTCATAATGCTGATGGGGCTAACAATCAGAATCGGGTTTGACACCCCTGCTTTAACACATTAAAGTGACATTAAAGCTTTTTTTACTAGAATAACAAACATAGATTATAAATTATCCTCAATCATTATGAGAGCTCAATTAAAATTTGAAAGGTACCATTATCCAGAACAGTAAATATAGGGGGAGAGGAAGGAGGGAAATAGGGACAGTTGCTTAAGCTGTCTACTTTGGCCTCCAAAACAATGGCCTCTCGGCACCAACCACAGAGTTTGAATACCAAAAAATATATATTTTTTTTACATATAAAAACATAAATCACAACATTAATTATCAAAACAATAGAGGAAGGTCAATACAGCAATACAATACATGTAGACTTCAGGACTGATAACTGGTTAAAGAGTATGTTCACTTATTATTCATGATCATAGGACCGCTTCTTCGGGAGGATAAATCTATAAAGATAAATGGTATAGATCAACGGTCATAAGAAATATATACATCTGAATGATATATAAAACAGCATATACAATGGATACAACAAAACAGCAAAACAAAATAATGGGCATAACTGCTTACCAATGACTCTATGACCAAGAAAATACATCAGCCACAAAAGGTCCCCCCCCCCCCCCCCCCCGCGGCGGACATGGGGGATTAATGAAGAAAGTGATAAATCTGGATTAAAAAAAAAATATATACATTGATGTCAGGTTGCAGGTTCTCGAAGGTACCATACAACCATATCACAAACCTTGTGTATATGGTAAAAGTAAGCTAATTCCGCGTACACACGATCGAATTGTCTGGCGTACTTAGTCCGACATACAATCCGGCGGATAGTCTGGCGGACTTTCTACCGAACGGACTTGGCCACACACGGACACACAGAAAGTCCGGCGTTTGCTAGCGCGATGACGTACAGCACGTACGACGGGACTAGAAAAAGGAAGTTCAATAGCCAGTAGCCAATAGCTTCCTTTTTCGTACCTTCTGAGCATGCATCATTCTTAGTCCGCCGGACTAGCATACTGACGAACGTATTGTCCGCTGAAACCCAAGTCCGACGGGAAGATTGGAGTGCAAAAATACTTTCTTAGTCCGCCGGACTTCACGCTGGAAAAGTCCGCTGAAGCCCACACACGATCGAATTGTCCGCTGAAATGCGTTTTCGGCGGACTAAGTACGCCGGACAATCTGATCGTGTGTACGCGGCATAAAAGTTATACCCACATCCAAGAAAAAACACTGCTTTGGAGACTATCTCAGACAAGTTCTGGTCTTCGACTACCCGGTCACTATGGGTTGACTGGACCAACTAGAGGACACCATGCCAAAGGTAGGCTCCCACTGTTTTCCCCAAAACACCAGACGTAAACCATCTTCAAGAAGACCAAACCGCCACAATCTGCTATGACCTGACCATCCAGAGATGATAAATAGAGTTGGAGGGAGGGAGCTTATGTGACGACTTTAGATCTTCCACTGATCTTCCTTACTCCTCCCAGCAAAAGCTGGCTATACCCCAGAATTTTGTTCAAAAGAACATCCATTTCGATTTTAGAATCATTAGTGGACGGGGGCGTAGATAAGTGGGGAATAGGGGGGTCCGAACCCTTCACAGAGTAAAAAAAAAAAAAAACACTGCTGTGTTAGTGCTAGTCTTTGATTTTGCACATACATGATATTGTCAAAAGTATCGGGACGCTTGCCTTTACACGCACATAAACTTTACTGGCATCCCAGTCTTAGTCCGTAGGGTTCAATCAGTGGCTGCCTGTCCATTAGGTGTGCCTGGGTGCTGCCCCCTTTATCCATGCCATCCCCCCCATATGGTTAACGGATAGATTCATAGCATAGCATGAATCTATTCACAGCCGCCGCGGCCGCCCCCTTATTCATGTGTCCGCACCCTTTCAGGACGCCGGGCACCTGAATTGGCGGACACATGGCGCAGTGTTGGGGGTTGTTTTTTTGAAGCACCTGATTAGAGCCAGAGGCTCTAACAGGCTTCAAAATAGAAAATCAAGGTAATTACCACTCCAGGTGGTATTGCTTGTGTTCACACCGTCCTAGTAGTAGGAGATGAAGGGTGCCGGCTCAGCAAAGTCAAATGGCAGAAAATGGAAAAAAGGACGGCCGCACTCCAAAATAATGCCTTCATTGAATAAAGCTTAATCCATACATGAATCAGAGACACAGGTCCAGATGACAACTGACGCGTTTCACACCGTTAAAGGTGCTTAATCATAGCTGATGCCGATTAAGCGCCTTTAACGGTACGAAATGCGTGAGCTGTCATCTGGACCTGTGTCTCTGACTCATGTATGGATTCATCTCTATTCAATAAAGGCATTATTTTGGAATACGGCCGTCCTTTTTTCCATTTTCTGCCATTAAGCTTCAAAATAGGGTGGGCTCGGAGCGCAGAGCATCGAGCCATGAGCCCACCCATGTGTTACAACAGCGAATTAATATTTGCCGTTGTAACACCGATCCTCAATCTGGCCAATCAGAAGCAGGTCTGAGACCCGGTTTCCTGATTGGCCAAAAAGAAAAGACGCCCATTCGGCTGCCGAGGAGGAGGGAGGAAACGGAAGCCGCTGATGCAGCGCAAAAAGCAATCGGTGTTTGCAGCGCGTTTCTTTCGATGTGTGAAAAAGGGCGCGTTTTCTGTGCACTTTGATATTGGAGACGGCGAACTGGGCCTTATTCTGTATTTCAGAGAGGCGACCAGAAAAATAAAGCCCCTCCCCCCCTGCGCTATTTTCTTCGCCGCAAACAGCACAAATTCCACCTAGAGAGAAAAATCTGGAAAGGATCCCTCAACAAAACAAGTTCTCTCGATGAAATCTCTTACGCCTCGTACACACGATCGGACATTCCGACCACAAAATCCGTGGTAATTTTTTCCGACGGATTTTGGACGAAACTTGTGTTGCATACACCCGACCGCACAAAGTTGTCGGAAAACCCAATCGTTCTGAACGCGGTGATGTAAAACGCGTACGGCTGGACTACGCAGAGGCCAGTATCCAATAGCTTTCATCTCCAAATATTTTTTCTGAGCATGCGTGGCACTTTGTGCGTCGGAATTCTACTACTCACGATCGGAAAAAAGGTCCGATTGGATTTTGTCATCGGAAAAGTTTAGATCCAGCTCTCAAATGCCGCGTACACACGATCGGAATTCTCGTTGGAAGAAGCTCTGATGGTTTTCCCGACGGAATTCCGCTCAAGCTATCTTGCCTACACACGGTCACACCAAATTCCGATCGTTTAGAACGCGGTGGCGTACAACACGTACGACGGGACTATAAAAGGGAAGTTCAATAGCCAGTAGCCAATAGCTTCCGCTTCGTAGTTGAATCTGAGCATGCGTGAGTTTTGCCGTGTCGGAATTGCATACACACGATTGGAATTTTTTTTTCCGTCTGGAAAATTGAGAACCTGCCGTCAGTTTTTGGCTGGCGGGAATGCAGACAGCTAAATTCCGATGGAGCGTACACACGGTTGCATTTTCCGATGAAAAGCTCTCATCGGTCTTTTTCTGGCTGGAATTCCAATCGTGTGTACGCGGCAAAACTTTTTCCGCCGAAAAAGTCCGATAGAGCCTACACACGATCGGATTTTCCCGACAACATAATCCGATTAGACTTTTTCCCTCGGAATTTACGACCGCGTGTATGGGGCATTACAAGTTCGTCTTTTGCCCTTTTCGGGTTTATCGCGCGCCTGCCGCAAGAGGAAACCGCGATACATCGGAGAACGCCGCCCCCCCACCCCCCCCGTCCGACTCGTCAATCAGTGACATAACGTACATGTTGATGCAATTGAGATTATAAGAAGAGAATATCGGGGGGGGGGGGGGGGCAGAGTGTGTGTTTCTTGGATTAGTTGCCAGATTCCCACAAATGCAGGCGGTTGCAGATTCCCACACATGTAGGCGGTTGCAGATTCCCACACATGCAGGCAGTTACAGATTCCCACACATGCAGGCGGTTGCAGATTCCCACACATGCAGGCGGTTGCAGATTCCCACACATGCAGGCGGTTGCAGATTCCCACACATGCAGGCGGTTGCAGATTCCCACACATGCAGGCGGTTGCAGATTCCCACACATGCAGGCGGTTGCAGATTCCCACACATGCAGGCGGTTGCAGATTCCCACACATGCAGGCGGTTGCAGATTCCCACACATGCAGGCAGTTGCAGATTCCCACACATGCAGGCGGCGCTGTGGGGTCCCTCGCGGGGCTCAGACGTCGACGCGCTTGCCAAGATGAGAGTTTTCCTATTAGTTCAGGGCTATCATTACCCTCTTACTAAACGCTTCCTGTTGCTCTTCCACCGGAGCGGAGCGGCTCCAAGATAACAAGCGCTCCAAAGTTCACCTCCGAGGTCTGGAGACGGCCGGCGGACGAATCATTAATATCATGTAACCGGATCAGCTGAATTCATTCCTTTTTTTTCCCCGTTGCCTGCTGCAAGGTGTGGCCG
Organism: Lithobates pipiens; assembly: GCF_037356315.1. Classification (NCBI taxonomy): domain Eukaryota; kingdom Metazoa; phylum Chordata; class Amphibia; order Anura; family Ranidae; genus Lithobates; species Lithobates pipiens. The sequence goes on along the minus strand of NW_027507764.1, from coordinate 19,944,572 downwards.
CGAAAGACATGTCAGAATTCGAATCGAATGTCTGGGCGGCCGAGCATCTGTCATAACAAGTGTCTGAAATTAATTCAGAAGCCGCTCATAAATTCCCCCCCCCCCCCCCCCCCCACCCCCGTTCCGTATTATAACTGCCACCAACAGAGGTGAACTCCGTCCCTCCCCGCTAATATGAAACGGTCCCAGTTCTCCCTCCGGAGTACATCCCGTCATCAGGAATTAAAGTTGTATTAAACCCCAAAAACAAAATAAAAAAACACTATATTATAGAGCAGCACGATTCTGGCCAAAATGAGGATCACCATTTTTTTTTTGCTTAGAAAAAAAAAGATCACGATTCTCACGACATAAAATCTTTCACATTATACAAAAAATAAAATAAAAAAATGGGCTAACTTTACTGGTTAGTTTTTTTTTTTTTTTCTTTAATTAATTAAAGTAATTTTTTTTAAAAAAATTGCTTTTGAAAATACAGTGTTATATAAAATATTGCAACAACCACTATTTTATTCTCTAGGGTTTCTACAGAAAAAAATAAATAAAAATTATAGGATTCGGCGCTGGGCTCTTCCCTCTTCACTCACCGTTACTGAGGGAATCCTGGTTAGTTTCTTTTCCTCCGCTTAGTAATATGCTTAAATTCAGCGGGTCGCCGCGTCTGATCTGAGGTCGGAGTCGGAGAGGGTGGGGCAGCCCCGTGCCGGGCCCCGGAGGGTGGGCCGTCTCCCCCCGGGAAGGGGGGACCGCGCCGGGCAGCCCTGTATGGCTAGGCAACAGACAGCCGCGCAGCCCCCCCACGGGTGGTGGGGAGACGGGCCCTCTGGGGAGGACGGGGACCCCGGCGGAAGGGGTCTGGACTTCGGGGGACGAAGGGGCCCGGGGGGGCGGGGGAGCGGGGGGACAGGCTCGGAGGTCCGCCGCCGCCTCCTCCGCCTTCCCCTCGCCGCCCCCGGCCGGGAGGTCGGGCCCCTGCGAGCGCCCCAGCAGCGCCCTGGTGGGCGACCGACGGAGGAGCGACCCTCAGACAGGCGCGGCCCCGGGAGGAACCCGGGGGCCGCAAGGTGCGTTCGAAGTGTCGATGATCAATGTGTCCTGCAATTCACACAAATTCTCGCAGCTAGCTGCGTTCTTCATCGATGCGCAAGCCGAGTGATCCACAGCTAAGAGTC